>NW_010972953.1:5838029-5979756 GCF_000737465.1 Haliaeetus leucocephalus | reverse complement strand
TTGTGTTTTGGCCCCCCCCCCCCCCCCCCCCCCCCCCCCCCCCCAATTCACCATATCCCCTTCTATCCCCTCCACGGTCAAATCAAGGGGCATGGGAAGAACTGAGTGTGGGATGGACCTTAACAGTGGCTCCTCTCTTCACTGCTGTGTAGTTCTCCATGCTATTGATTTATTCCTTCAAGATTTAGCTTCCATTTGCTGGGATTTTTTTTATTATTACTATCCAAGGGTTTGGGGCAGTAAAGAACCATCTGTATCATCTGTCTCTTCTAAGGCTGTCTTTGGTACTCCCCTGCCTCATTTTTCAAAAGACAGTGGGTGTCACAAGTATCTGGATTTGGAACTTGTTACCTGGCTCCCTGTGCCCCTCGTTCTTTAAGATGCATACTCTCTGGTGATAAAAACCTATTAAAGCCTGCATGAACATTGGCTGTGTTATTTATTACTCTCTCCTAAATAACATTCTGAGATTTGGCTGCCCTTCTTGCCACTACTTAGCCTTCTATCTCACTCTGAGCAGCTGGGACGCTACTTTTTGCCTCTTGTCTCCTAAGCCAAACTTCAACATGGGCTATAAAATGATGATTTGATGGGAAGAGCACAGGTGACAGGAAACCATGATACCTCAGGCTTGATTTAAAGATGGGGGAGGCAGCCATAGCTGTGAGAAGTAGATTGATGTTAATTGTTTTATCAAATGATGAAAGTCTGCCTGCTCCATTAGTGAGGCTAAGCACCTGGGGTCAGCTGTGCTAGGCACTGTACAAATCTGATGTAGAAGTGCCCCCATTTCTAAAGAGCTGGCCTTATAATGATATGACAGATAAATGAGCTAATTTGTACATGCTTGCACTCAAAGAGATAATAGACCCAGCAAGACCTCATGGCTTCTGAGCCGTGGGTGAGAGCTGAAAGCACCAAATAGCAGTACTTCTCCTGAATATATCCTAGGGCTGCTCTTTGCCCCACAAGGTACCATATGATACAAAGCAGCAGATTATTTCAAGTGTTCATCAGTTAAATACGTGAAGGTGGCTTCAGGTCAGCTTTTGGCATTGTGGATCCCATTGGCTTCACGGAAAGCTGTGCTGCAAGAGGGAATCTCATGTATTTAACATAAAGCTCATCTTGTGTTTGGAAACCTGCTCGAGTCAGCGCAGCCTCGAGAGGTGGAGGGAGTTGTTAAAGCATGTACACTGTTTCTAGTTCTAAGGGCCTTGCTCCTGCAGACAGTTCGGAGGAGGTGAGCCCTGTTCCTCTGAAATGCCTGGGAATCCTTCTGGATCTGTGTGCTCAGACAAGAGGATCAGGGCCGCAGCAGATGGGCGGGGGGGGCTGCACATCAGAACTGCAACCCAAGAAAAATAGAACAGGATGGTTTTATGAAGATGGCTGAATTAATCAAATCAATAGTTTTAAGCACTTAATACCTAAAGTGGTTTGAGTGTTGGTTATAAAAGCCTGTGTAAACATAATATATAAATACTTGGTAATTGACAGCTCATTCTGGGAAAATACATCTCCTCTAAGTTTTGTGTCTATATACTGCTTGTTTGTATACATAATCATAATTTATGTTTTCACAGAGTGTTCAGGTATTAATCAACTGTAACAATAATACACTGAGTGCTGAGTGCATCTCTCATAGCACCATCTGCTTGGATAGAGGAAAACACTGGCTAAGGGGCTGGCAAAAGAGCTGTTTTGTGATTTAACAGAAAATGCTGTAGGAGGCTGAGCTTTGTAATGGTCAGAGCTAACTACAAATTAATTCAAACCTGCACACTTTGTATGTACCTTTTATCACCAGATCGTCATGACATCATGGTCTCCGTTGAACTGCTGGAACTGGTGTCTGAAGTGAACTTGAGCCTTTAAACCTAGGCTAGACAAAGTTAGAAAATACAGAGAAAATCTTCCATTGCCTGAAGGCTGGCAGACCTCAAGTGCTTTTGTTTTTTAGTCTTTTGTGATTCTGAGATGTCCTGTGGTGTGATTCCACACTGATGTACTGATTCTGAGGTACTGTGTTGTTCTAGGAAGTGAGTATCGCAACATATGTCTGTCAGCACGTGTCCAAAGTGTATTTAGAGCAATCAGGTATTTGTACATGTGCTTGGGCAAAACCAAGCGGTGTCAACACCAGAACCACAACTGGACTGCAGAAACCTGTGCTGCTGAAATGAGAGATGCATCTTTCTGGGCACATGGCAAAGTTAGAGCTTTCTTGTTTCTCTTTCCTGTTTTCAGTCCCTGACTTAACTCACCAGAAGAGCATTTAAGCCTATGTTTTAAGGTTAGCCATAAATTTAGAGAGATATTTTCAAAGTCATGAATGGAAGCTAAGCAGCTCTTTACCTCCAATGGATCTGAGTAGAGCTTGGAAATCTCCTAGATACCTGGGATTTAACCATGTGCTTGAAGTTTAAGCGCATGCTGAGGCTCTGCTTCCATTTAGCTCCTTATCCCAGCAGAACAGTTTTCTTAGACATCACTTCACTGATTGAGCCAGGCTTCCAGATTCCTCCCCGTCCCTGGGGGAGTCCTGGTGTTTTGCTGCTGGAAATTTTACAAGGCAAGGTGATGCAATACCAACCTTTTGCATCCAGCATCTTTGACTGTCTAAAAGGTGTTTGGATTTTTAAAATGTTTATTAAGATAGCTAACTTAAACCAGGAAGATGAAATGTTTTAAAACCATACCTACTCCAGTGTTATGTCTGCTGGCTGATAAATCAGAGTACCCTTATCATCAAGTTTCCATGCATTGCAGTGGACTTGGCAAAGATTAGCAGAAGATGAAAGCCCTTTATTACCCTCATCTTCAGACTTCTGAACATTCACACTCAAGGACAATTTCCCATACCTTATCTGGATGGAGACAGCATTGATTTAGCTTACATTAACCTTTTAAGACCTATCAGATTATGCTGGATACATTTCACTTGATAAGAATTTAACTCAAGTTTAGTCTCTGCTGTTCTTCCATGCAGCCAGGTCCTATAGTGTCATATTAATCACCATCAGGCAATCTGCTTCTGAACTTCCAGTGGTGAAGTGTTTTTATCACAATTTTAGTTCTAAAATTACTGGCCAGTCTTCCCAGTCACCTCGCTCATTTTAAATCAATTGTTCCCAGGAAGATTTAACTTTCTAACAAAAAGTCTTTGTGCTATGCTGTTTCAAGGCTAACTTAAGGGAAGTTAAGGACGTAATTCTCCAACCATCCTACTTATAATGTCCTGTACAACCTCATTCTCTTTTGTGTCTCACCTAGTTGTCATTTTATCAAGATTCATGTCTTGGCTTTCTGTTTGGAGTCTGGGGAAGACTTTTGTAAGATGAAGTCTTGTGACAGGTAGCTAGCTTCTTTACACAAAACCTGATCTGGGCCTGCAGGTGGACAAAGAAAGCCTGTGGTATTTTATACCCATATGCCTAGTATATGATAAGAAACCTCAAACAGGAGTTCTGCATAGTTCCAGTCCTACTGAGGTCATTTCACAAGTGCAATGCCAGGTGGTAACTAGAGGCTTTTTGTGTGTGACCAGAAGAAGCATAAACAAGTAACTAATGGCCTCAGCCCAGACGCAAAATCATGCAAACAGGCCAATGTGCAAACCCTCTGTGCAGGATGCTGTTTGCATAGCCTCAGCTTGCTAAGAGAAATATCCTTACCAGTGTCCATGAACTCAGAGTTCCCATCAAAGAGGAACTGCTTAGGAAGGAAAATAGTTGCAGTTTAGTACCAAACCTGAGGCTTCTGCACAGCTTGAGTACCCGCTTTATCGTGCCTGTTTACCATGGATGACCCTACCTGGGGATCTGCTCTGCGTGATGATGATATGCAGCAGATAACTGTGTCATTATGTTAATAAGGTAGAAGACCTCTGGCACAAAACTCACAGTTAGGTCCAGTACTTGTTAAAACAACATATTTAAAACATGGTTTGGTTAACCCTGTGCAGCATTGTCTGCTCCTGCTGCTATTCCTCTCCTTGACTTAATAAACCCAGTCAGGAGAGATCTGGACTTAGTGAGACTATCAAACTCCAGGGAGTAGCATTGCGTGACATCTTGTGACATGTATATTACAAGGCTTCTGGAAGGAAGCTCGCATCACCTGGGAGAGGAAGTGCTTTTCATACCCCTGGGAACTAATTATATCAGTTCAGCTGGAAGTAGAGTTTTTGCACCACATTGTTTTGTCCTTTTCAGTATTTTGCGATTTGATTGATTGCCTGTTCTGCTCCTTTTGCACAGATTAGTGAGGCTGTAAACGGAGAGAAAACAGAAGAGGCAGCCCCATAAAAACAACCAAATACTGAAGAGATCAAAGTAGCACAGCACAGGAACATAACTATAAGTCACTGACTGCAGGTGGCATTAAAGATGTGGAGGGCTTGTTCTCATGGAGATTGTAATAAGAATAGTAAATGGCACAGAACTAATCTTGGCTCAAGATAAAATAGTTTCAGTGACTACGGAAAAAACAATGGGAGTGGGTTGAGAGGAAGAATGGGACATAAATATTCCTGAGAAACAGGATAAATAATTTTCCCTCAAATAATCATAATAACTTTTTATAGGCATTTCCTTTCAATATAAATTTGCTGTCATTCCTAAGGGTCTTTGAGGGGTGGGAGGGGAAACAGGGTTTAACTCTATAATGGTAGATAATACACTAGGATACGTTGTCTAACCCTGATATGAAATGGTATAGCATAGCTGAGACCTTTCCTCCCCAAAAGGCAAGTAGCTTTTCCCCTTCAGCAGGTGTGTGTCTTGTCTGTTCTGAGTATCAGGAACAGTCCTTGGAGGTGGACCTCAGAGCTCTGCCCTCCAGCTGTGCCCAAGCATTGCCCCAAGTACTGTGAGCTGCTGCCTTGGGCTGAAACCATTGCAAGGAGTTTGGTATCAGTTAACCCACTTGGATGTTTCTGTGTCAGTACTTAAGCTGATGACCTCTTTAGTGTAGTGGTAGATACCTAGTGAGTGAGCAAGACCATGTCGTGGTTTAACCCCAGCCAGCACCCTAAACACCATGCGGCCGCTCGCTTACTTCCCCCCCCCCCAGTGGGGTGGGGGAGAGAATTGGGGGGAAAAAAGTAAAACTTGTGGATTGAGATAAAAACAGTTTAGTAGGACAGAAAGGAAGAAAATAATAATGATAACAAAATTACAATAATAAAAGAATTGGAATATACAAAACAAGTGACATACAATGCAATTGCTCATCACTCGCAGACCAATGCCCAGTCAGTTCCTGAGCAGCGATCTGCCTCCCTGGCCAACTCGCACCATTTTATATACTGGGCATGACATCACATGGTATGGAATATCCCTTTGGCCAGTTTGGGTCAGCTGTCCTGGCTGTGTCCCCTCCCAACTTCTTGTGCCCCTCCAGCCTTCTTGCTGGCTGGGCATGAGAAGCTGAAAAATCCTTGACTTGGTATAAACACTACTTAGCAACAACTGAAAATGTCAGAGTGTTATCAACGTTCTTCCCATACTGAACCCAAGACATACCACTATACCAGCTACTGGAAAGAAAATTAACTCTGTCCCAGTTGAAACCAGAACAATCTGTTTCAGACTTCAGCTAGCATTTTTCACAGGTATGACACCATTTCAGGAGCAGAACATGGATGTAATCTTGCTGACAGTGCAGGCAAACAGGCTTTGTGTTTCTAAATCCTGTGTACGAAGACTTCTGGGCTTTTCCCAGCATTCAGGGGATGAGAGGAGATCTAGGATGGAACAGTTTCTCAATTTACCAAAGTTTTGCGATTTCTAGCCATTGGGATCTCCCTTGGCAGTTGCTGCTTTTTACCAAAGGGGAGTATTGCATTATGGTGTTGCTGCTGGGCATGTTGTGTGCTGGTGCAAAGGGAAGTAATGCACACCAAGTACTGCAGCCTGTGAGCGTGTTTTTTTAATGTCCTACTGGATGTATCAATAACTACAGAAATTGAGAGCGTATTAGTTGAACATGAAACTATACGTGTGTCTGGACATCCTCTTGGGAGACTGGCAAGTAAGGATTTTGAAGAAATCAAAGCTTTTGGGTAAGCTATCTGTGCTCTTAAGAGTCAATGGAACAGATTGAGTGCTGCTCCTCTGTGTCAGTGCAAAGTCAAATTGCTGAGGTTCAAACATCACAGGAAGCTGGTCTAGAGAGGAAGGCGACTGGGTGTTTTGCGCTGTCATGGAAGCACCCAGGTAATCTGCTCTGTTAGCTGAGACTGGTGACTCCTAGCTGCAGAAAATAACTTATCAAACAGCTTAAACTAGTTTTTGAAGGGGACATTTCACCACAGCCTGCTGAAAACAGGCACTGGTCTGTAATACAGAAATTGGGAATTGTTATAAAACTTCCTATCGGTCCAGCCTGTACTAGGTCTTTTTTCAGCTCCAATTATTGCTAAGACTTAAACTATTTACCTACCCAGACTGGCCCTTCTGCCTCAAAAACTTCATGCAAGGGCATATCTAAACCTTTGTATCTTAAAATTCCAATAAAGTAAGTGAAGATGAACAAGAATGTACTAATCCTTGACTACTAAATTTATGAACTTGCTGGTATTAACCTTTTGTTTTATTGCCTTTATGGCCATACTATAAAATATAGCCATAGTAAAATATCTGCGTATTTGAACTATGCTGCCTAGAATGGTTTGATTCCTGAAGATGAAGGGCCCTTCCTCCTCCTGTGAGATACCCCAAGGGAGTTGGGGGATGACGACAGTGGTTTCTCTATGTTCAGACATGCCTACAGCCAATATAAATGAGAAGGGTGATGACAGTCTTGTATGACTCAAACTTGCTGCTTCTTGTGGTCCATGAGGGCTTGGCCATGCTATGTGCAGTTGGGGTACGCTCTCTGTGCCATCAGCTGCATGTAGACGGAGTATGCTATAAGTGGTCTGAAGGCTGTGAGGGGTAACTGCTGAGACCTCATGGGGGGAAGGAGGGAAGAGGACTTATAAATCATGCAGTTTGGCAAGGTCTCAGTGTATTTCTATGCTGACATGTCTGAAGCCAAAGAGAGGTGTAGGAAAAAGTAAATGATTTAATTCCATTATCAGTGGTTGGGTTTTCTGAGCTGTGGGTTATCTGTTCTATGTACAGAGAGGGCTCAGGTCTGCATATTAGTTGGGGGATCCCATTAGCTGTGGTAATATGGAGATGAGTTGAATGTAAATGCAAGTGTTCTTGAGTTCCTCACCCTGGAAAATGGTGAATTCTGGTTTCAGGTCTCTGGTGTGTGTTGCTATTTACAACCAGCACTGTGATAGTGCTGAAAAAACCCATTCCAGTCAAGGTTGTCCTTGTTCCTGGAGCTGCATCTCTTAATTTGTGCAAAGCACTCTTTGAACTTATGACACCAAAACTGGCAAAACCTCAGCTCATATAAACCAAATTCTGCTGCTTTCTGCCCCAGCCAGCTAAGCAGTGTCTTCCAGAGCTCCTAATCCCGAGATGGAATCACAGGTGCTGTATGCAACCTGGAGAACCCCAGAGGTGATGGCAGCCAGTTTGTCTGCATCACCAGGGGCAGCCAGTAAAGCTGTAGTAATTGCCATGGGGCACTTGCATTGAATCAGAAGCCCACCAAGGGGAAAAAGTGTGGTTTTTCTTCTAAGCTAAAGAGCTAAGAAAGCTCTTTAATTGAGCCTTTTAATCAGAAACAGCCAGAAGGATGCTCTCAGTTTGTCATGTCATTTAAAAGAGCATACAGGCAGTCCCTAACTTCAAGCACCTGAGCAATCCTGACAAAATGAATGGCTTAGTCCAGGTTTCACACCTGTGTAAGCACCCAGCTGCACCAGGAGCCCATGGGTCAGACAGTAATGAAGCTCCACAAATTTGCTCATCAGAACCATTTCCTGTGATATTTCTATGCCTTTTTAAATGGAATGAGCTTCAGCACTAAGTATGGTACCATGTCTCTGGGCACTGTCTCTACTAACAGCTCTGCTGGGCTAGTAATGGCCATGGAGCCAGTTGCTGGTGTGAGGTGGCACTAGCAAGTCTGAAATTGTTGCAGATCAGCTCAATTTCTGTGTGTTTTGCCATATCCCTAATGCTATTTTACATTGATGAGCTCATTACAGAAAATGAGCTGTCGCAATACCCATCATCACAGCGTATGGTTAAGTGGAAAATAGGCCCCCTTATTTTTTTTCTGACATCTTTTGGACATGATGGGGAATTCGTACCTTCACCGGATGTGATAAATTTGCAAGGGAAATTATAAGGCAACATGGGGTTTGCGTTATTTCTTGGAGCTGACGGGAGCGCTTTGCAAGTATATTCAGCAACTCCAGTCATGTTGATTAGCACTGATGGCAGTGTATCTAATGGCCTCATCAGAATTGCTTGTAAACCGATTGTCCTACTGGAGTAGTTATCTAGGATCTTAAACAGCTTTGATAGCATCTATTCTGTAAGCACCTGGCCATGTGTGAGTAAATATAGCAGTACCAAATGCTAGAGGTACTGTAAGTGGCAGGCTGAGAAATTCTGCTGGGATCCCTAAAATTTGGAACTGAGCATCTTGTGAGTAATGTCACTTAGCCTCAGCCAAAGCCCACTGTTGTCAATGGGGAAAAAACATTCCCATTGACATTAATGGATTGGTTAGTTCCGGTTATTTTTGGAGAGAGGCTTGATGTTATATGTACAGGCTTGGGACATCATTGTTTTGGCTATCAGCTGGCCAAGGAGACCTGATAATCCTCAGTTTGCACTTTCAAAGCACAAACTCTCACAAAACAAAGCTCTTGATGAGCTTTATCCAGGAAGACGAGTGTTGCTGTCAGGGTTTTGGCGATAGGCTCTGATTTTTTTTGTTGCCCTGCTGCCTGTATCTCAGGAAGAGGTGTTAAAGTCTGACTGGAGAGATGCGGTTAGTTCCTATGGTGACAGACAGTATCATCCAGTCCTTTTGGATTTAAACAGGGCACCCAGATGGAAAGGGCAAAATTCAGTTTCATTATCCACTGCAAACCCTTGGAGCTTTTGAATAAGGCAAGAAGCAGGTTTATTTCAATAACAAAAACCTAGGGCTTTAATCTGAAATACAGTGCTCAAGGCCCATCCCTTAGAGATGGGGCATAAAGGATATAATTGAGTGTGATTACTGTCCTTGGTAGCAAAATGCCTCTGGATGCTTCTAAACCAAAGGCCTTGCTGGTGCACGCTCTTGTCAGCAGTAGTAACTTGTGGATGGTTCATCCTTGTGCTGCAGAGCCCCTTGCCTTCTCCCTCCTGCTGTACCACAGCTTAACCACGTGCCCTCCCTTGAGCTCTGTGCACTTCAGTGCATTTTGCACAACCAAATCATCTTGTGAAGGGTGTCTGCATGCTTAAAATTGTGTGTGTATTATAATATGCTAATACTCTCCCTCTTCCTCCAGCCTTAACTGCCTCATTTTCTGAAGGGAAACGACTTTCTCTTGGAGTCTTTGAGGAATGTTTTCCATTTCTCTTGTAAGATCCTCTATGCACACTAAACCATTTCTATTAATCAGAAAATCACCAGCTTGAAACTGATGCTTCATTTATCTCTTCTTTGAAGATTCCACAGAGCTCACAAAACCGGGCCTGGCTGGCTTGGTTGCTGTGTGCCTGTGTTCTTATTAAAGTGGTGTTATGAGTTAGGAATGGGACTCTGGACTCTTAGTCCATTTATCTCCTCTTGCTGTATCTTCTTCCTGAGTCATCAATATCCGTCTAGTGGATGGGCAAAACTCGGCATTGGCTGTTGTCTGGAGACCGTCTCGCTGCGGAAAAGCTAGTTGTGTTCAATCATTCCCCATCCATCATCAACTAATGAGCATCTCTTGTCCAATTCCAGTAACTTCTCATAGTTTCCCAGGTGGCCTAAAGGATGGAGCACTGATGGAGGAGCCCCAGGTTCCCTCCCTGCCTTTGCTCTCTCTGCTGATGCACCATGGGGAGATTGCTCCCCTCCCTCTACCTTGGCTTCTCTCACCTCTGAGAGCAGAGGAATCACAGGCTGTGGTGCCCTGGGGACCTAGAGGTGAGCAGCGCAGGCAAGAACCAGGCTCTTCTACCAAGGCTCTGTACTGATGTATCCAAACCTACAGTGATTCCTCTACATTGGCTTGGGACTCTGCTGTTGCTGCCTCTTTTATTGGCCTCTTTTTAACTTTGGAAAGTGTATCTAACAGGAAGAGAGTTTTTTAAAAGCTGCAGAGCCCTTCTTTTTAACCAATTATGAAGCATGCTGATTTCCTAATTAATATGAACAGTTTGACAATTTGCGGGGGGGGGGGGGGGAAGCTAGGAGTAACTAACTTTTATATGATAATAGGACCCTTGCCTTCTCTTAACACTATTTTCATGCAGTGTTAGCTATTGGTGTTGACTCTGACAGGAGCCGAGAAAGACAAAGACACTCATGTGCTATTGTTGTATATAAACATGCTATACTCAGTTATTTGAAAACCTGCTACAATAAGCTCTCCCCCATGAATCCTGAAAGCTTCTAGGCTTGGACTTGCAGACCGGAGGAGGAATAAGGTTGAGACAAGGGTCTCAAATAATTTCTGAGAGTATCAGACCTATGGACTCTTTGAAAAGGATCACTCTTGCCCAGCTGCAAGATTGGACAAGTGAGCCTGTAATGCAGTAGCAGCATTTTATATATATAAATATAAATAGATGACAAGGAAGATGAGGAAGCCAGTGAACGGCTGCATCATGCTGCACAGCCCACAGCAGTAGTTTCCTTAGTGTTTAAAACTCAATGGTGTTTGATTACTCCACACCTGCCTGCTCTTCCAAGGCTGAAAGAAGAAAAAATAATCTCCCCTGATAGGCAAATCCAGCAAATCTGGATGCAGTTGAGGAAAGTAAGAAATAAATCTGGAAACCCGAGTCACCAATTTCAAACCATTTCTTGATAGAGATTTGACTGATTTCCCCCCTTCTCTCCAGCTCACTCAGAAAAGCTGCATGAGAGAGAATGAAGACTTCTCATTCTTTTTGCACCATCATCTTGGAAAAAATATGTATGTCTTCTGTGGACTGTGCTATACTAGAGCAGTTGGGCGTTTTCCAACAAATCTACTAAACTTCTGACACCAAATGTTTTGAAATGAATGCTCCTTCACATTGCTGTACCATTTCCATCAGGAGAGCTCCCCAGATCCAGAAAGCTCTGTGTGCTTCAGAGTAGAAACGCCTTCCACAGAACATAATAGCTCAGTTTGCCTTGGACTGAGTTCATAACCCACTAAACTTGAGCTGTTCTAGTATAAGTGCTACTCGCTGGCCCTTATTTTTTTAAGGAGTTTCATTTTCTATGAATGAGTAGAATAAATAAAGCTTATGGGGAAGGGGGAAGTGCAGGGGGGAGAAACTTTACATGAAACTGCAGGAGTGTTGAAAAGCAAAACTGTCTTGTACTAATGTGGCTCCACTTGCTGAAGGGCATCTTCTCTGGTTTGCATCTTCTACCTAAGGAGAAGCTTCTGCCTGTGGGGGAAACAAGTGTCAAAACAACGCTGGGGAAAAACCAAAATAATCTTATTGATTTTAATTGAAGACTAAGGATTTAAAATTTAAGCAAGTAGGTAGCTGCCATGTACAATAAAGATTTCACCCACTTCAGAAAAATAGCAGGCATTGCTGCTTTCATTGGAAATACTCAGTTTCTCTGAGAGGAGCTGGTTCTTTGATGCCTCTGTACCAGGACTAACAGCCTGACCAACCAAGTAGGGACTGTGCTTTTGGTGAAACAATGGTGTGGCTGAGTTCAATAGATCTGAAAGTTTTGGGAGACAGTGATGGAATGTATGCCATCATTAAAAATCAATAATAAGGATCTTGTCATCACCGGCTGTGGAAGTGGGATTCTTAATTTTTTTTTTATTACCCATTAAACTACCAAACTCTTTAATAGCTTTTTCTAAGTAGAGGTTGGTTTTTCTAAAGCATTATTTTGTCATCAAAGTCCAGCACAGTCCTAACTTTTCTCATATCAAAGGAGAAAGCCAGCCCAAAATGTATTAAATTGGATGGAAATAAAAAATGGCTATGAATCTGTGTTTCATAATACCATTTAAAACACTCCCCAGCTTTCCTAGTCGTTGAACCAATGCACCGAGCTGATACTGGCATTTCTCATTCCAGCTGGATTAACAAATTCCTGGACCAGCCGAAGACTTCCTATGATTCAGGGGAGCAAGACAGGTGCGTCTTCCCTAATAAGTCAGGCCAGATGGAATGGGTGTCAGGCCAACACTTCCCATGAAGAAAAAAATGTACCTCTTACGCAAAGGAGCATTGGTGCCAGATACATGGAAGGAGCGGGACGAAAAGAGCATACAACTACAAATTAAAAGAGGAACTGTTAGCGTCCTTATTGCAAGGGTCATGGCACGTGATGAGAAATGGCAAATGCCTCTGCCTAAGGCTGGCTGGGGTGATGAGCTGTGTACTTGTTCAGGGCATAGGGAAAGATGCTTGGTCCACTGTGATCTGCTATTCCTGGCCCAGAATGACACTTGGCTGACTGGAATGTGCCAGAACCAGGTGAATGATACCAGAGAGTGCCCAGGCTTGAGGCTGGTGCCAGACATGGAGCTGCAGCTATTGGATTCCTGTGGCCTGCACCTGCCTGGCTAATTGCTCCTGGGTGGAAGACGTGCCTTGCTTAGAGAGCAAATGGCAGAGTCAGGAGCTCAAGGCAAAGTACAACACGATAAAACCAACATAAAAACAAGTTGAGAGGATGTTGTACATCCAAAGGCAGGTCTTTCAATGCTACAGAGTTAACAATAGGCTGAGACTTATGCTGTGCAGGCAGGATGAAGGAAAAAGCCACTGTCTGTAGGAACAGCGGCATACTTGTCATCCCAGTGAGGCAGCAGGACAGAATCTTCCTCCCGCAAACCCCAGCAAATGGTAAGTTTACCTTAAACTTAGATTTTAGAGGAATCAAGAGTATTAGTGAAATTGGACTAAATGATACTGGTGATGCTTAAAAAGGTAAGGGAAGGGTTTTTGGAAATGTCAACATTTTGCTTTGACTTTTATTGCAGCAGCTTGATTATTTCTTCTAACCAAACTCAATGTAAGGCAGTAAAGGCTTCAGGGATAAAAAAGTCATATCTCAGTGGGTCTGCAGTTTTTTGTTTGGGTGTTTTTGTTGTTGTTTAGTTGCTTTTCATTTTGGCTATCTTAGTTCAACTGTGTAAATCCTTGCAGAGTTGACTCATACCAATAGGCTTCAACAAAACTGTACTACAAGGAAGGAACTGGAGGGCGAGGAAAAGAAGTCTTACCATCCTGGCACTGACTTTGCTAAAGAGAGAAGTGTTGCAGGGATGGGAATGTATCCCAGGGTTTGGCAGCAGTGATGGCTCATGCTGGCCTGGAGCGTGCACAGCTATAGCCTCAGTCTGCCTGTGCTCCATCTGTAAAATGAGATGTAATAATTGCATTTGCAGACATTGTTTGTGAATAGGCGCATGCTTCCAAACAGCTGGAATCATAGTCCTCCCCACCTGCACTGCTTGTTGGTGTGCTCCCTTGCTTCCTTCCCCTCTCCTTGTCCGTGTTCAGGCTGTGCCATGGGCTCCAGCGCTGTGTCTGCAGTAAGACCCCAGGGTGGCGTAGGGTGACTCCTGAATGTGCCTGCAGTGTTGGAGGTGCACGTGGGCTTTGCACTGGTCCTACAAGTTTTGCAGAGCAACTGGAAGGGCTCAGCTGTGACTTCCCCTCTGCCATATGTCTGTCTCATGCATACCAAAGGAAACTGAGATTTCTCCCATGCTGTGTAACAAACCTGGACCAGGGCTTGGGGCTTCAAGATGCACAACTTCCCCATGGCTAGGGCCTGACTACCGCTGATGGGCACAGACATTAATATCCTCTCAATTTTGGCCAGCGAGAGTACTTGCAAAGAGCAGGATTGCTATCCCATCCCATTACCCGAGGATTTCGGGGCCTGGGCACGCAAGCCTGTGCTGCCAGTGCCCTACAACAGAAAACCTGGCTGCAGCCTCTCCCCACGAAGGTATCTATCTGGAGTCACAAGAGCTTACCAACATGATAAAAGAAACATACCTGGTTTAAGATTCCTCTTCAAATTTCAGTTTGCTCTTGGTATTTTTTTATGTGTACATCATTTCACTAGTTCTCAAGCAGTAGCAAAACATAATTACAGTTGATTAAGCATGTGAAATACTCTGTCTTTCAAAAAAAAAAGACCACTGGCAGTGTTACTTGAAATCGAAGTGTCTCCTCTTTGCAGTACTGAAAGTGTGGATACTTTAATATTTCTTATTTTAATACAATTTACTTTTGGAAATACTCATTTACGTTAACAAATACTAAAATTATATACTTAAGGAATGATTATATGTTCTCTGTGAGCCAATATAAACATTGTTATTCTGGAGGATCAAGTCACAAAAATGTCTAGATTTTAGGGTTTTTTCTCTCTTCAAAGTAAGAGTATCTTGGACATTCTTAGAACTATTTTGGGATGGGAAACCCATTTTTCCGATCAGCAATAATTTCATCTGACTCTGATGAAAGCAGTACTCCTTAATCGTAAGGTAGAACAGCCAGTATTCATTAACAAAACTTCAAAACCTCATCTCTCTCGTAGATAAATGATGTATATATTTTTAAGAGTGCTAATACACTGGCTTGACTTAAGATTTTTTCCTTTTTCAGCCTGTGTAAAAGATAACATCCAGATGAGCATCTGGTAATTAGCCCCAAAGGGCCACATGCACGGTTTTATTTCAAAGGGGGACTTTCATGCTGGAAAAAGGCATTGATTTAAAAAAAAAAAAAAAAAAAAAGGCCTTTTGCTTTAAAAAGAAGCCTCTGAGTGCTATGTATGCATGTTTCCTGTTGCATGCAGACTTCCCTTCCCCAATTCTGCCCTTTTGGGGACTATCGGGCAAACAAAAAACTTGGTACAGGCTGGAATGCCCTGAATAATTATTGTCTACAGAAAGACAGAGAAAAAGAAATTATTTGCTTGAATATCAGGTCTGGATCTGATAATCAAACTCATTTCTACTTGTTCCCAACATGATGTTCTCTTCTGTTGCATTTATGAAAGAGCTCAGCCGTTGAACTCTTTCACAAATTAGGCAGATCAAAAGAGCTGAGCTAACATGGAAATAGGGACTGGCAGGAGATTCAAAGAGCTGAACAGTATGGGATAGCAAAGAGGCAAAAGGTAGAGCCACTAAAAGGCAGAACCACTGTCAGAGCCAGCAAGTGAGAGACCAGCTAATTGAAAATGTGTATTATCTTCTGAAAGTATGTTAATTGATATGTAACTTGCAATAGCCAATGCTAGGCAATTGTGTGGGGGTGGGGAGGAAATACTCCAAATGATCCTTGCAAGGTTATTGTATTAATAAGCTTCCACGTTTATTGCCTCTGTTATTTTGAGTTAATTACATGGGCGCCTAAATGTATCTCTTTTAAATCTCAATTAATGTCCTTTAAAATCAATTCATATTTAATTAATAGAACGGGCTGATTAAATGTAAAGAGAATACTCATTTTGCACAAAGTGCTCCCAGTCCTTTCTCTGCTGCAGAGTGGCTGGAAAGTAAAACTGACTCCAGTAGGACTAAACCTGACAGCTTTGGAGTTTGCCAACTTCTTCTGTTAAATATTTAAGATGGTTCAGGAAGCCAGCAACTGTAACTCAGCTGCACTGTCCACAGGGTCAAACACACTGCCAGGGCTAAGTCTTCAGCAGAGCAAGCCAGGGCTGTAGAAGCCCATGGTGACAAAAGCAAAGGCATAGGTAGGTGTGTATGGATATATATATCTGGGGCCAAAGGTGTGGAAAAGGTGATAGAAGGCTCCTGCTTGCACGTGTAGAGTCCCTTGCCCTTATGGAGAAACACCATTAGATCTAATTCGGTGTGCGCAGGCAGGGTACAGGTGGTGCTGCCCACCATGCCCACTGGCAGCAGTGAGTGCACGTGCTCAGCCAGAGGTGAGACACATGTCAGTGATGGATGTTCCAGTCCTGGCTAAATCAATGCAACATCCAACTTGTTGAGGCTGGAGGTGCTTTTCAGCTTTTCTCTGTGCAGTCTGGAGGAATGTAGGATTGTAATGATGGTGTATGACTGATGGATACTACTCGTGGGCCATCTTATAAAGCTTGTCTGTACAGGGAGGACGTCACTGCAGCTCCCACAGAAAGGAGTGACTATTTTAGGTCAGACAGCAGGGACTTGTATTTTGAAGGCAGAAACTGCTTGATGCAGCCCTTAGCAGTGATTCAGAGAGGGGCTGGTTTAATGATGCAGAGCTGAAATGTTGTGAGCTTCAAATGTCTAAAGCGAGTTTCTGCAGTGCAGGCAGCTGGATGTGGATAGGTGTCTTTCTGGAAGCTGCACAATGTGAAAGTAAGAACCAGATTAGTAAAGAGCAAAATTTCTCAAAGTACAATTTGTACTGAAATTCAAAGGAGTTTCAGGGTTGCCACTTCAGACTCAGGTGGCTAAGATCCACACAAATGCTGCGTAAAATCTCTTTGCTCACCTTCACTTCAAGCTTTCTGATGCTGAAGGTCACTTCCTTCCCTTGACCCTTGAGGAAGGTTGTTCTTAGGTCTGTGGCTTGAATCTTCACTGGGAAAAGTCCCTCATTCATCCTCAACTCTTGGGAGGAGCAGCTGCCCACCCCTCTCTGCGCTTACTAGGCCCCGGTTATCTCTTGCAATTAATACAAAAATAATCCATGTTTTGAAATTCCTTGCCTGGATTAGCTACTGGCTGGAGTACTTAGCTCATGTACGTACAGGATCTCTCCAAGGACTTGTCTTCTAGTATTTATTCTGATAACTGTAACATGCAGATAAGAGGAGCACAAGACACTGGAAATGCAGAATAAATTTACATTTTCAAAACTGCAGAAAGCCACATTCAGATAGCATCCATGTTCTGAGGAAAAGTAGCCCATAAAAGGAAGGAAATCCATAACAAAGGCTGGTGTCTCAAGCAGCAGCCTGCTAAATATGCCTGAGTTTTACTTGATCTCAGGAACTGAGGTGCTGAATTCAAATTTGGGGTCTAGAAGCCCCACTCAACCCTAGACTTCCCCTTACTCAACAGGAGCCTTGTTTCAACTGGTGGCAGGGTAAGGTACAAAGTAGAGGGCAAATCTTCACAGGAGAAAGTGTTTCTTTGATTTTTGCCCTTGATTAGTTCATTCTTCTTCTCTGCTGAAGATCTGCAAACAGATTGTGAAATTCATACGTTCATTGGAGTATCTGACTTTCTTATCTCAAGAATTACTGGTCTGTGCCTCGTGCTGACTGCAAATAGCAGGACTAACGTGTGATTTGCAATCGCTAGTACTGGGGCCTCCTTATATTAACACTAAGTTAACAGCCACTGCAGCTTTTTCTAAAATCGACAAAAGATGTGGGTTTGGTAAAGCTTTGGCTACTTGAATTACACTTGCATTGAGGTATTTGCTTTCCTCTGCTTGGATTGTTTGAATATTTGTGGTGAAAAAGCAGGAAGGAGCCAAAAAAAAAAAAAAACAAAACTGCTTTCAAAAGCAAGTGAACACTTGTGAAATTTCTCCCCATGCATGTATTTAGTTCTAATCAGGTATAGCATTGCCTGGATAAGCAAGGAGTGGATTGTTTTCTTTCTCTCAGCTAGACTTAGGATCTTTTTGGTTGTGTTTTATGTTGAAAGTATCGGGGTTTGTAATTAAGGCTACTTTTCCACTGACTTTTTAATCCTTCTATGTCTGGAAGTGTTGAGACAGAAAAATACTGCAGTAGTGTGGCTGTGCTAGTCTCTGTGTACTTTGGGCTATAGTACGCTCTTTTCTTTTTTTGGAAGATGAAAGAGTAACTTCGCACATAATCGTATCACTCCAGGAGCTGAAGCTTTTAAACCTCAGCAATGGCATGTGAGCACTTCAAATACTAAGCCATTTCTGTTCCAACTGCTGAAGTTGGCAGGAAGGAGAGCAGCCCCGCGCCATGCGATTTGGTGACCCAAGCACTCATCACGCAGCCTGGCTCTGTTGGAGCCCCTGGCAGAAGCCCAGAAGACTTTAAAAGAAACAAGACTTCACCCATCAAGAATTCCCTTTTTCAGTTGGAGCACAGAAAAGGAAGAAGTCTTATCAGGCAGCCTTGTCGAAGGAAAATTAAAGATTGAGTCAAAGAGACAATGACTAAAGAATTAATTTTTTTTCTGTCTTGTGAATTTAGATGAAGGAGAAGTGACAGTTTTATTTTCCTTCAAAGGAAGTCTCTTAAATAAAAGAAAGAGCAGAAAAAAGATAGAAAGGGGACAGAGGAGGGAGAGAGGGAGAAAGTGAAAACTGCTTGGAGCTATAATACAACCAAAGGCAAGAATTCTTCATTAAGAACTTCATTTAAGATCAAGTCCATCTAAGTAGTTTTGCCACCCTCCTAGAAGTTCATTTTCTCTTCATACAGCACTCTTCTGAATGCATAAATCTTTAATAATATCATTTTCCAGTGGCCATATATGTATACAATTGGCTCTTGGTCTAAAGAGAGTATGTTAAAGCAGTCTCACTCGGAGACCTCTTGTTCTGAGACCTGGAAGTAAAGAAGTTTTCAGCAAAGCTGTAATGAAATCTTTTTCAACTGGTGCCCTTGGCTGTGGGTGGCTTTGGTTTTTTCTTTGAGATTTTTTTTTTACCTTGAAGAAAACATATGGAGCTTTCATTTTGAACCAAGGAGTTTTCTGAACCAATTGAGGAGATGCTGTCACTGTGAGGTGTGCTTCCTGCTGAATCTGGAGGCATTGGCATTTGTACAAAGCAATAACTTTCTACCTACTTTTCAGTGGAAAATGTGTTTTCTTTCTGTGAAAAAAGAAAACCAGATTTCCTCTGAAAAGAGTTTTTATTTTCAGTTTAGAAAAAAAAGTACTGAGTGCCTTTAAATGTGGGATCATGCCCTAAATTATAAAACTTAAAAATTCAGGTGAAAGAATAACTTTTTCCTATTTAAAAAACAAACAAACAAACCACCCCACCCCACCCCCTCCCCCCAAACCAAGAAAAGTGATTTCTCCCAGCAAACACTCCAAGTTTTCTCTGACAAAATAACCCCAATTCTCCCAAAACATGCAAACCCATTTTCAGGCAGAAAGCTAATTGAAATTTTAGTGAAAAACTCGTCTGCCTCTACTCAAGACAACCTCTGGTCTAAGAAGAGTTTCATTAGGGTAGAAGCTTTGCAACCTGGCTCATCTCTAGTGAAAGCGTAGGAGAGTTTCTTTTGGCTCTGGAGTGCATGTGTGGCTGTGCCAGGCTGAGAGCAATGGAGGTCCCAATGCTAGAGGACTTTTTGTCCCCTGGCACCATCCCCAGGTTACGGCACAGTCCTGTTTGTACTGACAGATCTTCTTGTCTGGGGGGGGAGGCGGGGGCACCTCTTCTCCAGATAACAGAAAGTCCACTTTTCACCTCAAATTCCACAGACACCTCTTGTACTCTGGCACTTCTTACCTCTCGATGCCTTTACTGTGGTCCTTACCCTTTGTGTCTGCTCCATAGCTCTGTCACAGCCTGGAGCATCTGCAAGGCAGTAAACTCTTTAAAGGCTGAGTCCTGTGGATGCATAACTTGGCTCTCTTTGCTTTGGAGAGTTTTCCACGTCTTACAGGGACTTGCTTCTGTTTGCAGAGGATAGCTGGGGCAGAGTGAGATGCCCCAAAGGCTTTATTTAGCACAGATTCTTCCCAGCTCTCCTGGACAGAAGGAAGGGAGCGGGAGGCTCTGATGCATGCAGAGGCTAACACTCCTGACACCTCCTTGTAAAGGAAGATGGGGAAGAGGGCGGGGTGTGTTAGCATGATTTAAAACCTTTAGATTCATCTCCCCTACCTACTACCTTGCTTCCTTCTCTTGCAATGATGTATTTTTGCATCATCTGCTCTTTGTGAAGCTTTTCTTGACACCCCACTGAATGTAGAGGCATGTAAGGAATTAAAAAGAAAGAAAAATCTTTTCTTCCATTTCATTGGAGAGAAAGGCAAAAAAAGAAATAAAAAAACGGCCCACTAGCTCTAAGAGATAAATACAGCACAGGTCAATAACTGAAAGTGCTTTCATAGACCACAGCTGGATAGCATTGCTTGGTCTGATTTTTCTTTTTTAAACTCTATCTTTGTTATGCGTGCAAAGCTCATGAAAGGAGTCATTCGGATTGCAGCATTCCTGATCTTTATGCCTACAGACTGACAAATCTGCGAGGCATAATGGAAGTACCAGCTGTTGTGGCTACTCATAAAATAAAAGCTCTCACAGACAACTCAGGAGGATTTTTAAAAATTTTGTTCTTAGCAGCTTTCTAGCTTTCCTTTCTTCCCTGCTACTTAATGTGCCTCCCAGCAACAAGACCCAGAGAGGATTGAAAAATCACTGACAAGGTGGCCTATAATTAACTAGCTGAGTTTGTGTATCCGGAACTGTGCTGGTTTTGGCTGGGATAGAGTTAATTTTCTTCATGGTAGCTAGTATGAGGCTATGCTTTGGATTTGTGCTGGAAACAGTGTTGATAACACAGGGATGTTTTCGTTACTGCTGAGCAGTGCTTACACAGAGCCAAGGGCTTTTCTGCCCCTCACAGCACCCACCAGCGAGGAGGCTGGGGGGGCAGAAGAAGTTGGGAGGGGACACGGCCGGGACAGCTGACCCCAACTGACCCAAGGGATATTCCAGACCATAGGACATCATGCTCAGCATAGAAAGCTGGGGGAAGAAGGACGAAGGGGGGATGTTCGGAGTGATGGCATTTGTCTTCCCAAGTCACCATTCCACGTGCTGGAGCCCTGCTGTCCTGGGGATGGCTGAGCACCTGTCTGCCCGTGGGAAATGGTGAATGAATTCCTTGGTTTGCTTTGCTTGTGTGCGCAGCTTTTGCTTTACCTATTAAACTGTCTTTATCTCAACCCAAGAGTTTTCTCACCTTTACCCTTCTGATTCTCTCCCCCATCCCACTGTGGGGGAGTGAGCGAGTGGCTGTGTGGGGCTTTGTTGCCGGCTTGGATTAAACCACGACAGGAACAAAAGAGCTAATGATGTAGCAATCAGTTATTTGAAGGAAAAAAAACACTGCTTTGAATTGCTCCACAATGCTCCTGGCCCCAGGTGGGTCGGAAGGGCTGCAGCATGGCGATGCAGAAAATATTAGGAGGCATGAAAGCTGCCTGTTGAGGAAGCCAGCAGCTATAGAAAGGAGCACGTTGAACCTGTGCTGAGTCTGGAGGAATTGAGTCTCCAGTTTAAGAATTTTGGAATGAAGCAGTTGGGTTTCGTTTCACTCTCCTGCCTCTTTTCTCTTTGTGCGGCACACAGACATGCTGCTCGTCATTAATTACCTGGCATGTGCCTGTCCAAGCCATTGGAGCAAGTCAACAGTAAGCATCAGCAGGGTGAGAACAGCACAAGCCCAGGCACACATCCGCAGCCAGATGCGATGGCATCTGCAGTAGGGGAATGCCTGGAACAGCCCATTCAGGTGGACGTATTGGACCATGATGACCTCTAGCTACCTTCTGGACATCACCTGGTGCCCTGGATGTGAGTTTTTATGTCGGCCTAGAGGCCAAAGTCAGCTGTGACTTAATGGAAGCAGAAAGTGTACCATGATCCTGGGAGGAGTGCAAAGCCCAGCCTGCATAGTCCTGCTTTGCCTGCTCCCCTTCCAAATCAGATGACGGGCTTTACTTGGCTTGTTGGTGCATGTGAAAGCCTGAAAGCACTCAGCTTTATTTCCAGTTCAATAGATGCTTCAAAATGTGTCTGCCTTTGCTATTTAAAGTGATGTCACTCCTTACAAGGGCTGTGGTATAGAGGAAAGGTGCACTGCTAGCTAGAATAATGCTAGACAATTTCGTGCCATATTTTCTGGCCTTTTCAGGAAAGCTCTGTGGTCAGCATTGCCCCTTCCCAAGACCAGGTGCTGAACAAAGGTCAGCTAAGAGCAGGACTCATGTAAGATAGTCACCCTAAGGTTTCAAAAAGTGTCTGGGATCCTGAGGCTGTTTGCTGCATGTTTGGAAACCTGTGAATAAGAAACTGAAGAGGGAGTTGGCTGGAGAAGAGACGTTTGGTTCTTGCTGTTCAGATCAATTCTGGTGTCAGCTTCAAATTGGGGCTGGGGTATTAGGTAGGAACAATTCCTGGGGACCTGGGAGAAGGTTGCTTTACCTGTAGACTTGATTTCATGTCCTTGAGCCTCGTGCACATGTGTGAGATCCTTCTGTGCACCCTGAGCACTGGTAAAGGGGGGGGGGGATTTGTGACTCATGGGACATCCTTCTGCACAGCACAGTCCCAGGAGCCTCACCCAGTCATTTCTGCATCATGCCTAGTGCCTCTATGAGTGATTAGTATCGTCTTGTTTACAAGATTACTTCTGATGTTTTCATGTGCACTTTTCATCGCGGGACAGGAGAAAGGTGTTGTAATGCACATTTGGAACATCATGTTTTGTGAAAGTGTGTTAGTTTTGTTAAACTGTTCATTTAAAACTATCTCTTTCTCCATAGAAAATTGAGAGGTTTTTTCTGACATTTAAAATGAAACATTTTCAGTTCATCTTGTTCTCAGATTTCCTTTCTTTTTTTCGCTCTTTAATAATACTTAAAAAGTGAGGAAACCAAGTATTTTTTTCAACCAACACTGCCTTTACTTTTGCTACAGCTATGAGGTGAGGGGAGAGAGACAATCAGTCCAAAATGATCTTTTAATTCGTAAGGACTTGAACATGTGTTACTGTGCCCTGACCTAACAGCTGTAAGTGATGGAAAATCTAGTGCATTCCTGGTAAATTGTTCCAGGGCTTAGTTACGCTGGAAAAAAAAAAAAGTCTTTTCTATCTTAATTTTTACCTTTCACTTCTTTCCTGAAGGCTGCAGCCTACCGTTCTGCTAAGTATATTGGATTCTGAATAGATTTACTAAGTATAAAACCAGGCTCTGGGAGAACCTGCTGTAATATTCTCCAGCTTGGAAATTGGAATATTTATATTTGATAAAACATACTTACTGCTCATATTTGAAACAGCCACCTGTGAGACATGGGTGACAAGAAGAGATAAGCAGTCAGTCCCATCTTCACGTGTGGTTAGGCATTGCGAGTGGTCATGGCAGAATATTTTAAGAAATTGCCCTGTCCCTGCAAGAAGCATCAGCAGAGCAGCTCAGCATGTTGCAGTTTCTTAAACTACTGCAATTACATCTCTTGCAAGCATCAGACCCTTCCACCAGCGTTACTTTTGGCCCCAGGTGCTATCCAAGCCCAGTCATTTCTTGTGGTTATTTTTCTCTGACTTTTCGTCTTTAGCTAATCAGATCTGCTCAAAATGAAAGAGCTATCAGTGGGGTGGGAAGGAGTGAATTTGCATTGCCTTGAAGGACAGGTGATAGACGGATGGTACAAATACAAAAGAGAGAAAAGTCTCCCTGTCAGCTGCTGTTGAAACCTCCTTGGTAGATAAAATCATCTTGGAGGGATTGAAAAAAAATAAGGTGCAGCTTGCTCCTGGCTTCAATGCCCCACAAGCCAGTCTGTGAAAATGAGAGCTTAATGTCACAGGGAGCTGCAGTTAATTTATGCAGATTCCTCCTTAATGAGGCTGATGTGAGACCAGCCTATTTGGAAGATGATAGGTAGCTTTTGTGAAATGAATACTCTCTCCGAGGGCTTTTTAGTGCTTTCCGGCAGTCTGATGATAGCATTATAATCCTGGCAGTCGGAAGGTTTTTGCTGTCTCTGTGCCTCCGGTGAGATGCTCTGATTACAACCAATCGCCCAAACATCTATTGCCCTCTCACCCCCTCCAGGCCATGTGCTCTGTGTCCTGGGCTCATCCTCTTTCCTTCCACATGTAGGAACAAATTTTCAAAGCAGCCTCACTTATACCTCCATAGAAATAATACTTTTCAAAGTGAATTAGTAAAAAAAAAGAACGCCACAAAAAGAAAACCAACACCTTTTTTTTGAAACCCAAATGAAACCCAGAAGGTTTATTTCAGTGCAAAAATGGGGTATGCTATTTCAATTTTAACCCTTTTGGAACATATTAGGTGATGTTAGGTCTGTTTCTAACAGACAACATGTTTTCTTGTGTTAAGGTTGAAGCAGCACATTTTAACTGATCAGAAATTCATCTCCCACCAGAGGTTTTCCGGCCTAAATGTTTCCTGGTATTTGATCTGTATGTGTGAATAATCATGATTCCCCTGAAACTTCCATAAATTTCGATTTCACGAAAATAATTTGTCTGGCTTTGTTCCTGTTTAACATGCTTTTAAATAAGAGACAAATTTTCCAATGTTTGCATTCTCTAGCGCTTCATACAGAGATACAGCATGAAAAAATTGATGTGCTAATGTTTCCCTTCCAATTACTCCCCTGTAGACCTGAAAGCATTCCCTGAAATTCTGTCTTTATAGAAGACAGATTCTGGCAGTGGTTTGAATTCGCAAAAAAACCCCAATTTGTCCACACAATAGCCATAATATTGGGCCTAATTCTGCTGTTGCAGGAGTGAATGAAAGATGAAGACAAAAATAGCTGCAGGATTTAAAAAATTAGTTTCAGAGCCCTACAAAATCAAGTTTTTCTATTTGATGGACTGATTAATGAGCTGTTACCACCTGGGCATGTGTTGCCATTGCCAGCCTGTCCGGTAACTGCTGGGCTGTAATCAACGTGAAAAGAAATGTTTGTACAACCTCTGCAAAGCTGAAATGCCAAGTTTTAATGCAGTTGCAGGGCTGTTTGAACAGTATGGTTACCTCTGCTTGTACCTCTTACTCACAGGTACACACAGCACCATCTCAGGGAGGCTTTCCAACCCACTCCCAGGGCTGGAGGTCTTGCAAAGTATTGTAAAGTGGGTCCCTGGGGTCTAATTTTCCTCTTTCAGGTACTAATGTAACACCAGCTGTAACCCTGCTGGGCCAGACCCTGAGCTGGGGGAAGGCAGTGCAGGGTTTGTTCAAAAAAACAGCCCCAGGTTCTTTATGGAAGAGGCTGCCATCATTACCTGCTGCCTCGGCAGGTGGGATTTGTAGCCTGCTGAGGCTGGTTTAAGGGAGCTATGTCTCACCACCAGTCCAAGCCTGTGCTCTTTGGACCAGGAAGCTTTAATGCAATTAGAGAGCTGCCCTGCTAAAACTTTACCAGTCCTGACTTTAATGGCTTTTTTCTTTATGAAAAGCTGCAATCAAAATGAGATCCGAATGGTGTATAGTGCTGTGCAAACACCAAAAGACCCTGCCTACCCCAGAGACTGCATTTTCTAAAGGCAGACAGAAACACAGTGACTAAAATAAGCCTTGCAACAGATTTGCAGTAGGGTGGAGAGTCAGACCTGTGCCCTGGTTCTACTGCCTTGGACCCAGGACCAGACATGGTATTTAGTAAGAAGAAGCTTGCAGACAAGAGTTTTCCAGATCCACCCGGTTATCCAACATGCAAAAGATTTCTTGATGTGTTATAAGCAAGGATACCTTAACCAGAAATCCCACTTACTGATATCTTGGTAAGAACCAGCTTATGCATTGAAAACTCAAACTTGGAGCTTTTTCAGCAGCTGAACTTCTGAAAAAGCCAGTTCAGTGCTAAACAACTGCACATATTTATCAACTGAAAACCATACACCACTGGATTAACAATTAAACCTTGCTGATTTATACTTCCTAATGCCAAGGGGCAGGAAACATCTTCGTCTCCACGTGTAGTTCTGCTGCCTTTCCAAACTGGCCCTCATGCTTCAAATCGCATCATCTCCAAAACAGCATGGCCTTTGAAAAAATACAGCCATGCAGAATTATTCCGGCTGCAGTTGTGTGTGAGCGTTTCAGTGCCTCCTATTTTGGTATGCAAAGAAGCTGGTGGTGTTGGAAACAAACATATGCTTCATTTAAAGAAGTAACCAAGTGCTTTTGCGTTTAATTCCTGACCAACTTTATGTAAAATTAATTGCATCACATGTTCTGTGTATCTTTTAATTGCAAAACCAATTAACGTTAAAATGTTCTGCTTTGTAGTTCTCCTAATGGATGGCATAGTTTTAGTTGGCTTTACAAAATCCATCTTTTGTTGAAACTGGGCAGGCAGCCATACTCAGTTATCTTCTGGAAGAGAGTTCCCTTCAGCTGAGCCAGTGTCAAGCAGTTGATGCACTGAAGTTATTTTACAGGCATGGGTTTTTGGGTGAGCATCTGTGAAGAGACTATACAGCCCTTCAAGAGGAAATGCTGGGTTCCTTGGAAGAAGCATGGCTGGCTATTTGAGGTTGCTGGTATTTGAAGCTGGAGAGGATGATTCCTGTGGGCAAAACTTTCATCATGCTGTTGTGATTGCAATGATAGCAATGTCCAGAGCAGTCTCCAGCTTTATGAGGAGTGCAGGAGCAAGGACGGTACCCGGGGATGGTAGCTGGGATGAAGAGCAGTTGGGGAGACCCTGGTGAGCAGGCGTCGCTCCTGCCTGGGAGACTGGGAGCAGCTGATCCTGCCGGGTGTCCCCACTCCTTCGGCAGGAAAACTCTACAAACCCAGATCCTTCCTTTGGCATTACCAGACCTGTGGCTCTTGGAGGCTGTGGCACAAGCAAAGAGGAAAGGAGAGCCATGATTGCTTTTTCTGCCTTGGCCTGCTGCCTTTACTAACATCCCATAATTAGAGCCAGCCCTGCCAGTGTCTGGGCCTTATAAAGGACACTTCTGCCCCTCTAGACCGTGGGAAGCAAAGGGCAGAGTCCTACAGCCACATCCTTCCTTATTCCAGTGCTGGAAAGACAGATGGCCAAAGGACCCTATAGCAAAGATTTGCTAGCACATGGTCTTCCTCTAGCTAGTAGAGATCATGGGGAGAAGGAGTGTACTTGGAAAAGCCGTCAGGGTGAACCTTCAGACATCTGACACTGCATCGTGGTATCTTCCATGAGCTGAGCTGATTTGATTTTGTAGCTATGAGGAAAAAAATTAATAATCAGCATACAACTGAAGGTTTTCCTTTTAAAAAAAGTTCTGAAACATTTTGCAATTTGCGCTGCTGTTATCTTCAAATAGAGCTTATTATTTTTATTGTTATTTGAAGATTTTCACACTGTTTTCTTCTGTCATATGTGTCAGGGGTTTGACTTTTGTTTTTATAATTAAGACCAGCAATAGAGAAATGAAGCTTTGCAGCTTGGTCGTAGCTTAGAAAATGTGTCACTGCTGCAGAAATTTATTTTGTTTCCTGAGTTTCTGTACCTTTGCCAAAGTTTGGGGATATTTTGGCATTTGAGAGAGTGTGTTTGTTGGGGAAAATTATTTATGTAAAGAAAAGAAAGGATAGAAGAAAAGGGGAAAACCCAACCTCATTCTGTTATTATTGAGATAGGTAAAACCAACATGAGAAAAAACTCTGCAGAATATGAAATAGTATATACTTTTTCTTTTAAAAAAAGTTAAAAATCAATTTATTTAAAAAGACCCAAAATATTTCAATCTTATTGCAGCTGTCCATCCATATAAGATCCTCTTTATCTTCTGAGTAAGGCAGGTCTGATCCTTTCTTTCTCCTGGACTGAACACAGGGCGCACAAAAGATCTCCCCCCTCTTCCTCCTCACCTCTGTTCCAGGCACCTGAAGGAACCAGGCTGTCTTTGAGACCTACATCCCCTGCCAGACTTGGTGCACAGTGACCAGTGGATTCACCCACACATGTCTGCACACACAGAATTATCACATAAGCCAAGAGAAAAATAACACGTATCTGAATAAACAGATATTTCCACCTGTTTTCTGATTACCCCCCAGCAAACAGCTAGTACAGACACCCCTGCTCTCAGCTTGAGCCTTGTTGTCTCACACTCCTCCTAGTACAGGAATAACCACCGTGCTCTTAGAGAAGCCAGTCCTGATGGATACTGCAAGATCAAAACCAGTCAGGACTCTGGCATAGAAAATGAATCTGTTCTCCCGAAAAAGAAGGTCTATCCAATTCAGAACCGTCACTGTCATTTCCAAGGAGTACAGGTGCAGCCAGCTCCATCCTTTGTGGGGTCTATGGCAGGGCAGACACCCCCTTCTTCCTTTGGAGGAGCTTGGCTGGACCCCTGTGAGTCCCCTGGACAGGAGGCCTGGCATCCCCAGCCCTGGCAGAGGGAGGCCAGTGGCTCTCCGCAGTGGACTGGGCTGGAGGAGCTCTGAAAGCAGAGCCCTGGGATTCCTGCGGGTGCTCCACAGATCCACAGTACAGGCAGCAGATGGTTGCCTTAGTGTCACCCCTTTGTTGTTCCCATCCTCGTGGCTAATGAACTGGAAATGTTTGGCCCTTGGCTTTCCCTGGGGACAGACTGCACTCTTGAAAATGTCAATAGAAAACGCTGTGAATCTTTCTTCCCTCAAAATGGACGGGATACGGAAATGTGAGTCCTCAAAGAAGCGTTGCAATTGGATCGTCTCGGTAGAGCTCCCGGGATGTAAGTCTCCAGCGCAAAGATCCCAGCTGTGCTGTGCCTAAGACTCTTGACTTTGAGAGCCGCTGCCTGTGAAAATTGCCTGTGCAGAAATACCAGCACAGCTGCCAATACTGGGCCTTGCTGAGACCCCAGCTTCCCCGGCTGCTGTGCTGTGCATGCCGCAGAGGAGCAGGCAGCGCATGTGGCTTGCGATCAGGGTGTCCCTTTATGAGCAGCACTCACCCCTGTGTATCTGCACAGGCCAGGGGTTTTTTTCCCCCTTCCTCCTGCAGCCATTCAATCGGTTCTGCCCAAACATTTTGGTATAACTGACATTGCTATCAGTGTGAGAGGTCAGTGATTGACTCTGCCCTGGCTTCAGGGCTAGACAAATGCAGAGGCCGTGGTCCCTTTCACATCCATCCACATACCCCCCCCGCCCCACCCCCCAGATCCTTCTCCCTTATTTTTTCTTCTTTTTTTGGATATAAATTTATTCCAGGAGAACATTTCTGCTCAGCACCACTTCATTCATGTCTCCCACCAGCAGATTACTCAGCCTCAGCTGGCCAATTAATTTGTTTTTATTAATTAAGTATTTCTGTAATGTGACTTGAGCCCTTTTTAATCTGTGCCCAACTACTGAGCTGAAGTAAAGTGCTTCATGGAAGAACGGATCACCTGTTAGTGAGGGCTAATCCATGGGTCATTACTTTGGACTGAATAGACATTAAAGTACAAGCTGAACCCTACACCCATGCATACTAACCTCCTCTCTTGGTGGTGCTCTGCTCTCCCAGCCCAAACTTATTCGTCACTGAGCAGGTGTCTACAAATGTCAATGGCTGCTTGGTTCTCAAGCCTGCTCCAGGAGCTGCTGGGATCACAGGCTGGCAAAAGCAGGAGGCAATGGCTAGGAGCCAGTCTTGCCGTTTATTTAATAAAACAAGTGGAAAGGAATGGACAAAGATGGGCAGAAGTAGTTGGCTTGGATATCTGGGATCCCCAGCCAGCAAATGGGCTTTGCTAATAAAATTTGGTTCATATAGCTCATTAGGGCTCCTGGTGTTAGCTCCATCTGTTACCCTGTGGGTTCTGCAGGTTTATCTCATGTATCCTGGCTGGAGAGGGTTATCAGTAAGAAGTAGGCAGAGAAGAACCGGGCAGAAATGCCAGTAGTTTGAATCTGAAAGTTTTAAAATGGGATAAAGAAATCTTATTTACAACACCCAGTCAAAAGCATCTTTAAGCTGTGGGACTTGATAGGATACAACATTTGAGGAATCTCAGCACTTCACAAAAAACCCCAATTGATGGCCCAAGGAGGTCTCAGCAGTATTCCCTGTCTGCCACTGCCCTTCTGCACCCCGTGGCTTGGTTACTGCACCTTCCTTCACATGTCTGTTTATGCTGGAAACCTCTGGAGGCAAAAAGTGCCTCTCTCCATGGATTTGGGGGGCACTCAGTATGATGGGTTTTAATTTAGTTCCTGGGTGCTGCAGGAATATGGACATAAAATAAATAACATAAAAACCCATTTGATTGGATAATGTGTTTATCTGCTGTTCTGAAAGACACAAATAAATGCTATAGGCTTATAGAGTAATGTGCCTGATGGAAAGTCAGAAAAGCATTGTCCTGGGGAGCTCACTCTGAGTCACCATCATGGGGACTGATCCTGCTGCTAATGCCTCTCTCCAAAATACTTTCTCCAAGGACCCTGAAAAAGATGTGTCATGGGTCTCGCTCCTTCTTGCAGTCCCTGTGGGGCTCATCTATGGCTTTAGTTGTTCTTTGTTCCAGAATGGCCCTTTCCTCAGTGCTGACATCTTGGCCATCGTCAGTCTCATAGTAGCTGAGACTGTCCGCAAACAAAGATTTCTCTCTGCTGTCCACGCTCTTTTTGATGACCAAATTTCAGTGGCGTCTAGTAGACCCAACTGAAATCATGGCTGTCGTGTAGCGGATGCTGCACTGTGGGAAAGAATAGTCCTCATCCTAAAAAGCAGTAGTCTGGACTGGGCAGGTCGTGAAGCAGATTAGAGGACTCCAGTGTATTTTCAACTTCAGCAAACAACTGAAGATAAAAATATCTTGGTGAGTTGGAAAGGTACAAATATTTCCCTTTCCGATGTTTGGCATTTTGCAAGAAACTTGATTTTGTTTGTATTTTTTAATGTGGAAAGCAGACAGATTTGGTGAAAAATTCCATTTCATAAAGAGAAAATTAAATTTAAAAAGGACTTTTGTTGAAACATTTTCAACCTCAGTGGAAGGCAGGAATTCTCAATGATCTCATGCTTTAGGGGACAAGATGTAGGCAGGGAGGGACCATGAGACGAGTAGGCAGATGAGATAAGATATGTACAAAGGACTTGTTAGACAAGTTTATGGCTGTGAAGAGTGACCAAAACTGAAGCCTTCTGGTGTTTTACTCTGTCCCGTTGCCCCATGAAATTAACAGTCAGTAAATTTAAAACTAATAAAAAGGCTGCTTGTCCTTCCCTCTGTGTAGAGCTAGCCTGTATAATTTGTTGTCATCTGGAGTCAGACCATGCAGTTAGATGGATAAAGGCTGGGTAACTTTATGACCAATATTGACATAACATGTAGGTTATCAAACCTCTGCCTCAAAGCATCAACCGTGGGCTGCTGGAAGCTGTGACATAGCCAGGAAAAAGGCTCCATCTGTTCAGGCCCTGTTCCTGCCCTCTCCTCCAAGCATCACCCCCAGCAGGGGCAGAGACAGGGTATTCAATGAGGTGAGTCTCTGCTTTGATCCAGTACCACTGTTAGGAGATGAGCTGATTGCAGCAGGAGGTAACCAGTAAGCTGTTCCCGTTCCTTCTGACAGGAGTGCATAAGAAACTTTTATTATCTTATAGAAGCGTTGTATCGATGCACTGTAGAAGCAGAGGTGTTACACCAATTGGGACGTATTGCCAGCCTGATGCAGTATTGTGCAGTCTCTCTTTTTTTTCTCTAATAGAATTGATTTTGATTCCCAGGTAACTCAACCAATTACAGGAAGGCTAAGAGTAGAGCTGGCTGAGGAGTCTCCATCAAAACATGTTACATTTAAGAAGGTGTTAACAAGGAAAAAAAAAAAAAAAGATTTTATTTTTGTTCAGGTTGCTCAACATTTACTGAAAGGATGAGATCTGTTTTTTCTGTAACCCTCATCAAAAAAAACCCCAGCCTGGAAAACAAACAACCTCTCCAACAGTCAAGTGTCCTTAAAACAAACAGTCAATTGTCCTACTTCATGTAAAAGAAAACAGTGAGGGTTTGGTGTTTTTTTTTTTCAATTGATATTATTAAAAAAAAAATAATTATTATGTCTTCTTTTCCAATTCCAACAGTCTTCAAAAAAGCCAAGCTTTAATCTCTGTACAATTCTCCTTTCATGTAAGCCACCGTCTAGTCAATTTTGAACTTTGCTTTGAAGACTCCGAAGATGCCAGCACTGTCACTCTGGAGAGGGGAGCCTGGGACAGCAGTGGGTTCCAGTGGATTCCCCAAAGGCCCAATGTCTAAAGCTGGGTGAATAATTTCTTGAATTCTTCAACAGTTTTAATAACTGAAAAAAGAGTTGTTTCAAGTTGAAGAGGTTTTTTTTCCCTAAGTCTTTTTCTTACAGATTGAGGTACTGTTTTCATTTGGTGTAGGTAAAATGCAAGGACATTTGTAAACAGAACAAAACAGTTCTTTGAACTAAGAAGAATTAAACAGTTTCGCCTGTAAAAAGTCACACTAAAACATTTATAGTATGCCACATTTTCTTTCTCACTACAACTTAGTGAAACAGCAACGGAGACCTCTTGCTCTCCCCAAATCTGCATTTTGGTCATTGAATCAGTTCTGTAGCTGTTGACCGCAAAAATTCAAAAATAGGACTGTACTAGAGAAATCTGTTGATCACGTACGTGGGCCACTTTAGCGATGTGTGTGTGGACACAGATTTGAGATGCTGCAAATGCTGATTTCTTTTCCAGACTGTTGCTGTATGTCCAAGACTGCAGAGGAAGCTGGTGACATCCTGACCTAGGCACTACAAATTACATAAAGGAGTTGGGAATTTGCAGAGCAAGTTTTCCAAGGACAGTCTAATCACACTATAATCACCTTTAATGAGCAATTAATTGATAATCAGATTGAATTAGCCAACTGATCTAGATAGGCTGGTTTGCCTATGTTTGTCCCATGATATGAAACCCAAGTTTTGTGTTTTGCAGCAAACCTTCGTGGGCTGTCCAGTTTAGCATAAATCTGTCTGCACATATCATATCATAGCTCTCAGTGGCAAAGAAAGTTCACATCCATCCTTTTGATTGTCACCTGGCTTGTCTGAATTATCTCTGTGGGTTTGGTTTGGTTTTGGTTTGGTTGTTTGGGGTTTGTTGTTTTGGGGTTTTTTTTCTGTAGGCTACATGTCCTGGTTTTTATATTCAGAGCTGTTTTGGCAATATTTTTCTTACTTCCAAGTGGTTAAAACAGTTTCCATTCTTTAAAGAGCTGTGGAGACAACACTTGATAGCCATCTATTTTATCATAAATGTCACTAATTAATTAATTTCTCTCTACTGTTTTACTCTCTTTGCTTATTTAAAAAAATCAAATATTTGTGGGTCTGATGTTGGTTTCACTTAAGCTGGTGCAAAATCTGGAGTTGCCTCCATTAATGCCAGCAGTTAATGTAAAATTTGAGATTGAAACAAGAACCTACACGGCATTTATAATACTATCAGTGGGGTGCTGTTCAGCTTTGTTTCTCTTCTGTATTGAACCAAAAGCCATGAAGACAACTTGCCTTAAATAATTTCTAGAGGCATTTTTAAGAGAATGCAGAAGAAAAAGCAAGCAGCCTTACCGAGTCTCTTTATTTGAAATTCAAGAATGTCAGCAGCCAACGAACTTTGCTTTATAACTTAAAGATAGAAGTACTAAGAAGAGAATTACTTTGAATATTTTAAGTACAGCTGACCAGCTTCTTATTTATATATATAAGCTATTTTTTTATTGCTCTGGCAATATAAGGGTGTTTTAAAGGAAAAGTATATTTTTTTGATGCTCACTGTGAGGCTTTCTTGAGCCACTAGAATGGCACACAGCAGTATTTTCAGTTTCAAGCAGTCAAAATTCATGAGCCAGGCCTCGCCCAAAAATTTAAGAAGAGACTAATACTCATGGGATTCATAAACAAATATTTAGATTTCTTCATTTTTGACTGGAGTCATGACGATGCTTCCAAGTCAGCCTTCCAGTTTCTTTTCCCTGCAATCTAAAGATCCAGAAACCTAGTTTTGGCTTGCTTTTTTCTCTGTGAAAACAGAAAATTTCAGATCATGTGGCTTCCAGAAATGGAACATAAATATCCACCATTAGCTATGGGTTTCATGATAAGAGACGTATTAGTTTGACATTAGAGCTACCTAAAAGTAAATTACTTTCACATTTCCTGACTTGTTAATCATGTTCTCTTTCAAGGTAGGATGTCTCCATAAAAACAGTTTGCAAGTCTCCATGTTCTCCCAGAGGAGCAAAATAACTATCCCTAAGCTTGAGCTTTCAAGAAGCCTGCTCCATATTACCATACTCAGCAATATTTGGAAAGAGCAAATGATGAGTTGGTGGAAAGATAGGACAAGACATACAATCGATGTCTCATCTGCTCAAACAAGGTTACATGTTCAATCTCCAGTTAAAGCAAATGTGATCCAGAATGATCTGGCTGGTGCAGCAGGGGCTGATATAGACATGTCCAAGGCCATGTGTCAGAAACCAGACTGCCTGGCAGATTGATGAGGAGGGCATTTAGCTGGCTGTTACCAGCAGTGAGCCTGAGGAGCAGGTACCACTCGGGAAACAGAGCTGCGAAAGGGGCTGTAGTTTCTCATGCACGGAGATAGTTTTTCTGAAAGGGGACTCAGCCTCCAGGATGGATCTGGTGTTGAAATATTCCAGCTGAAGCCTGTCTGTCAGGTTAAGGGAACTGTATCTGTTCTCTCGTTTCCCTTCTCTGAACAAGTGAAAACCCTGATGAGACTGCAGAGAAGCTGTGCTGGACATGGAGGATTTTTCAGAGCTGTCCACACTTCATGGTTTCTCTCATGGAGCATCCCTCATCTTTGTGTCTTTTAAAACAAAAGTCATCCAGATCTGAAAGGCTTTTTCAGATCTGTTAGTCTGACCTGGGGAATAGTTAGTGGAAAATTCAGGCTGTGGCTAGCTCAGTTTGGAATCAGGAGCCAGCTTAGCAGTTCAAAGACCCCATTCATCAAATGGTTCAGCAGTCACACAGCCCTGGAGAAGGCCCTTGGGTCCACAGCTGTTGAAAAATATTAACAATGAGAGCTGAAGGGTTTTTTTCCTGGGATGTGCTAAAGGCCACCCCCAGACAGCATGGATGCAGATGGTTATTGAGGTTGGGAAGGCGAAGGCAGATGGATGTGATGCTTATTACATCGCTCTGTTACACGTAGTTGGTTGTAAAAGTGCAGCATCTGAGCCGTCCTAGTCTGATGAGTAAGTCTGCTCTGGCAGTGCTTTTTCTTGCTCAGCACTTGGCAATTGATGAAATTAAACTTAATTTAAAAAAAAACCAAACCCATGTCTGGTATCAATGTAAAAATATATCAAACTTACGTACTAACAGTACAGACTGGAGGCAGATGCAGTAAAAGAAACAGACATCGGAGGCTGGAGGCAGAGGAGATGAAAGTTCTGCAAAAAGTGGTACATACAAAGTGGATTGATTTCCCCCCACCCACCGCTGATGCCCAAAGAGATTAAAAAGAGAACAGCATGTGAACTGAGGTATGAGACTGACTGTACTGAAAGCATTATAATGGTAGGGACAGGTGGAGAGCAAATCAAAGAGTAGCAAACACAATGAATGTGAGTACAACCACAGCCTGTACTAGGAAAGATGGGTAGGACACTACCCATGAGGACATGACCAGCCTGATTTTCTTGAAGAGACAAGTCTGGTCAAAGATGAGAGATGGCATTACACTGCTGTCTGGGTTTATAAAGACAGAATAAAATGAGAGGAATGAGAAGAAAAGGAGAGGGGCAGTAATATATGTGCGTGTGTTCAGGGATGATTTTTTTTCAATATCTAGTTCTTGTGATTGCAGAGAAGAGCTTGGTAATGTGACCCAAAATGCTTAAGACTGTGTATTCTTATCTTGTGGTTTGGGAATTCAGAGCTTTAAAAGACTCAATTTAACAAATTACTAGAGGACTGAAGAACTTTTTTCCCACAGAAGAGGGCACTTGAAACTATGTCATAAGCTGAACACTGTGCTTTGGGGGATAGTTTGCTGTTATGCTACTGTTGAATATTATATTCTTTTCCAGGTAATTTTGGATTTCTAGAGATTACAGTCCCAGTAACACAATAGGAAATGATGGTTTATTCATTATACAGTTCTGTGTAATTCTAGACCCGGGGATACAGTCTTCCTAGAATACATTATAGCTCTTTATAGCACAGGGAGAGAGCTCCAGGCTTGCTGATATCCCTATTTCATCCGCTCTGTGAGACCCAGGTCTTTGTGGCAGCTGATTCAAATATAATGAAGCTCAGGAGATTCAGATCTGACTTTGGCAAGTGTAATATGTAAGATTACTCTCAAGACTTCCTTGGAAATTCATTCTTTGACAGAAAATAAGGATCAACATCAAATCTGGAAACAAAGTGTCTACCTTCCACTCTAGGTGGAACATTTGACTTTGGGCATGCATGACTGCAATAAATGTGCCTCGTGTTCCTTTTCTTTAAAGACCAGTCTTCCTAGTTGGATTTCCTGGGGTGCACGGATGCCCATGGTGATATCTCTGGCCAGGAAGCTCAGCCTCTGGAAAGAAATGAGTGTGTAAGTCATGGCAGGTCCAAACTAAAAGATTTAGCTTCTGGGTCTTCTGATGTCTGAATCCTTGCACCAAATCTCAGGATACAATTGTTTGAGTTTCCTTTGGGTTGTAGATGGGCCCTGAAATTCTTCCAAGAGCTGGTGATATTTCAAGATACTTCCTAAGATAATTCAGCACATTCTGTTAGATGGGAACCAGAAGTGGGAGGGAAAAATTGCTTGTAGTGCTAAGTCATATCCAAGCTAAAGGCTAATGGAAGAGGACTTTGCATCATATAAGCATATCATAAGTATACATTAGGCAAATATTCCCTGGCTGTACGGACCCCGGCTGCTTTCAACACATTCATCCAGTGATTATCCAAGATTTTCATTTTTGCATCTTTGAGATAAGATGTAGTTCCCATGCTTTAAATTCCCTATTTCAAGTATCATCACTCCCACTTGACAGAATTATTGACCTAGGTTAATATTATAGCTACTGAGACAAAGAGCAAAACAATGAGATTATAGCAAATTATGAATGTTGGATAAATCATGAAAATTCATCCCTGCCCTGATAAAACATGGGGGGAAACACAGTTAAGTTTAATAACTCTAGCATGTGAGAATCAAAGTTATGAAGGCCTATTTATAATGGAGATCCTGACAGTAAATAGAAAATGAAATAATATCCATGCTTCATAAGAATGGGGTACTTTATCTGTTTGTTTGTTATTAAATCACCCATCCTCAACCTTGTTCATTGCTTACCCATGATTTTGATGGATGATGACCCATAACCTGCCATTCAAGATGCTGCGAAATTATTTCAACCTTTGCAGATATAGGGAGTTATGTTTGAAATCACTGGGTTAAATCCCTCACTGAAGATTGCATCCCTGAAACCTTGCTTTATGTTGACTTTATCATTATATGCTCAGATAGCTTCATGCTTAACAGGTAATTTGAATGCTGGATTTAATCCAGTACATCCATACTGTACACTCAACCAAGAGTGCTCATAGTAGTGAGGATTTGGGGGTAGAATCTCAACTATCCTTCTCAGCATCGAAGACTTCTGGAGGATTCCCCAGAGCATGGTGCAGTGCAGATGATGACCCCTGGGACTCCTCTCATCAGACATAGGTGCCTCCACTGCTCCCCAGTCACCTCTTTATAGTCAGCAGGGAATATAGGCACCTTATAATGCAAATCACCCAGATGGATTAATTATGCCTTCCACAGAGTTGTGTGGGTCTACTGCATAATGGAACGAAAACGTGGCTCACTGGAGTGTGGGTGTTGACATTGTAGATGTCTACTGTTAAGTGGTGTAAATCCCATCCTTTGTGCTTTTTCCTGCAGGCCCCTTTGGGCAATGGTTGTATGAATATGTGATTAGAGCAACATTCCCCATGGTGTACAGTGGTTGCGTTGGTGCTGTTGACAAATGGTGTGAGTTACTTCATGAGGATTTGAATTATGCAAGAAACTGTATCCATGTTCTGCTAATAAAATAGTTAGAAAGGTGCAGCTGTGACTTAAAGCTATTTTACAGTCCTTTGGTATTGAATTCCCTTCTGCTGAACTTAGGACTCCAACAGTGATCAAATAGCAAAAGTTTGAAGGATTAGGCACTTCAGCATGGACTACTGGCTTTGCCTTTGCCATAGCTCCAGTAAATTATGTCAGGAATTCTTCCTGGAAATCAGGACTTCTTACAGCTGTTGAATTGCTGAGGGCCTTCAAATATTATCAAGAAGTCCCCAGCATCCTAATATTGGGGCTGGAGCCAGGGGGAAAAGTCTCATTGTGGGATGAACAAAAAAAGCTTGGATGTGGAAGTGAACCCCTTCTGTACAGTGCTGAGCTGCTGTCCTGTGCAAGAGCCATGGAGCAGCTTCGCACGTCATGAGATTCACACAGATTAACTCAATAATAAGCCAAGTAGAGAAGCCTGCATAGCACAGTAACTGGTTTCTCTCCCACACAGCCATCCTTGGTGATTTTAAACTTTGGATGAAACTGGGAGACTTGTCAGTAGTCCTCTGAATCTGAATTTTCCTCTCCAGTTGGTACTTGCAGCTCCCTTTATTAAAGAAGGGGCAGTTAAAAACATCCAGAGCCGTGAGTTGAAAAGCTATGTTCCCTCAACAGGCATTTCTATTGATCTGATCAGAGTAGCCAGCTACTCCTCTTTGGAGAGAAGCCTCTGGCTGCAGTGATCTATGTTGCAGTTAAACTTCCAACTGTGCACGAATGGAGAGTGGGATCTGCCCCACTTGTTTCATACTCTGTTTTCACAGCTATAGCTATTTCCAGAAATTGCATGGGCACATGATGGCAAAAGCCCAACGGCGTTAAGTCAGGGTTGTCACAGAAATGAGGATTTCATCAGCACTGCTTGGTTCAGCTGAACTCCTGGAGAGTCCCTGGAATAATTCACGCCCTTTAGGAAACCTGTGCATTTACATATTCCCTGTAAACTCTGTACACATCAGCTAAATAAAAAATTCCCTTCTGTCTCTCCTCTGTTAGCACCATGTTTCCTGTAAATTGACCATTAGGTGTTCATTCTCCATTTGCACCTTCAGGCAACTGCTGGGGACTCAGTGCGCTACCTGCCGCTGTCCCAGGCCACCAGCCATGCTGGTACCAGGCAATTCTGTACCATGCTTTTCCACACCAGGTTGTCCTTATTGCTGTGCCTAGACGTTGTGCAGCCACTCCTGCACCAATACGGAGCAAACAGATGCAAACCAGTCCTGCCCTGAGGTAGAGAGAGGCAGTGGCATGCCAGAGGAAGACAGAGTCTCTTTGAAACTGGGGGATGTTCTGTATTCATATTATTCCATATGCTTTCAGATCACCACAGATGCCTTTGTACCAGGGTAGCAATTTAAAACAGCCCTGAGTGGTATTGCAGCTTGCCAGGTCCCAGCAACCCCTGAATATGGAAGAGCAAATGTTCCTTCATCCTTGAGCAGAAGATGAAATCTGCCCCGGAATAAAGTTTGCCTTGAACTCTGTTTCCCTTGTTTTATACTTCATCTGGGGTTGGTTGTTGGTTTGTTTGCCTTTCCCCCCCCCCCCCCCTTCACACACTAAATGTTTAATGAGTGCTCTAAGCATTCAGGCATCATGAAGTTTCAAAAGTTCTCGTGTTCAATGCATTTAAAACCCAAATCAAAGGAAAAAAAAATTACTGCCAGAAGGCAAATCCATTTTACTCCGTCATAAATGGCCAGCGTGACATACAAAACAAAGGGACTTGATGAGTGGAGCACTTGAGAAAAATAGCAGCAGGGAGATCTTATTTGTAGGAGTCACAGATGGAAGAAATAATTTACTTGTATTCTGATTAACAACAACAATAACAAAAGCTGCACACGCAGCTTTTGTTGTTCCTGCCCTCCCATCCCTTAATACAGTAACTCCTGATAATATCTCTGGCTTAGTCAGCAGTTCCTGGAAACTACTCCTTGGCCCAGCTCAACATCAAGGCCTTCAGATCTGACTGTAACCGAAAGAGAGTGGAAGAGCTGCAAACTTTTACATTTTCCAACTTCTGGACAGTGGCAGATTTATTTGAGTGATGTTACCTGCTATATACATGGGTAAAATGTGTAGATGGCTAAATGTCCCTGCCAAACAAGAAAGTCATAGCTTAGTTTTGGCTTGCACAAGCCTGTCTTGTCTCCCACTAGAAAATATCTCCTTAAAAAGATCAGGGATTCAATATAACACAGTGTGTTGGGAGCAGACAGAGCATTTGCTCTTGTACTGATTTTTTCTGGGCCTAATCATCTTGTCAGAGTCAGAAGTGATAAAGCTGGGTGGGCAGACCTTTGTTTTATTTATTTTTCTGCTTTCTTTCTGTCCCATAGAGAGCAGTAGCTCTGCTCCACTACATTTTTGCAGCTCTCTCCAGGAGTGAAGTGGCCTCTTGTTCTTCCAGGATTTTATATTAACGTTCATTTCTCCCTGCTCCAAGTCTCACCTGTGTATGGCTTCACCTCTTCCACCCTGAGGACTGCTCTTCTGTACAGACCCTAATCTCCTTGGTTTACACAAGTCTTTGAGTATCTTTGCAGAATCACTTGATGGAAAAAGCCATTTGGGGCGAGAGGAAACCATCCTCAGAAACAGCTGATCACAATGGCCTAAACGCTGTTGTGAATATTATCGTTTACTCCAACCAGGTTTTTATTGCTTGCTGGTCTTGTCACATGGACTCAAATTGATTGCCAAACATGCAGCTCTCATAGTTGGGGTAAATAACCTACATTACTTTTTCTCAGTAAATGGAGCTTTGTCCTCAGGCTAGAGATCTCTATTGTTTGAGATACTTTTGTCTGGCTCCACATCCCTCATTTAAGGTATATCTATGGATATTACTTCTGCCTGCCTTTGTAGCAATTTTTTTCATGCTTCTTTGCAAATAAAGACCGTATATTTATATCCTAATAGCCTTGCTTGACTTGGGAGACTATTAAGAAGTGACATCCTCTTTCATTTTTGATCTCTTGCTCCTGTCAGAGGAGAAACAAGTGAGCTGGGAGGAAGACCTTGAGTTTCATGGTGCTAGTAATCAGTAATGATTTCTCCAGGTTATCTGTGATAGCTGTGCATCTCTTAGGAGGACAGGTTAAGAGTGTCTGACATGACAGTGAAATGAGTTGTGTACTGCTGCAAAGACTTTTTTTGCACAAGTTCAGATATTTTACACCTGATCCATTTCTGTATGCCCAAGATCAGCAGTAATGAATATCTTTTTCCATTAAATCTTGATTAGGTTTCTCTCTCCTCATCCCCTTTGATTAATCAATGAACGATTATCTCCTTCGTTTCCTATGTCCATGCATTGGGAAGCTGTTGAGCGATGAACCATAGACATTCAGGAAGGAGTGTACAGAATACCTCTACTGATAGCAACGGGAGCTAAAAGGCAGCAGAGGAGCCTTCTCTGCCATTGCTAGTATTGTTGCAAGCTAATTCCCATGCCGACAGTCCACTGGCTGTCAAAAGGCTTGAAAACTTTGATCGTAAATTTTCCATGTCAAATGTTCTGTGGAAGATGCAGAGATCTGAAGAATTAGTGTAGCTGGGCAAGCTGGCTCCCAGACCTCCAGATACTGGGGGTCTGCTGGGAGATGCATGATGTGACCTTTGCACGTTCACTCTTTCAGCAGCTGTGTTTGACATCCAGGAAAACAGCAGGGCTGCTTGTTTTGTAGATTTGTTTCAAACCATATTGTACAGAGTCCTTTAAGTTCAAACCTCTTTCCACTAAATCTGACAATGTTTTTGCCCTCCCTTTTGTCTATGGTTGGTCAGTGAAGTTTTCTCTCACTCCTTTTCTGCATTCATACAGAATGGAAGTTGCTAAACAGTGAACCACAGACATACAGGAATGGAATCAAGGAAAACTATTCTAACAGTAATATTTCAGAAATTCCAGATATCCAAAATTATTTGATAAAACATTACCAAGAACATGAAAACTAGCTGTCCATTTTGACACTGTCCTATTGTGTATTGGATTTTCCGTATCAAGCCCTTTAATGCTTATTAAAATGAATGTAATACAAAGATCAATGAATGAAATACAAAGTATAACAGACATGAAATAACTTAAGTATAGATAATAAAACAGAAACTTATGAAATACCTTAAATGTACTCTGTATCCAAGCAATGCTTGTATTTATGCCAGGCTTTATGGGATCACCACTATTCAATCACAGTGAAGAGACTAATAATTTGTTGTTTTCTAGTGAAAAGTCTGTTCAGTGCAATTTTTATTGAATATCCACTTACCTGGGTTGAGAGGACTGTCAGAATTGCAATGCTTTAAGAAAGTTCTTTGCAAACTTAGGACAAATAAACAGACTTGCAAAGAAACAGCAGAGCTCTGAAGGCAGAGAAGTGTAATCAAGGTGAGCAGGATTGTCTCCCAGATAACACGATCTCATCCTGAGCAGAATGTATAAAATGACACTGACAGCTTTGGAGTTGTTAGAGCTTTGCTCAGAGAAACCGCTCCTCTCCCAGCTCTGGTGCTTCTCCAAGGGAAGCGTAAAGCCAGGAGCAATTGTGAAGAAGCAGGCAACTTTTCCAAACACATTGCTACCTACAAAGTACTGAATGAAGAGTACATCCGTGCAGTCAAACTGAATCAAGGACAGAATCAAGATAAAACAGCCTGCTGGCTCTGTTCCCTTAAAATCCATACTTTTTTTGTCCCTCCTGGATCAGCCGAAGATAATCTCTTCCTCTTCGCATGTTGTCAAGGTTCTAGCTGTTGTTCCAGACTTTGGGATGTCTGCACCTTTGCCCTGGTCCCACTTCAACAGACAGATAACTATCAAGCTGTAGCGAGCCCTTCCATATTATCTGCTTCCATGTGCTTGTAATCAGAACCCTGACTACAGCCAATCTTTGTTAACCTGAGTACTGTTATTTGGCAAGGCAACGTGAAACTCGGCATCAGCTAATCGTCCCCTGTTCCCTCAAGTCGTCAGGGTGATTCAGACATTTTGCTGAATTTTGGGATGTTGCAGCCTTACAATACCTTACCAAAGCACATAAGTCCAAAGTTTGCATGGGTAAGTCTGTATTCACTTTAGTCAGGATGGAGGGACTGGAGTGTGGATTTATTATAGGCAGTGCTTTCCCTGGGGCAAAGTGGAGGTGACTGCAGTGTGCAATGGAAAAGAGGACGGGGGGAACTCCAGCCACTATTCATAAAGGTAATTTTAAACAAATTTTTAACAAGGGATAGGGTAAAAAGATCCTCAGCCACCTTTTTTGCTTTGTGTAATCTCAGGAGACAAGGCACAACCCTCTTCTGAGTACATTGCATTAAACCATGGACCAGTGCCTACAAAGCTGTATTGTGATTTCCTTTATGTCTTTTTTCCTCCCTTTCTCAAATTAGAATTATCTAGAGAAGCTGTAACCTTAAGCAAAACTTAAGCATTTAAGTGCTTCATCAGACAGAAGGATGGTGTCCCAGAGGATGCCACAAGGAGAGAATCTTATTAAAGCAAATACTCTGTCCCTACAAGAGTGCTTGCTCTGTAGTAAATTTCTCTCCTAAGCACACTACAGCAAGCTCATGGTTGTTTCCTAATTATATAGCAGAAACTTTCCATAACACACCTTCCAAAATACACTTTCATCTTTCATTTGTGATACACCCAGAGCTTTCTAATCAAACGCTTGTCATATTGTCTTTCCTTTTTTTTTTTTTTTTTTTGAGTCTTCAGGCTGTATTTAAATTCCCTCCAACTTTTTTTATAGCCACAAGAACTAGAAATCTAATTTCTTGGCTGTGCTGAGTTGCATATTATCACAGGACTCTGAAATCTGATGCTTTAAAGGCCCTCACCAGCTATTGCAAAGCAGACAAAAACTGGTTGGTTTTTTTGTTACTGTTGTTGATTAACCACAGCTTCCCTGCATGTTAGTCCTGCCATCTCTTCCTAGATGACTCCTTAAAATGGGCTGTTTTGGAGCCACATCACTTATGGCGCCTTGGCCCATCTAAAGCCAGATCATGTGAAGGTTGTAGATCCAAGAGGGAATGTGTTTCAGCAGGTTCAGCCTCACAGAAGGGCGTCAGAACTGGTTCCCACCCCCTAGAATTTGGCTAGAGGAAAATCATGGGAAGTATTATTTAGGGCCTTATTTTTGCCCTTGTTTGCATCATGCTGAGCCAAATTATAGAAGCAATGTGAAAATCAGGCAGTCTTTATTCTGTTCTACTTTATGCATTGAGTACAACAGCAACTTTTTCCATTAACTCTTAAAACCACTGCTAACTTTTCAGAACAGCTTCTATATTTTTTCAATCATTTTTCCAATTTTTCATTACTGTTTTGTCCCTTCTATAAAGAAGGATGAAAATTAAAACACATAAAAACTTCAATTTCTGTGGTATGGATCTATTGGTAGATAAAAACCTGCTACAAATCATTAATTCAAGATGTAGTTTTGAGATGCTGTTGTGAAGATGCCACAGTGACACTGAAGCACAGGCAATTCATGGGATTTTCAGTCTAGCACAGATAACTAGATACCAGCTAACCAGCCGTGTAGCCAGGTCTGGATGTATCACAGGACAGCTGAAAACTCTGACTTTCCAGAAGGGCTTCCATTTATGAAGTGTAGATGAGACAAAGTCCTGCTCAGAGGAATCTCCAAAGGCTCTTTGTCCCTCCAGCTAAATTCCCTCATCTTCTTCCCCATCTGTAACCTGAACAGAAAGCTTCTGTTAGCACCTGGTTGCCCTTTTTTTGAGAATGCTTTGAAATATCTAGCAGAATTGTTCTAAGGATGAACTTGCGTAGAAATTCAGCCTTTGGGTGGTATGGCTTAATAAAACTCAGAAAACTTGCATTTAACTTGATTTTTTTCCCTTATACACACACTTTTCTCAACATCAGTGCTGTACTGAAGTTCTTCAGTCTCTGTCTTCATCTCCCTGAACCTTTTGCTAGTATTATTTCTTTCCCTGGTCTGGTTTGTATATGGAAGCTCTGCAGGGGGAGGTAATGGCTCTTTTGAGATAGAAAAGAGGCATTTTGTAATGATGGAGCATCCATTGCTGTGATTGGCAGGGTGTGTTTCAGTGTTCTGCAATACTGACTGTAATCTCTTATTTGATTTCATCCTCCTCCTTCAGATAACAGAAAATCATAGAAACCACTTAGCTTTAACTGCAGAAGAAGAGCCAAACATCTCTCCAATCAAGAAACACGCGCAAGACCTGCGCTGGATGGCTTGCTTAACAGAACGCTACACAAGACTTTAAAATGTGGGCTTTGTTGTGTTAATTACGCTGTTTATCTGAAATGGTGCATAAAAATGTACTTTCGTAAGTGTGTATATATATATCTCACCATGATAGTCATATTTAGAGAAAATGAATTAAGGAGAAAACATTCTAAAGACCTGTGCTGCTATATAAACACTGTAATGAGTGTTATCAGCAGTAGCTGTAGAGGAATCATACTTTGCAGATCACAGATTCACTAATTTGCAAAGGGCCAAAGCAAACCTTCTGGACAGGGTGGTCACCAATGTCCAAATTCCTGTTTAATGTCCCCTCTTTGGGCATGGCTTGGACAGGACTATCTGGGGGTCCAAACTCCAGCCTCCAGGTAGGCAGAGGTAGAAACAGGTGCTTTGCAGGGTGATACTGGAAGCTGCTTTTGAAGCAAAGGCAATAGGCTGGGGGAGCCCTCTTGAATGTAAAACTGGTATCACAGGCTGGCAGCAGCAGCTTCTACCCACTGCTGTAGCAGGGCAGGTTTCTTCCGAATATAATGCATTATTTTACCTATATTATCTGAACATTAGTGGTCCTGAATAAAACCAGGGATCCTGCAATGCTGAGCCCAATGTGAATATATTGTAGGGGGGAGCTACTGCCTGAAGGAGCTTGGACTTTGATTAGCAAGACAGCAAAGGCAAAGAGGAGGCAAGGTGATGCTCTCCAGATCACACAGCAGGGCAATGGCAGGGCTGGCTTTTGAACCGGTCTTCCTTTCCCTCTGGTGCCTGCTTCGTTGGGAGTGACATTGCCACTCTGCCCAGCAGATTAAACCTCTCTGAAAAAGCTCTGAGCTAGTGAGCAACATCGTAAGGGGACATGAGCATCTGTAGCTGAAATTCATTCTGGCTGAAGTCTGTGCTGTTCTGAATTTCTCTCTCTAAAACCTGTAAACGATTCTGTGCCCTTGAAGGCCAGCCCTGAAGCTCACCAACATCACAGGAACCACTTCAGTTCATGATGCACGCACTGACATAGGTGCACACAGTTAATTTTTGAACAGTTCAGTTCATTATAATACAGTTACAATAATTGTTAAAAAAATCAGTTATAGTACAAGCAGGATTTCAATGACTGGGTCTTGTGTGAGCTGTGGGATAAAAGTCATGCAGTGAGAATGAGAGTGGGAGAACTTGAATAACATCACTACTGATAAAATAAGGAATTAGTTTGCATTTCCACCTTCCATTCTCTGAAGAAAAAAATGCTCAAATTGAACTGACACACTCCCCTGAATGTTGCAAAAATGGAGGAAATAGGCAAATATAAGAAGTTTAATATCACGGTTCTTTTCCCTGCTATGTGAGTTCGTGCTGCTTGTATTAGAAGACTAGGCTCTCTCTATCTGTAGTGAAAGAGAAAAATACTTTCTTCAGCAGCTGACTTAGAGTATTTGAGTAAATCATACTCTGATCTGATATTGCTAGCCAAGATTTGTAGACTTCTGTGGTTTTGGGCAATTACATAGAAGTAAAAAAAACCCCTGCATTTTTGGTAATTCTCTTATTCAATTGAACTACCAACCGTTTGAGGTCCATCCATCACAGCAGCATGCTCCATTCAGATAATCATGCAATGCAAGAAGAAACCATTTGAGATATAAATCTGAAAATGTTGGCTAGGTAGTATGATCTGCAGGTAAATTAAACTTGCTTTGAATAGCTGAGCTGTACATAATAATAAATGCTGGATAAGGACAGCTGAACAATAAGAAATAAGCAGCTAAAACTCTTTCTAGAAACTCTAGTGAAAGAAGTTTTCTCCCTTGCTTCTGAGATAACCAGCAAATTAAAACAGGGTAACTTCAGCTGTTACCAATAATCAGGTGAGTGCTGTTGCTCCAGGAGAGGATGGGAATACCTTCACCCAGGGCACTCAAGAGGTGGTGAAGGGGAAACAGGTTGTTATCCAGGACTCTGGAGAGGCATTTCTGAAAACTGTGTATTGCAGCACCCTTCCCTTAAGGAAGCCAGGAGCTTTAATCTGACTGCATGACCTGCTTATATACTACAGCAGAGCAAGGAGTTAAAACCCACTGCCAGAGGTCTAAGGTAAGGACAGAGCTGCTAGCCTATCACTCTGGGCCCTGGGCAGTTCCTCTGTTGCCTTCAGGCTTTAAGAAAGCTTCTAGATGACTTATGCAGCTGGGACAAATCTTCATATGGGGTTTACGTTCTCTTGGGAAGGCCAGTTGCTCTAACAGCAGAGGAACTTTGGTTAGACATGTCAGGAGGGGCAATTGCTATAGAATTACTTCAAGTTGCAATTGCTGAGGAGTTGAAAATAGCTGCAGTAGATGGTGAGAGTGCAGATATAAATACTGAGCCTGGCAGGCAGTTTCATAGCTAAAATGCTTTCTGGTCACCCAACTAAAAACGGTCTTGTGGGAGTAAGGTGCTTCCAGGAAGCATCAGCTCCTAGGGGAATAACAAAAGGCAGCCTTCCAGCCACGCAGGGATGCTTGGGTGAATACAGTTGTGTGGACTGCTTGTCCCTTCATGATCTTCTCCCAAAATGTGATTTCTGCGTAGCTGGTCTGGGGAGCGGGGGTTGAAGAGTGTGGTATTTAGATGGAGAGCTGGGGTACAAAAGTCTCAGACCTCATGGGGTTTTGAAATCTAAGGGTCATCTACCCTCAGGGCAGCCCTGGCATTTCTCACCATAGCTGTACAGCTCTTTTGGGGTTCTGTGGATAGCAATATGATGCAGACTCCTGTTTTTCTGGCAATGTGAAGTGCAAAGCTGTCCCCCTAAAATAATCCTGTAAATCCTGAACTCCTCGGGACCCTTGCACCAGAGGAGTCCTGCTGCCTGTGGGGGCTAAGCCTGAAGCAAACAGACAAAGTGCATTAGCACAAAGCCCTTTTCACTGAGTGTTTTACCTTGGTTTTGTTCAGGGGTATTAGCACATAGGAAGCCTTGGTTTTGTTTTTTTTTTTTACAGATCAGTTGATGCATGGTAACTTGTTAAGCTACAGTAACTCTGTTTCATATCTGAGTCTTTGTATTACTTGAATGTTTTTTGAGACCTACAGCAGGTCATGGGGAAGTGCTAATAGCATTCACATGGTGCATTGCACACTCTGCGAGTGTGAAGTTCAGATTCAGCAGCTGTAACCCTAATCTGGTAATAAAGGCACCTGGACTTCAAGCAGTCCTTTGGCTTCAAATTGCAGTGCTGCAATAAAGATGCCAATTTAGCCCTGGTGAAACAGTTTTGCTTATCACAATACTTACAGTATTCCCTGCAGCTACTTATAGAAAACAGCAAGTCAATGGGTAATATTTTTGTGTGAAGATAACTAGCAATTTAACAAAAGAGCTCCCCTCGATGGAGAACTTGAACACTTTTGTGGGATTTGGGGTCTTTTTATCCTATGGAATTGTCCTTGAGAACAACATGTGTCATCTGTCAATGTCCTATATGTAGGAGGAGGAAAAAAATAGCCTGAAATATACAATGCGGTGTCACCAACTCCATTTCCCTACTTCTTTTAGGATAAGGTAGAGATAAGAAGGTTATTTCTACCTGCTGTTTTCCTAGCTAGAGGGTGGATTATCAGATGTAGCAATAATTTCAGGTATAGTGTCTGTGGTAGGTTTAAATTTTTCTTGTTGACCATTGGATTTGTACTCCATTTCCCTGGACAACACTGACGTGCAAGTCTAAAGTCAGACAGCAAGTCCAGATTCCCTGGAGAAGGGTTTTGCTTGTGGGGGAGCTGCTTTCAAAATTTCTGGGTTATGGTAAAATGATAGAGTGTCTCAATTGCTGCACAAATGCAAAGTAGTCTGGATGTGAACTGTTGTGATAATTAACTAGTGGTCTGTGTGAAGACAAACCAGAGATCCTAGCTCTGAGACAAGAGGAGGAGGAAGAAACTTTCGTACTAATAAGAGAAAGGGTAACAAGGAAAAGGTCTTGCCTAAGGGGGCCTTTAACTGCAGCTTTGGGACTGAGCTGTGAGCCCAGCCCAGCCTGCAAGACAGTGCGCACCCAACATGCTGCAAATGCAAGCCTGCCCTATTCCTCAGGTCGGTGCTCAGCACCCTCCCTTCAGAGTTTCAGCACTGCCTCTCTTCAGCTCAGTCGAAGAGGATGCCTCTTCCAGACACCTCTACATGATACTTCTTAATGGGTCACAGCGCAAAGCAGCATGAAGAATATTGTCACTAACGTAATGACTTTTTCTCCTGAAGGCTAGAAAACAAGGCATGAAACCTGGCATTATTGTCCTTCTGTGGTCAGGTCGGAAAGGTCACTGGAAGGCATCCAGTTTCCTTGCTAGATGAGGACTGATCCTGTACAGTAGCTTTGAAAAGGTGTCACTGCTTCTGATCCCTGTTCCCACCCCCTTATGACGCTGTATCCTCTGCTGTTGTTACTGCTTGGGACAAGCTCTTCAAATCACCTGTACACATGCTTAGGAGCATGAGGCTGTTTGGCTTTCACTTATGCCAGCCCTCTCTCTAGTATCAGGTAGTAAAATGGGTTCCTAAGCCCTAACTGCCAAGGCTACTTTTAATGTGGTCATTGCAAATGCTAAACCCAACCACAAAAACATTTTCAAAGAAAGAGAAACTTGTTCTTGCTCGGTTTCCCACTGAGTCTTTGGCAGCGTCTGTCCTGTCCATGCTGTGGGGACTGGCAGGATCAGCTGTGCAGCTCTGCTCAGCGGGGCTCTTCAGCACCATATTACCCTTCAGCTTGCCATAATATGTCACTGCCTTGAAGGCCCTGGATTTAAATGTAGTGTTTGGAGACAAACCTGTGTGGCAAAGAAAGCCTAAAGTTTAATTTGCCTAGAACCAACCAGCTGTTAAAGCATCGGAGAAAGAAGACAGTGGGCAACTGGCAGGGGTGAGGAGGGAGAAGTCAAGCTTTCTGCAGCTGAGGCTATGAGGCTGCAAAGATTCCCACAGCATGGAAACTTTCTCATCAGAGGTGTCTTGGGGCAGACTGCACAGCGTCAGCAGGTTTCTTTCCCTTGCACCAGAAAAGCAGGAATCTGTCACTGTATGGGCTCTCCAGTTGCTGCTGAACCTCCCCAGGGAGAGCAGGGGAAGGGATGCTGATCCTACTGGGAAACCCCCTCCATATGCAAAGACTAAGGCATTGCATGAATTTTCTGTTATTTTACATCCTTGTGACACTGAGTAGGCTGTAATTTGATGTAGGTACTGCTAAGACCCTGCTTTGAAGGAGTTGCAAGTTGAGTTTGATGGGCTCTCCCAGACCAGCAGTGGGAAGGTGTGAGTCATGCACAGAGAAGCAGCACCACCAGTTCAGGACGTCCCAACCCTGTGCGAGGTAGGCAGTTCATGTGGTAAAGGCTGGGGAGCACAGAGGTGCGTGTTCATTGCAGAATCAAAGCTGTGAATGCCTGGCTAGGTGAGGAGAAGCCGCTCTTAGAGCAACCCATGCCTTTTTCATTAAAGCAAAGGTAATGAAATTAGCAGCCTGAAGTGGCTTTTTGTTGTTGGGTGGTTTTTTATTAATTGAAGATTTCTTAAGAAATCAAGTGTCAGAAAGCCTTTAAGGAGACATTATCAAAGCTTGAGTTTCAAGTGCCACTTCAGTGGTGAAGTGATGGGTAAGCAGTTGATGTGGCTCTTTTCTGAATGCACAAGGAGCCTTATTTGTGGAGATAAATTCCAGGAGTGTACCCACTGGTGTTTCAGCTGCATCAAAACTAATCTGACTCTTTGAACATAGATGAATTTGTGGTAAAGCCTGTGACTGAGTATGACTTAAGTCCATCTGTCTTTAGAAATCATGCAGGACACCAAATATGGCAAGACAAAGGTGGCTGTGGGTGTCCGTCCCCGTCCCCCCCCCTTCGTCTTTCATCAACTGACAAATGATAGGCAATAGGACTTAATTTTTTCCTCTCCAGACAGGTGTTAACTACATAAGTAGTGGGGAGTACTGATGGAGCAGGACATGGAGCCCTCTGTCCACTGAGCAATTTATTTGTACCGTTTGTGTGCTCCTTTGCACAGCCTGCCTGGAGTAATACTTGCTGATGCTCAAGATCTGCCTCCAAAGCACAAGACTGATTGTTGGGCTCTGATCACAAGTGTTGTGATTCCAGTAATTTCATCATCTTAAAATTCAGCCTCAAGGATGTCTTACTGGCAGCTGGGATGGATCCTTAAATGACCAGGAAGCGAATAGGCTCTAAATACCTTGAACTATATAGAGGCAGGCAGGGGAATTACTATTTTCTGTGGAAAGAATAGGTTTCCTGTGTTGGGTCTCAGCATCTGTTTTTCAAACAGTAGGGCAAAAATTCAAAGAAGTTGGGGACTAGCTCTGGATCCTTTTCTAGTGCTGATCACCCCCTTCCCTAATGGCTGTATTTTAGGGATGGTGGGTGACTGCAGGCAGCACACTTCCAGCTTTCAAATGAAGGTTCCCCAGCTGTTGTGCAGTCCACTGACTAGAGTGTTAAACTTTCTTGGAGAATATAAGTCTCCATGAACAGCTATCCTTTTTTGGAGGAGAGCTGTAAACACAAACAAATTCTGTGGAGCTGCTACAGGGATGGCTGTCTTGCTCAGTTCATGCTTTGCCTCTCTGGTGCCATTTGAACTATAGTGATAAGGGGAGGGTGTCATGACTACAGGGATTTTTCTGTACTGAACCATAAATCCCTTCTGTGGCCATCGTCATTCTGCATGACTGCTCCATTTAAGCTGCACTTGCTTGTCTAGCATTTGTCCCTCTGGACTTAGCATTTCACACTTGTCTGCATTAAACTGCATTTACTGGCTGAGTCACCTAAAAGATGCAAATCCTCTGGAATCTGGGTGTATTGTGCTTGCTCTCAGTGGGAGGAGTAGGAGATGTGATATAAACATATTCTTTCTTTCCCAGTTCTTATGAATCTCTCTGAATGTTTTTTCATAGCTTAGGTCAGAAGGTGTCACTAGTTTTTTCACATTTACTTGAATGCGAACAAATCCATGGCATCTTCTGGGGCGTAGATCCCACTCAGACCCGAGCTATAAATCCTGTCTGGGCTCCCATCTTTGCTAGGGATTCTCTTTTGTTTCTATCACAGTTCCCAAGAGGGTAACCTGTTGTACTACTCTCTGTAAATATTCACTGCAAGCAATTCCTCGACCTCGGGAGGCTGTAATAGAACTAAATCTGGAAGGATTAGCCTTGATTTGCAGGTGGAAATCTGGGACTAGGCAAGCCAGCAGCTTGCCTGCGGTTGTGTGGCAGCTTTGCAGGACTGTTAGTTTAATACTCGGGTAGCTCTGTATTGCTGGTATGGGTTGCAAAATAGCTTGAAGAACAGGTAGTTAACCTGGAGACTGTGTTTTATGCCACCCAGCAGTTCCCAATCTATCTGGACTAGGTCCACATAAGTGTTGGGCTACTCCTAACTCAGAGGCAGAAGCAAAATTGGGAACTGGGGATTGAGAATCTGGCTTGACTGCTGCCTTCAAATGATTGTGAGCTTTATAGTTTACAGGTTTTGGATTACTGATGTTGGATGACATGGTTGCCGCACATTTTTATGCCTGAAACCTAGACTGAGGACAAGTGAGATTTTGGGAGTATGATGTATGTAGCATCAGCTCAGTGTCCAGGAGTAGTTAAAAAAGCACCATCAAATGTTAGGCATCCGAAAATGAATAATGAAATAGAGTACATCCTTATGTCACTGTATAAATCTGGGGCTTGCTCACACTTCGAACTTCTTGTGCAGTTCTTCTTCCCACATCTGTAAATAGCAATATTAGTTCAGGACAAGAAGGATGACTATGGTCTGCAGTAGTCTCATTCTACAAGAGCCATCTAGGCTTGGATTCATCTTGGAAAAAGAGGACTTTGGGGGTAAAGGTGTTCTACAGAGGTCTACAATGGAGGTCTGCAGAGCCAAGTATAGTTTGGAGGTGTTGGACAGCAATAGCTCTGCTCTTCTAGCAGAGGAATGGGGAGCTACCAAATGAAGTTAGTAGGTGCCAAGTTCAAAACAGACAAGAAGCAAGACCTGTGGAGGTGCTTGTCAAAAAGATATTGTGTGTGCAACAACTGCATACAGGCAGGTGCACAACTGGGCAGCATTTGGAGGGAGATCCATTTAGGATCCACTTAGCCCAGAGTTTATGCCTCAGTCCTTCCCGAAGGACTGCAATATGGACAATGTGTGAATGTGGTTTTGACAGGGCTGGGGTCTGCCCTAACACAGGGCACCCTCTGCACTGTCGGGTTGTTTCCCATCTTGCTGTAGGGACCACTGGTACACAGCTATGTTAGCAAGTCTGTTAAATGACATTTTCCAGAACCAACTCCACCCCCTTCAACCGTGGAGATGTTCTTTCTGTCTCATGAGGATTGCATAAAGGAGCTCTGTGCTTTCTGACAATAACTTGCAATTCTTAATCACTCCTAGTAATTACAACTTTCTCTGGTTTATGCCTCCTCAACTCTAGCTGAGGACAGGAGCTGTTTCATATTTAAACAGTATTATAGCTGGATTGCTCTCCTGGGGAGCTGTTGGTCTTGAAGGCTGAGGTTTAATTCTCTGCACCACTAATTAGATCAGGAAAACAACTAGGAAGATGTAAGCGGAAGGTTTGTAGGGGCGTGTTAACAAACATGTCTTCTGTTGCTTTAAGAGCACCGTAGCAGGCCTGCTGTGATTCAGAAGCATTCATTTCTTAGGGAGATAAAGAGGAGGAAGAGAAAGATTTGAGGTTTTTATCCCCAGACGTTGCTTCTACAGTAACGCAGCAAGAGAAGGAAGTGGAAAGTACGGGTCCAAAGATTACATTTGATTTAAGAGCAGAGAAGTTCCTTGGCTGGGAGAGACCTGACAGAGCCGGCAGGGGAGGAGGTCATGACTGCAGTTTCATCAAGCTTTTACTTTGAAATTGCTTTCAGTGATAACAGGAGAGTTCAGTTTGCCCCATGTAGGCTGATTAAATGTCATGACAGTTTTTTAAATGTGTTTAGGCACCAGGATTGGCAGCTCCTCGGAGCAGTCAAGCAGAAAACCCACAAGGGACATGTAACTCTGTTAGTTGTAAGCTGTGTACAGGACCTAGCTCAAGAGGTAACTATGAAACAGCCATTCAGCTGTAGAGAGCAAAGGTATTCAAATTCAATGCTTTACAGTAATGAAACAGCCAAAAAATCCATTAAGGCAACACTGTTGATGCGGTTTTCATTTTTGAAGTGGAGAAAGCTTGTTAACAGGGAACAAGGAGGAGGGGCAGAGGGTAAAAGGCTTGCAGGAGGCTTGGAGACTGTTTAAAGACATTGTGTGAGCAGTTCAGAGTAAATGTTTTACCGCCTATCAAAACCATAACTAAAATACTTTTAAGAGAACAGCAGTGTGGTTAAACAGTAGAGTAATGGATACTTTTAGAAGTGGAGGGAAGACCATGCCCTTAAAGAAACTGAAGGCTCTTAAAGAACTTAACCATTGTTGGATAATATCAAAGGGTTAAAAGCTAGAAAATAGAAGGAACAGTAGAAAGTTATTCACAAGGTAGTTAAAATGCAAACTGAAAGGAATTACGGAAGATGTCCCAAGGCTACATGATTGGAAAGAAAATACTCAGTATTTACGGAGTTGCTTTTTTCCTCCAATATTTATGTTACTTCTCTTTTATATGTGAGGATTTAGGGAAGAAGGATGATATTAGTGGAGGGCAGGTGATGATGATAAAATAAAACTTCCTATAACCTGGGAAGAGTAAAAACTTGGTGAGAAGCAGGCTGTGAGGACTTTTTCATCAGAGATTTTTGCAGTAGAGGGAAGTAGTTAGATTTAAATGATTCAATCTGCCTATTGTGCTCCTCGTGACAATGCTTTCTGAGCATATGGTCATTAGTTTCTTCATCTTGTGAAGTTACTTAAGACCTGTCAGAAAGCTGTTGCTTGCTGAGGTGTGACTGTATCTGCTGCCCTACTGGTGGTTGCTTCACTTGCGTGAAGATAATTAGAAAAAAAACATCACTGTTTGGGTACTGCATTTCTTCCTTTATGCCCATTTGGTACCTAAAATCCAGCCTGTTTTAAGCCGTCATAAAGAAGCTGAAGTAGGCTGATGCAGAAACCTTGTGTGTGGTTCTGGCTTTGTGCAGGGGGTTCAGAGCAGGGAGGAGAGCTGAGGGACTTTGGCTTGTGTTACTGTGCACAGAAGAGCAAGCATTTGAACTTTCCTCAGGAAACTGTGGCCAAAACCACTTTGCTCTGAGGCTGTCTTAATTGCTCTCCTTGTTCTAATGATGGGAGAGCAGAGACCTCCATCTCTGGTCCTGCAGTGCCATGAGTGTCCCCCCTTCAGTTTCCATTCTCCAGGTACTGTCTCTCTGCTCCTTCTGAGGTTGTGATCATGACTGAATTGCCTCCTTACAGCATGCCTTTTTTTTTCTCTGAAGTCTCTTATTTTTCATATCATCTTAAAAACACTGCCGCAGGTGGCACACTTCCCTTCTCTTCCTGCCAGGTCGCATTCCAGCCTTTGTGACAGCAGGTGTCTCCGGAGGGCAGTTCGTTTGGCCTTTACCACTTCGAGATATATCATTCCCTGGAGCTGTGTATTTCTCACCATCAACTGCCTTTAACGTGAGCTAGTTCAGGCTTAAACACAAAGGGTTGTATTCATCTGCCCTAGCTTGGACAACTGAAATTATTTAAGTCTACTCTCAGTCAACATAAACAACACCAAATGCAGCCAGATTTAATCCAAAGCAATACTTTTTACAGTGGATTTACCAAGTTCTTCTTTCTCAAGAGGAAAGAAGAACTTCAGGCTTAACTTAAGGACTGCAAGTTCCTGTAGAGAGGCCTGATTGCAGATGTAGTTTTGCATGAGTCAGTAATAGAGTTTGTATTTTTCAGAAAAATATTTTGTACGCTATGACCTTTACTCACAATGGAAGGCAAAATACAGATCACCTCTTTAATGTGGTGCAATTTGAAACATTTGTCTTTTCAAACTGGGACAAATGGTAAATTGGCGTTTGGGACACTTAAGGATCCATTTGCTATGTGTCACAGCAGGACAAAATCTGCTGGAGGCTCTGAAATACCCACCTGAATTGAAAAGTTGAATGTCAAGCTTAATTTTTACCATTCTGCAGCACAGAAGGCACTTTTAACCCCCTGTACTTCCAACTTGCAAGGCAAGCAAATTGGATACCTCTTTATTTTATTTGGTAATTTGTAAAGATTATTTCTGCCCTCTCTATTTCTTACTTTTTCCTCTTGAGGGTGTAAAGTTTTATTCTGTGCTGCAAATGGGCTTCAGACTGAGATGAAAAGAGGACAATTTTGATAGAAATGCATAAGCCAGAAAACAAAGGAGAGATTTAAAGTGTTAAAACAGTAAAAGCAGAGAAGCAGATTTTTATTTAATAACTCCTAAATGATTTATGTAAAAGCTCTGACAACACTGTTAATTATGGGTGGAAAAAGGCCACAGTTCTTGTCCTTAAAATGTCTGGTTAGCATAATGGATGCCTTTGTAGAAAACACTATTTTCCTATAAGCTTTTATTAAAAAAAAACAGTTTTCCCCATCAGGGCGGTGGTCCTGTAGTAGATGCAATTATTCCTGTTGAGCAAAGGTGACTGCTCAGGATCTTGTTTTTCTGTTTTATTTTACTGTCCTGTTTCCAGAGCAGGGGAAAATGTGCTTGTAAAGAGGATGGCCAAGGTTGCAGCTGTCAAGATAGAGCCTGAATTTGGGTCACCTTTCTTACACCCGATCCCCTGTGTGGCTTTTGGCCAAGGCAGCTGGTCTGCTTTGGCCACGATACCAATTCTTTAGGTGCCCCATGTTCCCAAGGTATCTATGGGAGTCAGGGAAGCCTAAATTCCCACGCAGGCACCTGGTACTTTCAGAGGATTCGGCTTTCTGTGCCTCAGGAAGCTGTAGCTGTATTCCTGGCCTCCCCAGTCTTATTTCAGGTGAAAATAAAATCAGCTTGTCTTTTCTCCACAACTTGTGTCATCCTTGACTGTCCTTGAGCACTTTGAGCCTGTTTGGTCCTTCTGAGAAAGGGATCGTGTTCCTCAGATAAAGCATATTATGCAGCTTCATGTTTTCTGTGCTCTCTTTACTAGCAACAGCCTGGAGTTTTGAACCTTATTATTAACTATAAAACCCAATGATTAAATGCAGCAAGGTTTATTATTATTTAATCAGGACACTTGCTCCATGCTCTTGGTGAGATGAGACATTGCAGGAACCAATAGAGAGCTAGGCTCAACCATAACAATTCTCCTTTTCCTGCTCATAACTTTACTTTTTGACTAAGTTGCTGATCTCACATCTTTTATGAGGGAGAGTGAGAAAAGGATACAAGCAGTTTAGCAACTCGTTTCTTTTATCTATCTGCTGAAGAAGTTTCTTTTCTGTGGCAAGATGGATAATGATGCCTGGACTTTTTTGATCGTCTCTGCAAAGGGATTAATCTCATTCTTTAGTCCTCCTTGCTAGGGTTGAAGTCAAGGATGGAGGTAAATAGATTGATAGGTGGTAAATAAGCTCCTAAACTCCAGTCTCCTTACCAAGCAGGAATCCAGTTAAGGTTATCTGAAAATAAAAATGGTCCCATGCTGCCCTGGTTGTGTTTGGGTCCTTTTCCTGACAGCCAAGCCTGCATTACAAGGGAGAATAATTTGTGTTCAGTTCTCTTTAGCTACTCTGTCAAGAAAAGTGGCAAGATAAAAACTGGGCCAAAATAATGTCCTCTTAGCCATTTTAATCTTGGAATGGCAGGAAGCCCTGAGTGGGATCAATGCAGTCACTGATCCAGGCTGCACCAGGCAGTGGGAGCTGCAGCTCCCAGGCCAGACCTCCAGCAATTACCAGGTCCCTCTTCTTACCCAGAGCAATATCCAATATATCTCATTCGTCTCCATGTAGAAGGACAGCAGCAAGTCCATGCCTCTAATTCAGCACAGGATCAGTTCTGGATATTAAAGCAATGGCATTGCCCCTGAATAGGTATGAATATTATTTTTAATAAGTAGCGATGTGATTTCCAGTTTGGCCTTTACTAACACAAGGAGTGACCCTTCATCACAGTCTTCCTCTGAGTAATGGGGTTACTCTTGTTGGATATGACTCAGCTGGGAGAAGCAACTCTACCTTTTGACCCTACTGAAATAATCATGGGGAAAATGGGAGAAAATGCATTGTTCCCTAGTAAATTGAAGCCCACCTGTCCCTTGCTACCTCGGAGGACCTGCAACCCATGAGCCTTTGTTAAAAGGCATAGTCATTTAAAAGTCCTAAAAGTGGGTCCTGATGCTGAAGATAGCTTTGCAGAAACGATGGTGATGTATGGAGGTCAAGTCCAAAGCTAACAATGGAGAGGAGGAGGCTGCAGGGGCAGGGGGCTCTGGCTGGTACACAAGGCGACCAGCTTATTATTAATGCTGCTGCTGCTATTTTCTGTGAAAGGTCTGAGTACCTTCAGCCTCATTGATCTGAATGGTCAGTGTTTCTCAAAATCTGCCCTAGTCTCAAGGGATCAAACTTCCCAGCTCTTCTCTCTAGGGTGGAGAGGGTGGTTGGAGCTACAGAATACTAACTGGTATTGAGTTTTGGCCCTGTGCAGTCTGGCTTCTCAGCTTTATCAATCACACTTTGTGCCCCTCTGTCTCTACCACCCAACCTTTCAACTGTCCACCTTATTTCCTCTGGTGATGGGGTTCCAATAAGCTCTGTAGCAATAGACAGCTGAGAAGAGGGACCCTACATATTTCCCAGCTAAGAAAAGGGTGTATGTAAGCTCACTCCCACACCTGAAGCTCTGCATGAATTCCATCTATATCCTCACCACAGGGAAAAATCAAAATTGTTGTTCACACTCAAACACCGATAGTCAACCAACCCTGAGAAAATATCTGTAATGGACCAGCCTTTTCATTTTGCTCCCCATACAGTCACCTGCCTGACCTTATAGAGATCTGGAAGTTGCTAGATTTTTCTAAAGAAGTTACTCCCCTCTTCCCTGCTGCTGCTGCTTTTTAAACTCATAACATTAGAAAGACTATTATATTTTGTCACTGTTTTATAAAAATGTCATGGGCTTGAACACTTACAGTGAGACTTTGCACTGTTATTGCAGAAGTATTTAAAATGTTCTGAGGTGCTTTTAGGTGCCAAAAAAATTTAGTTGACAAAATAATAAATCCAGATCTAGCTAATGCTTTTAATGAACGTAAAAGATCTGACTGAAATTCCCTTTACCTCTCTGTTCACCCCTGTGATGTCTGTCTTTCCTTACTGCTTTGTTCCATAATAAAGCTGTAATTTATAAGATCTGTATCTCTATCATGGAAAACAAGGAGAGTTAATTTTTGGAGCTTTCTAAGACTTGTCCTTTGTAAGTGAATTATGGTACAAAAATCCAATAAAAACTTAGAAGTTTTAATTTATAGTAAAGCTCCTGCACAACACTCTGGGAATGTAAAGCAGTCCTGACATGATCGTTAATTACTTGCATAGTTACTGTAAAATAGTCTCGTCCTAAGAGAGAACTGGAGTCAAAGTCCTTTTTATTTGTTGAGGTGGGGAGGTGTGTAGGTGAGCTTTAAGCTGGAAAACAGTTTTCCCGACCCAGTCTCTAATCTCATCATAGCTTGAATATCCAGAGTCCTCTGCTTAAGTATTTCCTGCTAGAGAATATGTGATACGATGCAGAGCAGTCACATCTGAGTTGTAACAAAAGAAACCCATGTAAAGCATTCAAGCGTTATTAAGAACTTGGAAACCGCAGGTCGCTGCAGTACAGCTCCAAAGGCATTTCACTGGCTGCCATTAAAGGGCTTGGAATTACGTCTTCAAAATTCAGAAGAACATATAGCTTTTTATTTTTACTTTGCAGTGTGATTAATGACTCTAGGAACAAGTTTTTAAGCTTGATCTCCAGATGGAAGAATATTAAAAATATTGATTTATTGTGGCTTCTTGTGTGAACTTTGTTCAAATTGGACTGCTGAGCTGCTTGAGCCAATTCTTCTGTCAGCGAGGTCACTCAGTCCATGAGGCTTAGTGCTTCTGCTGTGAGTTGTTCCCCTATAGCACTTTGGGGAAAAATATCAGTGCTTTGCAATGTTTGAGGATTTTAAAAACAATATAAGGAAAATCCCATTCACACATGTGGGAACTGTCAGTCACAGCATGCCTGTGAAATCTAGCTGCAGGCACAAGGACACCACCTCTGACTTCTTTAAAAAAAAAATAAAAAATCTTCCTTTGCTTGGAAGAAAGACAGCAAAAAGCTATCTAGGACCTAAATCACTGTCATTTGTTAAATCTGCTCAGGGCTGTGTCCTCAGCTGGTGCCAGTTAAAGTCTTGTGCACCCAGATTAAGTTGCAGTAATTCAAGAGGAGGATCTTTAATTAAGCAGAAAATCATGATCATAAAACTCTGTTCCTATATGTACCTGTTTTATCCTAGGCTTGTCTGCACATGTGGTGGTGTCCTAGAAAGTCTGAGTCCCTAAAATAAAAAAAAAAAAAACAACTTCCATTAGCTCTTTTAATGAGCTTTAAACACTGCTGTAAAAATTTCTTCACTGATCGGCATCTTTTGTTCTCAGAAGTGTGTTAATTTGGGGACCTCAGGAAGGTGTCTGGTCCGCTCTCCTGCCCCACCAGCCTCTGCAGCCCAGCTCTGTGGGAGCCTGAGCCATGAAAATCTGCTGCCTCTCCAGAAAATAGATTTTGGTGCCTGCCCTGTCCGTAGCCTTCAGAAAATTTTCCAATGTCTGAGCTGATTTTCTTCCTGCAGTCTCAGCGCATTCCTGTTATTTCTACCCTGGGCATTGGAAACAGTTATTACCTTGTTCATATTAATACGTCCAAGTTAGTGCTTTCATAATATCAGAAAAACTCCCAGTGTTTTTTCAGATGGAGTGCAGCAACAGCTTCTGGCTAAGCCCTAGCTCAGGACCCAGGTGTAAAAATGAACAGCAGTTCAGGACCGAAGCGCCTCTAGTTCTTGGTGGGAGGTGAAAGGCAATGGTCTCTTCCAGGCATGAATGTGCAGCTGCTCCTTTCCTCCTTTCAGGAGTACTTTGGTGGCAATTAATCAAATATATTGTTCCACTCCGCCTCAGAGCAGTGTCTTTCCTCCACAGACTTCCCCTTTCTAATTTTCCTCCAGTCCTTCATCATATTCAGCCTGGAGTGAACACCTCAAAGAGTTTATCATCTGAGCCTGTTGGGGTACTGGGGCAAAGCCCTTCCCTCTGTAACAGAATAAATCCCATAAAACCGGTGGAGATAAATGGGGGAGCTAACCAGCGATGGATCTGGGTCCCTGCTGTGCGGGGACCTGGAATTCCCCCCCCGGGGGGGGGGGGGGGGTGATGTTGGAGCCAGCTCCAACATCTGGTGAAGCTTGACCCAGCCTGGGATCAGGGGGCAGGAGGACTGGAGACCCCAGATTTGGCAGGTCTCGTGCTCTTCTTGCCCAGTTGCACCATCGTCAGGGATCTCCGTCTGTCAGGCAGGTGGAGGAATCCTCCTGTAGATGAACAGGGATGGGACACCCTGGCTGGCTGATCAGATTGGTGTCCTTCTCCTCAAATCAGAAGAATGTGGGCCTTGCTTAAATGCCAGACTGAACTATGGGCCACCAGCACAGGGCCTCAAGTGTATTTCTCCTACCATAAGTAAAAGTAGCACCAATAGCCCAGGAGGCTTTTTAGAGGATGAAGAAAAGAATGGATAAAGCAATTACAGAAAAAGGCAAATTAAAGTATTAGAGCTTGAAGAGCTCCTTATTTTTTCCCTCTTCTCTTTGAATTACTTTTCATTTCATTCTTAATTTCCTTACATCAGATTACAGCCCGGTCATCTGCCAGCAAGTGACAATCGCACTTGGGCACCTGTCCTCGCCGCTGCCACGTGGTGCTGCCGTGCAGGTGGATGCCGTCCGCGTGGCCGAGGGGATGGGAGAGCTGTATTTCACCCGATTATCAGCAGCATGCTTTAATTTTCCCAGCACATCGCTGTTAATCTGGACGTAGGCAGGGGATTGCAAAAATATAAAACAAAATTAAAGCCTAAAAAGCTAGCCATGTGATAATGAATGAGATACTGCTGACCCGTGGGCTTTCTCTCTCTTCTGGATAATTACAGAGGAATAACTGTATAAATCTTAGTTGGATTTCCTGCCCCCTTTTCTCTTGGAAATGGATGGCTCTGCTGTGTTTCTGTTCCCCAGGCTGGAGGATTGTTTTAATTTAAATGCAACTTTACAATGCTTTGCTGCTGTAGCTAGTAGAATTAAAAAAAACAAACAAAGAAAGAAAAGAGAGTGAAGCTTTTAGTTAACTTGGTCGTTTATCATACTAGCTGGTAACTGCTGTTCTTGTGCCTGAACTGCAATTTGTTTCACTGCCTAAATGCAGTTGCCAGCAAGCTCTTGCTAAAGGGTTTGGATTTCTTCTCTTTGGCTTTCTCTGGTGCAAAGGGGAACACTCCCCAGCTTGTCTCTTTTGGTTGATTCATGGTTTTGGGGACAGCAAGTTGGTAGAAGCTGTCACATTATGGCTGAGGGTGCCTTTATACTGTGGAGACTTTTGGGCTCTTGTTCACCTGAGTTTGAGAGATCACAGCCACCTCCCATCAACCACGCGGGCAGGGACGGGATGTACACGGAGGCTGGTGCAAACAGGGGGCTTCTCCATAGTGGCGTTAAAAGAAATGGTACTTGGGGGGGGGGGTGGTGGTGTTCTTCTGGAATTTGGTAATTATCTTTGATCTTTAAATATCAATGTTAAGCAGTTAGGATCCAATGCCTGCCTTGTGCTGGTGTCTCTCACCCAATGTTTCATCACTGCATTAAATAAAATATATATTCAATATATTTTAATATATATATTTTCATCCTCTGTTTTAGCCCAGCTTTGAAAGTGATTGCAGCCACTCCTGACCTGAGTATCTCCCATAAACCTATTAAAGAAAAACCTTTGGACTTCTTGCAATGTTCCTTATTAAAACTAAAAATTACTGATGCTGCTCCACAGCCCTTTCCCTCCTCTTGGCACACTATGTGTTACCCAGAGAGACTTTTCCCAGGCCTCAGGAAGGGAAGACAAATGCTGTAATCAGGTGCAGGGTGAAGCTGGGGCATAAAACAGCATCTCTTCGTGCAAGGTTTGTTGTTGTGGAGTGCTGCTGCCGGTGGTGCTAATCCACTTATTCCTTATTAGGGACTTTTGGGCAGTTTTACTGCAAACTGCTAATTTTAAGTGAGACTTGCACAGGAAGAGGCAGGACAGTGAGTGCAACACGAGCCTGAGAAGGCTTTGGCAGCTGGGAAACGCAAAAATGAATTGCAACTGGGATGCTGGGAGGAGAGTGAATAACACAAAAATGCCAGAGAATGTGGGATTTTGGCAACTATCAAATGAAGTTTGTTTGCAGACTGGATGCAGACTAGAGCCTATTCAAACGGCAAGGTTGATTGAAGGTAATGCTTTCAGCTTCATCTACCTGAGGATTTTAGGTTCACAGCAGTGTTTGTTTGCGTGACACTGTTCAGACAAAGCTGCCTTCAGGCTTTGGTACCCAAGGCTGTGGCTCAAGGCAAGTCCATTATGTATGGCCTGAATTACCTGCTTTGGGATGAGGTTGATTGCATTAAATCCCAGTGTAGGCACTCTTCAGAGTGGTCTAATTCAGTGTATCTTCAGATTCAGCATCAATTAAACTAAATCAAATCAGTGCTGTTCTAATTCTGAATAAGAAAGTGCCTACGAGGGGCCTTAATGCAGTTTGAGTAACCACTTTAAATTTACACCTTTAATTCATTTAAATTTTTAAGGTGGTTTAAAAGCTTGTCTACACATAGTTTGTGAATACTTTCCTTATCTAGGATGCTGTATATCTGATGGAAAAAAGACTGGATACAGGTTGGGTAGGAGAGGTTGGATAAAGGTTGGTTGTTTTTGTGGTGCTGTCAAGTTTTATTTTAAATTGCTTTAGGGTGTTTTCTTGATTTTTGGAGTTTAAAGTTTCTCATTAAAGCAAAATGAAGTGTTAGCATTTCTGGTCTAAGCAACTGCAGAGGAAAACTTTGTATATGTACATATACATATGAATGCGCTGTAAAATCTCTAAAAGCAGATCACAATTTTTTGAAGCATTTGATTCTAAGCTTATTTCTTGATTGTGAGGAGCATAACCATGTTTTCTGAACACAGAGGCGCCTAAACTGTGCTTTTTACCTCTCTCATAAAGATGAAACTTCTGATATTTTCACGCACCAAAAGGGCTAAGAAAGTCTTTCTTTAAAACTCTTCATAATCCTTTCACAGGCTTCTGTTTTCTGCAAAACTTCCCATCAAATCAATATGGCCAGATTCTGCTTAATTAACAACATTGAACCAAAAAGCCAGGATCATCCCAGACTGGGTGGTAACTCTTCGCAGATGACTGTGGGGAACTTCTGCTGATGGGAGGCATTACAGCTCTCGCTTCCACTCCTAAACAAACACAACAAATGCTGTGATTTCTCGTTTCCTAACAATATTCTGTCTGCATCTGCAGCTGAAGTTCTGGCTGTGAAACATCCAAAACCTGTTCATTGCATTTAAAAGATAACTATTTGCCAGCATGTAGAGTGTAAGTCTGTGTGTTTGAATAAGGAAAAGCTACTTATATAATCCATTAGCAAGCTGCTGGTCTGCAGTTTCTTGGAAATAAGATAAAGAGCAAGCATGGAACACCTTTCCCACAGTAACTGCAAATGCTCCCATGTGTTCTTCCCTCTTAAATTATATTTGCTTGTTGCTGGTGGAGAACAACATCCTATTAGTAAGGAAGACCTGAAGAAGCCATGGAGGTCAGCAATATCCAGGGCTGATGACCCCAAAGGAGCTGCAGCTGGGCTCCATTTTGGGGAGGGAAAAAAAAAAATAAAAAGGTATAAATTGCAGAGCCCAGGCATAGGAACCCTTTCCTGGCCTGCTGCTAAAGCTCTCCATGAAGGAAAGACTTTCTTTCTGTATCTTCTGACCCAGCAACCTGGCTAGATCCAAAGCCTTCTCCAGAGCTGAAAGCTTTCCCTCTTCCTTCCATTCTTATAGGCAAACCTGTTAGATTCAGTTGATTATTTCTTTTCTTCCACTACTCTCTCTCTGGAGGGGTTAATCTATTTAAATCTATGTTGTCTCATTTAGTAAACAAGGTCACTGCCTCTAAAGACAAATGCTACATGTGAAGGGAAGGAAGACCAAAGTCTGTCTAGTGAAAAATTTCTTCTTTTACCTCTCCTTAAAGCCCTCTATTTCTTTTTAGCCCCCTGACTAGCTACGTCTTCTCCCAGAATGTGGTCCTGCTTCTGTAGGGAGTCTCTTGGCCAGGAGCGTGTTCTTTCCTTCAAGCAACAAGCCAGAGAATTGAGCAATAGAGCATCTCTAAAAAATGATTCTTCTTTTTCCTTGCCCTAGACTCAAATTGCACACAACAAAGTTGAACAGACTCCTGAAGGCAGTGAAATATTCCTTTTCCAGCTTTCTCTCACCCATTCCCTGTCCCTAGTCTGGGTCCTTGCCACCTTGCCCAGTTTGGATCCAGATCTGCTTTTGTTTAGCTGAGCTTGGAAGCAGTGTCTACAGCTTTAGAGCTGTGGGTGCACTTTAAGGTTACAGCCTGCTACCTGCTCCAGGACAAGGGACTTCCTAGCCTGCTGTGGCCCTAGGAGTAGTTCTGGCTGTTAGAGGCTCCACAGTAAACCAAACACCCCCTCCTTTTGGGGGAGTCATATATGATAGCTGGTGCATATAGCCAGAGACCTTGTGTGGGGTGTCAGATAAAATTGCCCTTGACTTTAGGGAGCTGAAGGACAATACAGATTTTAGTAAAAGTGAACGGCTTTTGCAAGCTAGTATCTGCTTCAGTTTCCTCATGGTTTTTCAGCAATTTGGGGGATTCTGTGGTTTTGTGGGGCCACCAAGCTCTAGGGCAGCCTTTGCTTCCCAGTCCGTGCCATCTCAGCAGTCTAATGCCTCCAGTTCTGATAGCTTTGCCCATAGGAGATGTTTCCCAACTGCTCCATCAAGTTGCCCTTTTTCTCTCCCCTCTCCACTTGACTGTAATTTAGCTTTAAAATGGATACTAACAGCTCGTTCCTTTGTTTGGTTCTGGGGTTATTGTGGGTTCATATCCTTCTGGTGGTGGGATCCTTCCTGCGCAACTACCCTCCTTCATGTCAGCAGTGATCTTCTAGGACAGAGTCATTAAAAAGTTAATGCAGCATTTTCTATGATCTGTAGCTTCCTTCAGGCAATGGTTTTAACAGGGTCTCTGCCAGCTTCTGACTGATGTATTGCTCCACAGAAGTTGGAGTGATGCATGGATTTCCTCAGAGCAGAGTGCGATCAGCTTGTCCCATCCTTGGCTGCACATCTGAAGTGACATGAAGCTGCCAGGGAAGTGATTTTCCTTGTGCTCTCCAGCAACCAGTGGAGACACAAAAAGCTCTTAAAGAGTTTGGAGATGGGAAGGAGCATCTGAGAGAAGTGGCAGTTTCCAAGTACTATGAGCCTGGCACCACTTTGTTAGGGGAGTTAACAGGAAGGGCAGAGCCTGAGCTATCAGCTGTGACCAAAGATGCGACCTGGGGTGGACCAGCATCTGCTTTAGAAGGAAAATTCAGGAAGGTGTGGGGAGAAATCCACCCACTGCCAGGTTCTCTGTGGAGGCTTTTCCATCTCTCCTTACCAGATTCATCATCATCAGAGTCTGGTGATGAGGAAGGCAAGTGAGACATAAAAATAATTATTTCAAAAAATCTGGGAAACTGCCCTTTGGGAATCTATCGTACATTTGAGCTGCATGATGCTACAGAACAAGGTCCTTTAATTTCTGCTTCCCTGAGACAAACATATAAAGGCTGGAGCAGGTGTTGCCCCTGATGGGTGGAGGGAAAGAAGGTTTCTCTGTTTCATCTTGCAGCCCTCCTTGAGCCTCCTTAGGTTAGATACAATCCAATCTCTACTTTAAAGGCAGCTTGGAAAACTTTCCCACGGATGCTTACAGCCGAGATTGCTTCAAATCCACTATGTCCCACTTCATTTCACATAATTAGGAGCTGTGACTTCCTTGACCTGACTCTTTGTGTCTTGAAATGAGATTTTTCAAAGCAGCAACCCACCAAGGAGAAATTGAAAGCAAACTGATTATCCATGTGGGATGGTTCTGACCTCCTGGTATTAAAGGATTGACCAACTTCTTGCTAAATTCACTTAATCTTCCTTTTTCCCCCTCTCACTTTTTTAAAAGTAAAAGGTCTTATGCTTAAGGAGAAATACAAATCCACTTATGTATTCAGCGCCCACCTTCCCTTTGCTTATTGTATCACTTTTGCATCCTGTGATCCTGAATCAGGTCTGAACTAAGAGGAAAGGGCAGAGCTGGGTATCAACTGCAGGTGCAAAAATGTTGGGCTTGAATCACACCACAGGAGTCTCCCACACACTGCAGCAAAAACAGCAGCAAACTTATGGCAAGGAGAAAATTGAACAGAGTTCCCAGTTGAGGGGGATCTTATCTGTGTGCACAGCCATCCTTTCTGGAAACTAAAGAGAACAGCAGAGACTTGAGCTTCTAAGGGGCAATGAAGCAAAACCTCGTGGCTCACGTACAGACCCAAGATGTAAGAAATGTGTGATTTCTTCTGATCTGACCTTAGGCAAATTGATTTTGCAGTTCTGCCTTCATGCCAGCAGTGTGAGCCTCGGACATTTGACCCTTTTCTCATGCTCCTTTGCTGCTTCACTCTCTGCATCTCCAGCCTTGGCAAGGCAGTGACCTCCCTAGGCATAGGTGGGGATATGAGCCCAGGTTAGTGCACCACAGCTGAAGATGTACCTTTTAAGAGCACTGCACCAAAAAGAGCCTTACTGAGACTTGGGGAGCACCCTCAGGTGACAGGCTGTGGCTCAGTGCTGGGAATGGGGAGCTCTGGTCATCTGTTTCACCCCAGCCCTCCAAGCCCTCAAACTGGGGGCCAGTGTGTACAGGGATTTGGACACCTTCCTGAAATCTGTCTTTCTACATTTCATGCAGGCACAGAAAAGAAATATATCAAGCACATTACCTAAAATTAGCAGCAGCAGCAGCAGTTTAAGTTGCATGTAAAATTAATCTGATTGGATTTTAAGAGAGAGGCTTATAATAAACAAGGCTGGGGCTGTTTACAAACCTCACTGCAATATAATTATATTTTTCAGCATGAGTTGAGAGCTACAAGAGTGGCTGGTCCAGTGGCAGCTTTATTATATTCAGCAAGTCCTAATGAATAGGGAACAGATTGTAAAATATTGTATATTTTTATTGTTATTCATGCAGGTGAGAGTTTTGCAGCAAGGAGGTCACTGGCTTTATTGCTCTAGGTTCTTGGGGAAGAGACAAGTGCTTTGCCAAGATTCAGAAATGAGCTGCTGTCAAGGAAAAGGAGGAGACACAGGTCTGCTCCAGCCTGAGATTCATTGTTTCATGGCAGGGGAGGTGCCATGGGGATGAATTTGACCTTCTGGTCACATTGGACCACTTTCATACCCTGTGCAACTCCATCACTTCCCAGCTGAACTGTGCTGCTGCTGCTGGCCTTAAGTCCATCCCACAGAGTGTTACAGCAGCCCATTCAGCATGGTGTAAAGCTCTGGACTGGGAGCTTGCACCCCTCAGCTGCCCGTACAAACACCCTGTGTTTCCACCAGGTCATCTGTTATGTGGGACAGGATATGACCATTTTTTTCCCGGTATGGGCATGGCCCTGGGGCAAACCGCACCAGTTTGGCCGTTTACATCACAACCGCAACTGGAAGCGAGAAGGATTTGGTCACAACCTGTTGGTGACTACACCATGATGGGGAGGGTGAAACTGGGGACAAATTCTGTGCTGTGGTACTCCCCATCCGTGAATGCTTGTGTGGGTGTGCATGTGCACCTTAGAGCAATTCTCTACGGTTGAATTTCTGGGAGAGAAATTGTGCCAGGAGAGAGAAATTTCAGTGTTGGCTGTTCCTTGCTGGCTTCTGTGCAGTCTGGAGAGATGTTTATTCCAGTTTGACCTGTCACGAGAGAGCCTGGGGACGGTAGAGCCATGAGCAAGCAAATGTTCAGGTATTTCTTAGAACCTTCTGACAGTTGCTGAAAGAGTAGCAAAGAAACATACACAGGGATTACAGGTGAAATGCAAGCTGCAAATATACACACACATAAAATTGTGCTTGTCTGCATTTTATTTTTGTTTTAATGAGTGTTAATAATAAATAAAGTGCTAGAAGATCACAAAGGTTTTCTTCCTCAGGTGTTAAAATAGGAAGCAATTAAGGCTGTTAAAAGTTGCCATGGTGGCAGAATAAAGATGGTTTGGGGAGGCAAGTTGTTTTTTCAGTCTGATATCTAGGATTGCTTCTTCATTATTCTCATTTGCCAGAGCTAGGACAGTTTTATATCCACTGCAACAGAACACTGAGCAAGCTTCATATGTGTGTACACAGCTTTGTACTGTTTATTGAGGCTGTGAGCACTAGTGAGAGACATGCCTGCAGGATGGATACACACATGGATGTACAGATAATGAGTGGGACCAGGGGGTTGCAGGCTGCAGCTGCAGTGGGGTTGGAGGAGACGTCCCTTTCCACGTGTTTCTGGCCAGACTGGCTGCCACCCACCCAGCATGGTGTAGGGATGGTTCAGGCTCATGCCCACCTTGTCCCCTGGTCTGGGGATGAGGTTCACCCATGGCTCCCTACATACTCATCCAGAAGCAGCACAGATAAGCACAGAACTACAACCTGGCTTTTTTCTTTTTCTGGTGTTTTCCTCTCAAAACTGTTTTCAAGGCATCAGATTCAATTGGGTGGTGTTTATATTAATTAAAAAAGAAGTTATTTGCCAAGGAGCTTTTGAAGGAATAGGTCTAGGTCTTTGAGCTGGCTCGGGGTATAGGGAGTGAAGGGCTTTAAGTTATATGTAATTCAAAGATCCAGTTTCTTGCTATGCAATACCTTCCCCGCCAAACTGGGAATTCAGCAAATTGGCTTCAATACTGACTGGAAGCTTTGTGTGGGTGGCTCTCTGTGTTACTAGACATTTTGGCTTTGCAGTCAGGGTAGTGGGGCAAAATAAGGTCAAGTCTTAGACCTGCAATTGATTGGCCGATACTGGGCAAATTTCCCACCCTGAGCTCTCTGGAATTCCCAAGGTTGGGTCTCTGTGCCAGTCTAAGCTGATCTAACGAGATGTGCTGTTGTCCCACCCTGCTGCCAGATTTCCTTCTGGCACAAGCTTTCCATCCAAAGCAGTCTCAGGTCACTGAATTATCAGGAAACCAGCCGACAAAGGGGCCCATGGTTTCTGATGGCTTGGTGGGGCCGGGAGGGCAGTCTGGTCAGCCAGCTCTGCGTGCGGTGGAGAGAGCAAGGCAAGGTGCTTGGGTAGCAGGCTCCCATCAGTCCGGCACTTCAGATGAGATTTGTTGGCGAGCCGGACTTCAGAGCTTGAACTAGTCATCCCGGGCTAGACAGGCCTCTCCAGACGCCTATTCCTCTAGTGTTAAGACAAGTGTTAACAACAGGTCGGAAGAATTGCCTTCTAGCCATCCTTATTTCTCTCCATTAGCTACAGAAAGAAGCACGTTAACTAGCTCAGTCTTAAAAATTAAAATGCCTAAAACCAGGCGAGGCGAATACCTTTCCAGGATGATCCAACATTTGTGACTTTGCTGCTGAAAAATGGCTGTGCTTTTTGTAGCTGTCGCAGAAATCCCTTCCTTAGCTCACTAAATCCTCCGTTTTCAGATGTGTTTTGTAGCATGCAGTTTTGCTCAGAGGCTCTGATGGAGAGGTTCCTTGGTGGAAGACACGTGGGATAAACTTTAGCATCCCAGCGAAATCCCGAGGAACATTTGCTTTTTCTTCTCTAAAGCTTTGCAGTGTGGGCAGGGCTGCTGTCTCCTATGCTCTAAAGAGGCTTATGTCAGCAGTGATGTGTGCGAGCAGGCCAAAATGACTAAAAATTGGCCCGAATAACCGGTGTTACTAGAAACTAAAGGCCCTGATTTTCAGAGGGTCAATGTCTGAAACTGTCTTAGCACCAGACCCCACCTGATTAATGCTCTGAGAAGCTACATACACTGCTTACCTGCAGGGTCAGTCCACTGCTGTTGTTGGTTGTTACTAATGTGCTACTGAATTAAATGGAGTGTAGACCCAAGCACTTGTCCAAGTAACCCCAGTTCTCTAAACACCTTTGTTTCTCCCTGCCATTGCTTAACTCCCCCAGAAAATGCCAAAGCCCGGTTCAGGAGGCAGCAGAGGCTGTTCCCACGGCAGTATGGATGATGGGGTGGTGGAAGACTGCACGGGCAGAGGCTGTGCAGTGCTGCGGGATCTCAGGGCAGAGAGGGAGAGAGGTCTCTGGCCTGTTTTATTTGCTACTACAAAATAAGCCATTAGGATAAAATAATGTTATTCAGCTTGCCAGAAGGGAGGGAGAGGAGGAAGGCATTAAAATGTGCATTACAATATTCCACCCCAGCATACGAAATCGTAGAGGAGAGAGAGAATCTGGTTTTGCTTTTCATAAAACCTCTTAGCTGTTTAATACAGTTGAATCCCATAATCTCCAAGCTTTAGCACCGAGCAAAGAGTTTCAGTCTTCCTAGGGCTGCGCAGAGGTTAATCAGTTGTTCTTTGCCACACGCGTTGAGATCCGTAGATGGCAGGAGCGTGTGACAAGCTGTGCTGTTTGATTCCCGTGACTCCAACTGCAAATGTTTTCCTAGCCTCAGGTTGCATGTTCCCTCTGCAAAGATTTGGATTTGGGTGGGCTTTCCTTTTTGTTTCGTTTTTCCCCTCCTGTTTGCACTTAACGAATATCCGGATTGCGGTTGCTGCCCTCCTGTCTGAAGATGGCACTGCAGCATCTTACAAGCTGAATCCCCAGTATTAGCATCTGGCACCAGCTCCTTCCAGCCCTAATGGCTATGGGGACTGACAGTTGAACTGACAACAGCAGAGAGAGAAATGCAAGAGCTTGGGAGCGATCAGGGAGCAAGGGTGGGGTGCTTGGACATGAGCTGTGCAAAATTTACCGGCGCTTCAGCGAGGAAGGGAAAAGCAGGAGGAGACTGTGGATAAAACTGGAGAATTGTGAGTTCAGCTGAGGTGTTACTTCATCCTCCTCCCAACCCCTTAACGCTTTGCCACGGGTGGGATGCTGAAGCGCCTGATTCGCGTACAGGGCCAAATTCATCACGGGTGCAAACTGGCTCCATTCCTCTGACTTTGTTGCTGCTTGTGTCTGCTGGCTGAGGCTCCAGCACTACGAACTTACTTAAAATAAAAAAGGGATGTGTTGGTAAGAGAAGGAAAGAAAGGAAATTCCCATTGACTGAGATGATTTAAATGACAAAATTAAAACGCCGCAGACACTTTTGTGCCTTGCAGCAGCTGCTGGTTAGTTTTGTGGATTCTGCGTTGTGTGGGTAGAACGGCATTGCTTTTCAGCTGGGGAAAAGGAGTCAGAGAAAAATGCAGGCAAATATTAAAAAATAAAAGGAAAATAAGAAAATGGATGTACGTAGTGGGTGTTTAGCTGAAGTCTGGGGAGCGGGGCTCCTGCTGTAGAGCTTATCTGCAGTTATGCAGGGGCTGTTAGCAAAGGGAGGGCAGTGTCACAGGAGTGGCTTGCAGGATCCTGGATAAACACGTGGAGAAATAGAAAAAGTTGAGGGAAGCTGCTGCTGTTCTTTGCACACACAGCTCTGAAATACCTTCATCTCCCACCTGGTCTGGTATAAATAGCTGCTCCATAGACTCCCGTGGGGCCAGTTCTCCAGGCAGCAGGAGGGATGGGAGCCTGCTCACTGGCTTCTCGCCATGCTTAAGAAACATGGGCACGTTGCTCTCCTGCTCACGCTAGTCCACTGGTTCCCTATTAACTTCGGTTAGAAATCAGCCTGGCTGGACTTGCCGCAGTCTGTTCCAAGGACCTCCTGCCTTCTCCATCCCTCTGTGCATCCCTGTTTATCACCTGGCGTGTCTCAGTGTAGGAGAGCTCATCTGCACTGCGGTGCCGTGGGGAGCGGCCCACTGCTTCAGACCCCACGTAGCCTAGCGCAGTGTCGCAGAGAGCTCACGCCTCGAGCAGGAGTGCCACGGCAAAGCGATCGGTGGGTCCTTAGGGTTCCTGGGGCCACTTCTAAGCAGGCAGAGGGGACATGGGAAAGGCAAGCCTGGAGACTGAAATCCAGTACCCAGCACTTTTGCTGGAAAGTGTTCAGTAAGTTGCAATCTGAGAAAGGCTGAAATCCATTGCAGAGGTGGGTGAATTCAACAAAGGAGGCATTGAGTTCATGTTTATTCCTTTTTTTTTCTTTTTTCCTTTTATTTTTTTCTCTGAAAGCTTTTGAATGTAGGCAGCTCACAGGGACTTCAGAGCCCCTTTGTTTCTCCAGACCTGTGGAAACCTTTCTCTGGTATGTCAGGCTTTGCTGGGAACAGCAGGCTGCCTACAGCAAACCCAGCAGCAGTGCTGTAGCGTGCAATATCAGAGCATGCAGGCGTCTCAGCAGCTCCTAAGTGCCTCTTGCCAAGGAGCTAGATGCAGGCAAGCAAAAGGGTCTTCCCCATGGCTGCCCATGTGGAGAAGGGACCAGAGGAAAATATAATGTCCAGCTGCTTCAAAGGTCCCAGAGAAAATCAGTCCGCTGCTAAATGTGATCCCTCTCACCCCAGCACCAGCCAGGAATTGGGCACAGGACCTGACTAATCAGGGTCTTGTTGCTGTACTATTAGCGTATGTTAACCGAGATCTTTGGTACAGAGGCCATCCCATTATTTAACATAATTAGCTGGAGATAATTGTGGTCATACCACTGCCCTGTTCCAAGGAAATGCTGAGGGCAGAGGAATTCCCTGGAAGGATGTGGAACAAACAGAGGAATTTGGGGATACACCCAGAGTCCACAAAACAAGGTCCTGCCTTCACTTGATCTAAGAGCCATGGGAGATTCAAAACCAACTTCTGAAGCTTTTATCACTGAAAGCACACTGAAACATTTCCAACAACTTGGGAAAGATTTTGAGTTGGAGTGTGTTGGGTGAGTCCCTGCCCCCAGCTCCCTGCAGTTTCCCATTACTCATGGAAAGAGCCTTGGTCGAGTCCCAGACTTTGTCTTAATGCATAAAAACCTTTGTGCAATGCTTGCCATTGGCCTTTCAAATGCTAGATGTGTGAGACCCAGCTCTCGCATCTACTCGCTAACCTGGTGCAAGCTGCTGTTACTGGTAATCCACTTTGCCATCTCCTTTCATCACTGCCTGAGACCTTTCCCATCAGTTACCCTGTGCTGCACTGAAACAGCAGGTAATCTATATGTACAGTAAATTGACTTTAGCTTTTGCCTTGAGCAGCTAAAAATGAAACAAGAAAAGAAAAGAGGGCAAACACTGATTAAAAACAAGTTATAACCCCTGTTGCAAAAGGGACAGCCTGTCATCAGAGCATCTTCTGCCATGCTCTGCTTTTCTACTGCAGAGTAAACAATTTTGTCCTCACTTTTGAATCGAAACACCTGAACTATGTGGCCTCAGCTTTGAAAAAATTGCAGGTTCATTCTGGGGAGGAACGGGCAATTTTCCTCTGAGAGAAAATTGTTAAATGTCAGTCATCCTCATGTGGTATCCACAGAAGCAACACAGCATCTGAAGGTCTGGGAATATGGTTCGGCAGGGTAATGGACTGCAATTGCAGCTCTTAATTCATAAACCAGCGTGGCCCCTGTGGGAGAGGTGGTGGCTGGATGGTGTTGTAGGAGCAGCAGGACAGAGAGAAATTCGAAGGGATTGTTGCTGGCTGGGTGCACGGGTCGGGGAGCTTGGAGGTGGGGTTCTCAGCAGGGATGTGTCTGCTCAGCAGACTGAGCTGGAGTAATGGCATTTCTTGTGGCTCTGTCCCAGCCCGACATCTCCATCTGTCGATATAGATGCTGTTAACTCTTTTCCAATTCCTCTTTGGGGTGAGGCAAATTTTATTTAGCAAATAGTGGATCCCTTTACCAAAGGGAGCTGTGAGATAGCGTTTCCCCTCTCACATCCATCCAGGCAGCCAGCCAGCCTTCCCCATCGGGCTGCCCATTCCCAGCAGTGCAGAGGCAGCCGTGCTGGTGGCTGTCAGCAGCAAGGGCCAGCCAGCCTATTCATTTCAGTGGAGATACACTTGCAATCAGACCTGCTCGCTCTGAAGTGATTAGGAAGAATTGTCCTAGATTTGTTTGTTTTATTCACTGTAGACCTCTGTATTTCTCTTTTCTTTCTAGCCATTGATTTGAACTCCAGACATTACGTCGTGGTGAAATCTAAATTCTTATCCAGGCTCCATCGTTCTTATGTTGAGCCATCTCATAGACATCCTTCTTGTCTGTTACTTAGGAATTTAGCCGCGAAGCCTTTCAGAGAGGTGTCAGCCCTGGGGGGGAAGTATGGCCTCAAGTGACCGAGTTAGAGCCACAAAGAGATTTTGCACTTACTAAAGTCTCAATTTTACAGCCTTCAAAACACAACTCGGCTCATACCGAACCCTGTTTAACAGGTGCCTCCGTCCCATCACAGCTGTTTGTCTCCAGGAGAAAATGGGTTAGTATTTTGCTTTAGACAGAGAAGGTTAGAAATTCACCTTCAAGAAATCATTCAAGGCTTTAAATCTGAAGCAAAGAAATTAGCTCCTACTTGTGCTAAGCAAGCACCTAAATCCTGGAGGCAGGATTTGCCAAGAACCTCAGCCAGGACAGGTCTGTGAGTCTGATTCGGAGATGTATGCTCTCATATCAGGCAACACTGGGAAATCATGATATTTGAGTCCCTAGGGCTAGAGTTAGGAATTTATTTGGCCCAAAAGAAAGAGGATTTGAACCAGGGTCCCGCAACAGACTTAAAGCAAGAAAACTCTCTTTTACTTCAGGTTCTGATTCGTTTGATGTGTAGGTACCTCTGGGGGGGATTCCTGACTGTCACCATAAACTCAGATAAATCGAAGAGTGTGGATAAAGGAGGGAGGGAAGGAAATTTTTTTTTCTTGTTTTGCACCATTAGGGAAACAAAGACCTCTGAAGCTTTCTTTAATGTTTTTGAATCGGTCATCTGTTCTTGGTTTAGGGTTTGGGTTTTTTTGAGTAAACAAGCAGATGTGTTCACTTACCCTATAGCTTCAGGTTCAAACATACGCTAATGAAAATGTATTTTTCAATACAAAATGACACATTACTAATAATTTTAAGTATCTTGTTCTGGGATACACTATATGCTCTTGCTGTGGGAGTTCTCATGCAAATAAGAGGTTTTCAACCTGGGCCATAACTACTCCTGGGGAAAGTGCCAGGACAGGGCTATTAGAGAGCCTGGATCCACCGCTGGTCAATCCAAGTCCTTCCCGGACCTCAGGAAATGCTCAGCTTGGAGCTTTCACTGAAATCGGTATGTTCCCGCAAAAGGGGACTGGTTTTGACAAATAGTGTCTTTCCAGCAATCATCTATATTATTTTCAAAAAATTAATTAAGAAAGTATCTAATAAATGATGTCTCAATCTCATGAGCCATCTCAGAGCAGTGGTGCTTTGATTTCTCCCAGCCTGGAGGAGCCCTCCTTTGCCTTCTGTGTAGTGGCCAAGCCTTTCCCTGCTCATTCCCATTTATCTTTGCTGCAGACAGGGAGGAATCAGCAGTCAGTGCACAGAGCGCAGCAATGATTGATACCAACAGGCCATTGATTGTGTTTAACAGACAGGAATTTCTGTCGCTGGCTTCCCTCCCCTTAGGTTTTCAAGTCATTTCTGCATTTTGCTCAGTCTCTTGCCCCTGTCTCCTTACCATTAACGCCACATTCACTCTGTCCAATCATCTTATTCTCCATAAAGCAGGCACATCGCTGGCTGACTGGAAAATATATCACTAGCTCAAGGGGAAAAAAAAAAAGGGCAGGGGGAAGGGTGGACCATGAGGCTGTGCCCTGGCCTCTGTGGAGTCAGGAGACTCTTCTTTATCTGTCCCTTCTACAAAACCCGTAGCATATTGCTATATGTTTTGTTTGTTTGTATGTCTGTCTTGTGCTTTCTCTCTCTTTCTCTCCATATCTATGTCTTTATTCATACTAGTTAAAGCATAGGCATATAGGCATCATATTTTCCCACTTCTCTGATATGATCTGCCAGAACAGAAATGTTCTAGCTGAGAAAGTTCCTGAGAAGCTCAGCACTAATATCAGAGGCAACAGCTTGATACGGCAGCCGAAATAAAATTGCTTTTTCTGGGAAGAAACATTCTTCTGCAAAAGAGAGAGTGCTTGAGTTGATGCATCCGGGAATAAGATTAGATTGTTGTCAGGGGACTTGACATATTTTGTTGATCACAACAAAAGCTAAGGCAACCAAGAAAGAGTCAACAGAGGAGCAGCTTGCACCTGAAGAGCTCAGCATGTCTTATGTGTAACTGCTACCAGTACAGAGATGTTCCTCCTGCTTTTCTTTGTGTGGAGGGATCTCCACGTCAGAAGAGGTTTGAGGGGTGAAGAGCAGATGGACTTTATGAAAAGCTTATGCCCTGTTACAGAGCACTTGGTTCCAGTAGGAGTTTCAAGTCTAAGGCCTAGAAGGAGTTGAAGTACCGTGATATGGGGCATTTGCTCTGAATGTCCAGTTCAAACCCAGAGCAGCAGAAGTCACGTGGGAGATAAAGGACTCAGTTCAGCAGACTTGAATGAGGAGGGTATTTTAGCTAAACTTGAGAGAGCTGGCTTGAAAAGAATCCTCCTTTAGCCAAAGAAAATCTGAGAAACCTCACAGTACTTGTATGAAATCCAGTAAGAGATGCAAAAGCTGCTTCTTGCAAGGTTTGCTGATTTTGCTGTGAATATTTCACAGAGCTGCAAGAGGGTAAAACTTGCATGTTAAATCTAATTTTTAAGGTTGAAAGCCTCTTCTCTCTTTACTACGTTTTATGAATATGAGGGTTAAATGAGCAGTGATCTGTCTTTAGATTGACTTTTGCCAGCTTGGAATAGATTTTGTGTCTTCAGGGTAAGGATGTTTTTTTTCCCTATGAATTTAACATACAGTGGAGATTTTAGAGAAAGGGGGTTATCAGTAACTTTGCAATACTGTGTTGCTGAATGATGAGACCTCCTCCTACATCCCAGCTCAAGATCAGCTGAGACCCTAAAGTAAGATCAGTCAACTTTTATTCTAGTTTGTGTATGTCAAAAAAAAAAACCCCTCTGTGAAAGACCTGAAAACATTCCTGGGCAAACACAGCTTATGCCTAAAATCTGTTCTATAAAAACACAAGATCAAGTAGTTTTTCATTATAAAATTATAGATTTACCTAGCTTTCCTGGTTGCAAAGGGAAGGTTTAGCAGGTGATCCCCATGTCATCGGCAGACCTCTGCCTGGCTGGGTGGCCAGCTTGAAAAATAGTTCTGAGGGGTATGAATGTCCTCCTTCATCCAAAGGATGAGTTAATGCTGAAATGTGGTCACCTGGAGAGTGGGGGCACTTCCATGCTCATACTGCAGCAGGAGGGTGAGGACAGGGCTACAGGACAAGATATTTTACTCCAGGATCTGAGAGTACTCCACCCTCTCAGAGCATTGTGCTGTTTACTAGCTGTCTTAGATTTAAATACTCTGAATAAAGATCTCAGAGGTGAATTTATTTGTGGAGAGTATGTGGCCAATGCAGTCTGGAAACAAAGAAACAACCAGCTCTGAGACTGCTCCATATGAAATGCAAAAAAGCTATTAAATATCCTCTTTAAAAACGGCAGAATAGGCTGGTGAGAACGATGTGTCTCCTGACAGCTCAGATAGGAAATGGTTCCTGAGGTCAGTGAGCTGTGAAAGACTCATGTTTCCTTCCATTTAATTGCTCTGTAAAAATATGAAGCGAATAGTGCACTTTCCAAAGGTCACCCAAAAAATAGTAAAATCAACAAAAGTCCTTCCAGCTGGGATTCTTCCCCTTCCTCCTCTGAAAAGATGTAGATGGATGTGTCAAGGGCAGTCCTGCACCTTCTCCCAGGTCAGAGTAGCTGCCCCATTGCTCTTTGTCCTGCCTGCCCTGCTGATTTATATGGCTTGAGGCTCTAGGTGTGACCTAGAGAAAGGCTCTGGAGCTGCCCACAGGGCATCTGGCTCTGCAGAGAAGAGCAACGTACCCGCAGAAATCACGAAGAGGCTGAGAAATGAAAATGAGCATTGCTGTCAAATGCAGCATCTTGGGAGAAGGACCATCGGGGACTGGCTGCCAGGGTGTTGCAAAGAGTTTGTTTTTGTATCGGAGATGGTTTGTGCACACGCGTGTGTGCACACGGGTGTATGCACTCACGCGTGTGCAGCGACAAGGGAAGAGGGGAGGCAGTGCCTAAGGGGTTTTGCTGTAACCAGAGGTGGGCAGTCAAGCCATGATCTGAGCATCTGCCAAAAACCACCCCACAGCTGAGCTGGGAATGAGTACGTGAGGGATAGCGGACAGATGAGCTGCTCCCCTCGGTGGTGTTGGCTGTACTTTCCCCAGAAGTCACATATTTTGGGAATGGGACTGACTAAGCCCTCCCCAGGGCTCTGACAGTGTGTCTTGTGTCCAGTTGGCCACATGTTCTGCCTCCCTGCACACAACTGTGTGATTACCCAATTTCTCTTAATCTGCTGCTTATCTCAGATTTCATGCAAGATGAACTCTCAAGTACCTCTGTTGTGCTGTTATTTCCCACCCTAACCGATTTATGAGCACAGGCATATATATTTTTTTCGTAATGGAAAGTTGATCACCCCTCTACCTACTGCAAATGATAGACCTTATCGCTGATCAATCATGCACTAGTAAAGCAGGAGTATAAGGGGAGATAGATGTGTAGATTTGCTCTGGGTGGTATAAGAGGACAATACGAAGCCAAGGATTAGAGCTCAGGGACCTAAAGTCTTAGTTTAGTCAAATCTCTACTATACCCCTTTTCCTGCTCCTTTTCATTTGTTATTTCACTGCATCGTTGTGCCGTGAGGTCAGAAACATCTGAAGCCTCGTCTGCTGTTCATATGTACTAAATCTTGCAACAGGAATGCAGGGAAAATCCATGAACTGTTACTTCTAAGGCATGAAAAGGAAAGACAATTACCATTGAATTACCCAGAGTTGTACCAGAACTAACGTTACAGTAAAATGTTACATGTAAAAAATCCAGGCAGGTTTTCAGGTGGATTCAGGATGTATTTGCAGAGTCAGTGGGCTTAATGTTTCCTAGGATGGGTTGCTAAATAAAATTATACATAACTTAATGGATACAGCCATGTAGAAGGTATCCCCAGTAGAAGCATTGAGAGTAATTTTTCTCTCTTACAAGTCTAATTTAATTCATCTTTTTCTTAGTCAATTAACACAAAACTCTGCTATTAATATTAACCAATACAAGCCTGGAAGGTCCTGTACTTAGTAAAGAGATGATCAGAAGGAAATCGTACTGTTAATCATCTTTCAAAGGGCACCAGATACTCGCAAACTCAGCAACTGAGAACATATACTTGTGTTTTGGTTTTTAAATTATTACATGCAATTTTAGAACAATTTGTAGTATAATTAGAACTGGTCAATTAAAGCATGACTTGCTTCAAACTGCCTTGTGCTTTGGATTTGGAGACTGGGTGCTGTCTGGGTGGGCTTGTGCCCAGTAGCTGGCTTGCAGGGGTAGTCAGCATCCTCTGGTGCCAGGATGAAATCACAGTGCTCCAGAAAGTCCCCACTCAAACATGCTGTGCTATGAGAAGAGCCAGCCACATTTTTTGTTATCTTCTAATTATTCCATTTAGTTTCTGGGGGAAACATGCTCAGGTACAGCCTTTCCCCTCTTCATGCAGCAGGTACATAAACACATAAAAGCTTTCCTTGCCTGTTTTTTTGTTCTAGCAATAACCCTGATGGGCAAAGGTTCAGACCTTCACTGGTAATTCAAGAAGGATCTGCTGTAATGTTCATTTTAATGTGATTTTAATGTGAGTGAGGTTTTCTTTTCTGTGCTTGTTGACTTAATGCAGTAACACGTGTCTGTTCTGTGGCTCCATATGAACATTGTCAGTCTGGCTTGGCTAAAGACCCAGGTCAAGCCCTCGTGGCTAATTTGGGCTGCATGGTAAAGACATACCAAAGTCATATAGCCAGTCTGGCTAGATCTTTGATTCACAGCCTGTTTCTGCTCAAAATATGGTTAAATGGGATAACCAGGGTTAAGGATAAAGCAAACTCTGGGACTCTAGCAACTTAATGTAATGTCTCTAATTGAAAAGCTTGTCAGATGTCTCATTAGGCATGCAAGCACTGAGATTAGTAACAATGCAATTATATTAATCCACTTCTTAGTATAAGTGGGAAAGTGTGGGAACTTTCTGGTATTTACAAAAGAATGTATTTTACTCTGGGAGGCCTTTTTACGCTCTTACTGAAAACTGACATGCCTAGTTCAAAACTAGCTCTGGCTTGACTGTAAGCTTTACAGCTACACTTTCAGCATTGGCAACAGACTATAACAATATTCCAGCCTCAGTGTTTCCTTAAATTTGGGTCTTCACCTCTCACCATCTCCCCTTCCCTCAGCAAATAAAATCTGTAACTTTAGTAACCAGATGCTCACAAGAGAGCATGAATATTGAGGATATTTTTCCACTCATAGTTTGCTTAGCAATTAGGAGTGATGAATAAAGTCAGCAAAGTCACATATTGTCTCCATACATCTCCCTTGACTCTGTAAACTGCTTGAATCAATTGTCTGTTAGCAAATTGTTGGGACATTTACCAGAGTAGCAGATGTAGCTGGGACGTAGCTGGAAGAGTCATCAGCAGGTGCATCCCATCTCCTCATTCCTAAATGTTCAACTTTATAATGTGCTAGGATGCTCCAGCTCTAGCACAGGTGTGTGCTCCCTGCGTGCCTGGGGAATGCATTGCAAAGTGGCTGGAATATTTCTGACTGCAGGTTCCAGCACAGCTAACCCTTGCTAGCCCATATGGACTACATCTAACTTACAGGGACCCATATGGTCACACGCCCAAAAGAGAAATGTAGTCAGTGCCATTGTGTTTTGGGTAGTGTCCTGTTTGTAACTGTGCACTTGAGCTCACTGTACAACGTATAGGGAAAATCAAGTACTTGAGAAACCCCACAAGCAGAAGGAATGCCAACTTTTGTGGCTGTGGGGAAGATCTCAGGATGTTTGGATGTTGTTCTGAATTTGTGGTTGTGTGCATACCCAACATCATCAATGTGACATCTGGAGGACCTTACTGATTGAGGTTAAACTGCTGTGAGAATTTAGGCAAGGCTGGGAAAGAGTTTAGAGTATTAAATTTGGGATTTAGCATCTTGTGTGGCCAGGATTCACTTCGACTGATGTGAGATAATCAACAGTATGAACATCTATGGTTGAGTATATGAATGTCTATGGTTGAGGTCCCAGGGTCCCTTTACAGATAGTGGAAAGAAATGGGCACGTGGAGGAAGAGATTCATGTTGCCACTTTCAGACATAGACTTCTGAAGAAGATGATGAGTGGCCTCAGTTGCACTGTCTCTATTTATTCTGGGATGTCCCTACACAGAGAGGTACTGCAATGGTTAGATCAGATACAGCTACTTAAATTCCTGTGAATTCTGCCCAGCTCCAGGAAGGAGTCCACTGCATGGACGTTCGTCAAATGAGATTTTAGGCATCTATTTGAGGGACACCTCCAGAGATCAGGTCAGCGTGCCAGTCGCCTGGTCTGAATCACCCTCTGGAAATATCTGTCTATATCCATTGACTACAAAGGGAACGTCAGGCAACTGTGCTCCAAACTTAATCTCAAATAGATTACATGGAATAAATCCAGACACCTGTATTTTTGGCTTCCTATCTAGCCATGAGTGTTTCCTTCCTGCATCATTTTGTGCACCTTGTTGCTTGAATACGAATATCAAGAATACCTGCTAGGTGCTCTAATGTTGGCAGTGACGTTCCTTAGGCTCTAAAGGGAGGGGGAAATTTATGTTATCGAACTTCAGCTGTTAGTCATCTAATCTAACTTCCTCATTCAAGCTTCACTATCTGGCAGTGGTGTGACGCTGGTGCCTCCCTGGTTCCGAGACAGGTGTCCGATTTAGGCAGGATCAGTCGTCCTCCGGAAGCACCCCTCTGCCTGCACTGACAAGAGAGAGACAGGTTTGCTGGAGGAGATTAGATGTTTAACTTTCAAGCAAGCAATCTGAGCACAGTAAAACCACCCTCTGCCCCTTAGATTGCAGATGATCTTTTTGTTGTACATTGGTATTTTGCCTGGCACAGCAGGATTTTAGTACATGAGTAGAACTCCTGTATCTTAACATAATACAAATGATAGCAATAACATAATGATTATACTAAACTCCAGAAATGGTATGTAACACAGCAGGTGTGTGGATCCTGGCTGTATCGCTAGTGTTCATTAGTCATGCAATTAAACCCTTTTTCCCTCCTTCTTCTTTGAGATTGCACAAGGTTAATTTTAAAATAGCCAACAAGATGATCGAAAATGAGCGTACAAGTTAGTCCTGAAGCAAAACATCCAGCTGTTTCCTTCAGCCCATGCTGTAAATGAGCCTGCTTGTTCTCAGACAAAAAGCCACCAACACAACCTTAACTTATCAAGTTGCAAATGTCAATGCTGTAACAACTGAATTTAACGTGGGGAGATGTTGAGCATCAGGTTACTGCAAGTTCAGCTCAAAAAGAAACCCTTCACTGCTATTAACAATTTTACTGTTCCGTGAAAAAAGAAGAACGGGATCAAATAGTCATTATCTGAATTGGCCAGCAAATGCAAGACTAGAGACCAGGCAGTTTTTAGTAGGTCAGCTATCTATTTAAAGTAATTTGAATTATCTAAGGATAATTGAAATCCAGTGTTCATCCATTACTTTCACTTTTGGGTCTTAAATGATTATATCCATAGCTCTGCCTCACATTTATTTGGTGACCTATGAGACCTTCAGCTTTCCTGTCTGTAATAGGTCACAGTATCATTTTCCATCAAATTATAACATATGTAGTCACAGGTTCTTCAAATGCAATTGGCTTGGCTGTGTGACAGCTGGAAGGAAAGCTATTGCCTCAGTCTTATCTGGGGCTATTTATATTCAGCTCTGCAAGTTAACACTCCTTCTTTTATTGGTGTTGCTCTGCTTACCAAGAAAAAAAAGTACTCCTCTTTTGCATGGGAGTATTGTTTTTTTCTTTTCCAATTTGAGACACCAATACCAGTGGCTTTCTGAAAAAATGCATGGTGTTGCAATTTTTGCGTTATTAGTCACTTGGAAACAAGGTGAGCAAGTTCTTGCACTGTCCAGAAGTTTCACCAGACGATGTTTTTTTTCTAATGAGAGATCTGAAAGAGTTAGCATTTGATTTAGCCCACAACAGACGATTTATGCAATAAACTGCATTCAACTTTTATTGCCATCTCTTAAAAGTGAGCAATTAAGGAAGAGAAAGAAAATCAGGTCATATCACAATCAACCACAGCTGTACAGTCGACACATTTCCCTGTAAAGCTAGCTGTGATATAGATTGTGGAGCATTTTACTTTGGTCCCATGAACAGCATTCACAACCACCTGCATCAGTGGCATAGAGCAGAAGTTTCTCTTTGCATTATTTTTTTTTTTTTTTTTTTTTTTTTTTTTTGTGGTAGGTTGCACGTTCAAGGTATAGCTTTGGGACTGGTGTATCTTTAGCGATTCTTAAGTGTGTGCTAAGGTGGAAAATCTCTGATGCCGCTCCAGCTAGGTTTTTGGGACTGCAGCAAGGAGCTTTTAGGATATGCTTTTTTAGTGGGGAAAAACCTTGCAGGCTCATAGCAGAGCTGACTAGATGTTCAATTCCATCAAATGAGCATTGCTGCTGATGGGAAGAACCATATTTTTTACCAGCTGAAGACTCTTGGGGTAAGGTGTAAGGGTGCAATGGGTCCCAGCATAGGGAGAGACAGTGAAAATGTCCATTACTCCCTCACCACGCAGGGCTATCAGTGGCATTGATGGGCTGTGATGTATGGTAACGGCGGCATGAAGACCCATTGAGTGAGTATATGCCTTAGCTTCAATTTGTCTCACACAGCTCATGGAGAGGGAGAGGAAACAGTTTTAAAAATGAATAGAGAGATTTATTTCTCTTTTCTTCATTTTATTACAAGAGCTTGTGCTATCAGGGAATCTGTCATTTGGGTCATCTCTCTCCTTGTCAGTCCTGCAGCAGCACAACTAGAGAGAGGAAGAAGCAAGTACACGTGTATTAACTGAACTACTGCTCTCTGAGGGCCTGTCGTATGGGTCATAGATCTCTTCTGGGGGTTTTTTTTGTTTTGTTTTGTTTTTCCTGGAAGGGAAAATAGATAAAATATTTTATTTGAATTTATGCTGATGGAGACGTTATTTGGGCAAGATCTATCACTGACTCCTGTAATTCCACAGAGGTCTGGCACAACAGCAACTTACTAAACAAGCAAGACAATACAATATGATCTTATTAGCTACTGAACTTTAGAAGCCCGTGGTATTTAGAAGGCTGGAGAATAGTCGATTTCTCACAAGTTTCTCGAGATTATCAGTAAAATCTGAGCATTTTGTCTACAGGACCAGGGGTATTTCCTCAGCAGCCTTAGAAGATACGAACTATTATTACTTTTTCTTCCTTTAGGGTTAAAAGACAAGGAGATTACATATACCTGTGGTCTGTGTTAGACCTACATTTGAGCTCATGCTCAGCTCAAAATATATGTGGCAACCACAGGATATGGATGGAAGGATGCCTGTGCTCAGGCAGGAGCTATCACCAGATGTCAATGTCTGTGGTGTAGACACTTTTATCTGAGCTAGGTGTCCAGATTCCCCTTAGAGTCAGAGAATAGAAGTGGGATAAATCTAAGGAGAGAAACCATAGGTAGGGAAGTGCTATCTTACAGAAAAATTGAGATCTCCTAGACCTTCCTTTCCTCTCTTCATAAGGTCTTTCCCCCTTAGTAAATTCTTCTTGTGCTTAAAGCTTAAAACATTTTACAGAGGAGGACATTTCCATCTTATTGAAGGAATAAATTGGAGCATGAAGGAGTAGTAACTATCTGGAGGTGATGGTACTGGTCAGTGTCAGCCTGGAGACTGGCACTTCTGTGTTTCTCCTTGGGACTTAGAGCACTTGGGCAACTTTGTCTCACAAGGATTTGTCAGATTGTATCAACATTTTGGATCTCTGGCTCCTTTCTCAAACGACCCTATGGGCTTAGTCCTGCCGCTTGACTGCCATGCTTGACACTGTCAGGGCAAAGGGAGAACATCCAGCCTTGAGCAGGAAAATACCTGGCATTTGGCTGAATCAGACCGTTGGCAGGATCAGGAATGAACCCAGATAGGGCACACTAGGGTTAATTATGTTGCTTGCTGGAGTTAGCAAAGCCTTCTCACCCGTGCTTTCCTAACTGACTTTAATGTAATCCATGTCAGGAGGTTTGGCCAAGATTGTCTGAGTTTCCATCATTTCTGAACACTTACCAGGTCCTTCAGGAGCACTTTGTGCAGGAGTAAAATTCGGGGGTCATTAAGTTTCCCATTAGATCTCAAGGAGACAGGCTATCATTGGGGCAAATGAGACGTAGCACATGATTTCTGGGGTTTTTTGGTTGTGATTTTTTTTTTAAATGTAAGATTTATTAAGGACTCCAAAACTCCAGACAAAAAAAAGTTTCTTTTCCTACTATTGCACAAGAAATCAAAAGGTTAATCCTTGCGGGGTTCCAGGCTATTGTGTTGATTGCTCCAGCTTTTGTGAATCTTTTTGTTATGGAAAACTTGTGAAGTGGTAAGTGTTGCAAAATGTCCACATCTCCCTCTACTCTCTCACATACTTTATCCATCTTCCATAGTCTTTCTCTCCCTGTCCTTCTACATTTTCTATTTTTGTACAAAATAGAAGTGAAAAACAGAGTAAAAGAGGTTTGAAGTTAAGTGTTGTAACTCCCAAATGATTCTCTGTATGGGATTTAAACACCTCTCCCTGCCCTCTGGCTTGCAGGCAGTGTGACACCATTGATACACCAGTATCATGGGATCACCACGGTGACCTGCAAAATGGAGATGCAAACCACACAAACCAGAAGTCTCATGAGCTGGGCAGGCAAAGCTGAAGTCAAACTTTTCACTTCATTGTCACAAACCAAAATGAAGCACATCAAAATAGGCTTTCATTCCAGAATAAAGGGAAAAGCTAGTTTGATTTGGGGGATTTTTTGCTATTGATCTGAGATGATAAAAAGAAAAGGATATTGTGGGGGTTTGTGTCACTATAGTAATGACATCCAGATTTCACCACCAGCTTTGCTACAGAGATATTTCTTCAGCATGGGCTTTACTGAAGTATTTCTGTACTTTATCATGGAGTTCACTTATGCCCAAGTCTCATCCAGGGAGTCTGACCAGCTTTTGAAAGGCAGATTACCTCCAGAACCCCAGCAATCTGTCGAATTTAGAAGGCAATTATTTTGATATGTAAATGAAACGATGGGAGGAAAAAGGTATCAGTTTTGAAATGCAATCAAGGCCAAAGATAAAAAAGGTTTCTCATCTACTCTCCAATAATTGTTTTTTAAATGATGCCCTTGGCATGGGATACGTGGCTGTTTCCTTAGCTAACTGCGGGAAAAACCACTTGTACCATTACCCCCAAGGCTGGGAGGGAGGTCATGTAATTCGCTTCTGCAATGGCAAAAAAATGGTGGTAAAATCTCTATTGAGTGCACTTAATGGCTCGACAGATTATTAATGAGATATGGAGCTTTTCAAATCTAATTCCCTAGGTTTAAATCCAAGCCCTGTCAGCAGCTGGAGGAAGACCTAAGGAAAATTAGTTTATGTTCTCGGCCCAGCTCCTGGAAGATGAAAAGCCGCACAACAGTTGGCACTAATTAGCGCTTGTGTTGGCCCTCTACTCCGAAATAGCAGAGCCAGAACGGGCCAGGGAGAAGTGAACTAAAGCTGCAGTGGGTGGGATCTGTGTCTGCTGCAGGGGATGGAGGACCAGCCGCACTCTCACCCACGCACCCATCCTGTTCCTCAGAGAGCATGCCATCTTGGGTGTCCCATCCAGAGGTCCCTGGCTAGGTCAGTCCCTAATTGGGGCAGCTGCTGCCCAGGCAGAGAGCACAAGGAGATCCAAAACGTTATGGTTTCAATGGACTGAGAAAGGGTGGAAAAAGAAACCCAGGCACAGCAGGGGAAGAGTCAGAGAGGGGGAGACAGAGACAGGACCCACCGTCTGACCCTCTTCTCCTGTCCTCCCTACCTGCGTTCTCCTCCTGTCCTACCTTGTGCTGGCCTCTGTTTCTGCTCCCCACTTCTCACCAGCTGTAAACCTGCCTGGAAATTATTGCAAGGTGCATTTTTCCCTTGTATTTGTGGATACTAATTTTACCACTTGGGGTAGCCTGGATCCTGCTCTGAGATGTATTTCTCAGGAGTGACTCCATCTTAGCATAAAAAATAATTGGGATAATAAATAAAGTTCAGTATTGTACATGGAGTTTCTTTTGTCAGTGGCACTTAATCACTCAGTTTGGGCTCAGGCCAGCCTCCAGATCCCATCTGGAAAGCTGGAAGGAGAGCAGGATGATGTCTACAGCACTCCGGTCCCTCAAGTGGCCCAGCCATATTTCAGCCATGCCTAGCTACCCTGCCCTGGGTGGTCCCACTGTGCCCCGCTGCATCACTTGTTCTCAGTGGTCTATCACACCAGCTCTGCCTTTACTGCTAGAAGAAGTGAAGACAGACCTTACTGCACATCCTGAGCCAGAGCTTTCTGCTCTCTGAAATCCCCTGGCAAGGGGAGATGTATCAAACTGATCTCAATCATGCTAGGACAGGCTGGAGTGTGGTAGGCATCCGTCTAATTGGCTGCTCTTATCCTGTGCTAATACTACTTTTCTTTGGAGTCTTTTATCTTTAAATAGTAATCATTATCTGTAAAATAAATAAATAAATAAATCAAAATCTTCTCTAAAAGCTACTACACCATGTTTAAGAGTGGGCAGCCCAGCTACTTAGAGACCTCAGCCACTGCATTAATGCAAGTGAATGTCCGATCTCTTCTTTCTCCATTAATCTTCTTTAATCCACCGAGGGCTTTTGTAGGATTTCCAATTAGTAGTCATTCAATAATTTCTTCATTTCCAAAGGGGCAGAAGTCTCAGTCTGACTGGCAGTGCAAGCTATGGCAGTGGCTCACTGAACAGAGCTTAGATTTCAGATTATGGGAGGAGAGGGAACAATTGTTAGGTCAGGGGAAATACCTTGCTGGCAAAGGCGCATAGATGTCATTCAGCTTGCAGAAGTTAAACTGAGGTTCTAGGAAGTCCTGGGATTTGTTTTGAAATCACAATGCTCAACAACATTTGCAGGTTCTTTTTACTTGACCTTTATTTTCTGAAGCTTTATGCAGCAGGCACTTCATCCTACTTAACTGAAGCCTTCCAGAAGTTAAGTATCTAGCCTAAGCCCTTTACAGACGGTGGAAAGAAACAAGCACAGCCTGATCCACCTACCTTAGAAATGTATCCTCTCTTAGAGGGGAATGAAAGATGATAGTATAGGAGTCCTGCTGACCATGTTAGGCTAGCTGCTTAAATTTAAAATTAATCCTACACTGACATTATTTTTTTATTACTATTAGTTTAGTCCAACTAGGTCTGATGCTGGAGAGAAATTTCCCTTAGAGCTGTTTTCAAGCCAAGCAGCAATATTAGACAACATGTTCCTTTAGAGTAAGTTGTCTATTTATGCATAGGACTGCAGCAATATGAGAGAATGTGATTCAACAGTGAAAGATCTACTCAGGTATTTCTTGCTTCCAGTTTAATTCTGTTCAAGTTTATCCCAGTTTTCTATGCTTTTTAGGACCGTGTTATTAAAAGACAGTAAAAAAAGCCAAAAACGCTCTTGGAGTGGTTAGGACATTAGAATAAGGATTTTGCAGGGGTTTTTCACTTTTGCCTCAATCCAGACCTCCTGGTCTCATTTGTAAATAAAAGTGTAGGTCTTCTGTCAATGCAGTCTGTTCCTTTGTGGTTTTGTCACAGGTCTGTAGAGTATTAAAGTATACACAGCTGTAATATTGGTAGTTTGGGAAGACCCTGGGGAAGTCTGGGGGGCTCAGTCCTGGCTGTGAACGAAGGGCAGCTGAAGCATGGGGTCAGCTCCTAGGACAGAGACCTGAAATGGGTCCGTAAACTCTGATGGTGTGCCAGGGGAGGTTGAGCCGTGAGATGAATTTTTGATTTAGCAGGTTTAAAAGCTAATGGGATTCAAGAGTTAGATCCAAGATAGCATACAGCTATCCAGCCATGAAGAATGGAGCAAGGCTCAGCTAGTACCATAATAGCATCTTAAAGAAAAAGAAAGAAAAAAAAGTGCTAGAAGGAAAGATTTTCTTTTCTTTGCATCAGGATGGAAGGGAAATAGATTTTCTTGCTGTTGTCACAAACAGCCGGGTTGTCTGTGTTCTCTCTCCAAGCCTCGGTTCCCTCTTTCTCCAGCGCTTTGTCATGTCTGTTTAGACTGAAAGATCTTCAGGGCAGAGACAGTCTCTTAGAGGGGTTTAGAAGAGGGCAATGGCACCCTGATCTTGCTGGGGGCTGCAGATGGCACAGCAATTGAATCCATCAGGTATTTATATTGCAAAGAGGGAGAGAGACAGCATCTTCAGCCAAGAGTTGTTCATCCCTGCTTTTATCAGCTCAGCTGGAAAACCAAGGGTTTCCTGCTCGTGCCATGCACCCCAGGGAGGAGTTTCTTAAAACCAGCATCTTGTAAGAGCACGTGGCAGCTGCCACTCTGCTTCTAAACACAGATCTGTGGCCACACGATGAAGTGGGGAAAAAAAGCATGGTTTGTGGTTAGCTTCTATTTCTCTGCTCCCTCTCAATCCCTACTTTTGGAGATTCATGCAAGACCTAGGTGTTGCTGGGGTTTGTGCTGGCTCCCCAGACATTTTCTCCTGGGAATGGCTCTTTGCTTCCCTCTGAGCTGCGTCCCAGCCGCCAGGTAGGAAATAAACCCTGTGTTCATTTCATTTGGAGTGATTAATACTAAAATCTACAACTAATACCCATGGGAAGTTTACAGGTAACATTTTCTGTAATTAAAAATCAAAAATAACGCCTGAGCGACTACCTGTGGGTTATGTTACAAAAAAGTACTGTTCCCTGTCTCTGCATGTGCAATTCAAGATTGTAAAGGGAAAATACTAATAGTCAATGGATTGAGTGCCCAGGGAGGTGGTTTAGTTGCTGTTTCATTCTACAGTAGCAATTATCTGCACCTGCTTTGACCAGTTGCTCACTGAGGTACATTTGGGCAACGGGGCTGCTTGGGGAAATTCCTAGGGAACTGGAAAAAATGAAGGTGTCTGGGCAAACAGGGAGATGAAGCTGGTTCTTGAGCATCAAGTGGTCTTCTTGGCACTTAAAATGTGCTTCTGCATACTGCAGAATATCAGGTCCGATCCTTACCATCTGGACCAATAATCAAGGCTTCATTAGAAACCCAGATTTGTTGTAAATTAGAACATGTAATTAGAAAATGTGTCTGCTAATTGAGTCCCTTTGATGTAAGCTTCAAGATGTGATGCTGATTCCACACAGAAAGGCTGTTTAATGCCTTTTATTTATACACATTTTCCACCATTTATTGTTATTTGCAGCTCGAACTCTTTGCTGATCAGAAATATTCAGAAATTCATCTTGCAAAGAGCAGTGTCACTTCAGCTATTTATAAACACGATGCTGGCACAAAATGCCATTCAGCAAATTCCTTTTTTTAGGTTGCTTCTTCCCCCCTCCCCCCATATTTTTTCCCTTTCCTTTATGTTTCCAACTACAAAACAAGAAGTTTCTATTTTAGTTCGAGCAGAAATGTTCAAAGCAAGCCAAGTGTTGATGATTCAGTAGGTGGCACTCCTCCCTCTCAGTCGGCTCTCTGCTGATGGCAGCCCAAGCACCATAAGAAGGATTTTGCCTTCCTAAAAGTGCTACCTCTCATGAGCGGTGGGAAACGGACTCCTTGAACTCAGGAGCTCACCCAGCATCCTAGAGCACCCTCTGCAAAAAAAAAAAAAAAAAAAAAAATCAAGGTGTAAAACTCAATGCCACAGCACATTTCCAACTAGAATAATCTCAGTTTAGCTCTCTGCAGTCCTCCCTGCAGTTTTAATTAGTGGCAGTGGCCTTTATTTATGGTCTTAGGAAAGTACCACATGCTCGTTTGGTGTTAAGTGACTGCCACTCCGCTCTGTCTTTGCACGGGGGCAGCTGTGAGGACTATTTCTGTTACTGCAAAATGTTTTTGAGTTTCTTGAGAAAGGGAGCGCTGCAGACATGCAAAATCTTATTACCCTTATATAAGCCAAAGGAATTAATTAAATAAATGCATAAAAATAACCTCTCAGAAAAACAGAACAGCTAGCATATAACTTAATTTCCTGCCACTCTCTAAAATCTGCTACAGCACAAAGCCGGGTCTTTCTAATGCTTTTCACCTTGTGAGAAAATATCTTCAGATAGAGAAGAAGAAGAAAGTTTAACCCCTAAGACTCTGGCCTCTTTTCGTATTAGGGTGACAGCTTCATTCTCTGAATTTTTAAATGCCTGTAAAATATAAAGGAATGTGGATAAAAGCACAGCACAGGGAGCCACAGCCCTGGAGGGTGCTGTGCCCAGGGCTGTACAGCCAGAGGCCAGTTCTGCACTCCTGCCAAGCGCTGCTTTACCAGACCCGATATCTCAAGATATAGCAACAAGCTTCATGGGACCAACACTGACTTCTTTACAGCCACTACTGATCCAGAACACGAAAGAACCAGAGCAGACTAAGCAGCAGCCCCAGAAAGGTGAAGAAGGCACTGTCAGTGTCGCATGAGAACGTGCTCTAACCCAGCATCATTTACCCTGCTTCAGGGGAATGACTGCTGCGTTACACTAAATTAACGAGGGAGGAATCAGACCCAAAGGATTTTTGCAAAGGGAAGATGCATACACAGGATGGATTCACCACCAAACTCTGCCTGCTCCATGCAGGCTTAGCTCACTAGCAAAGGTCTTTCTGGGACTGCTGCGTGGTACCAAGCAGAAGCAATTAGAGCAGACCAACATGATTATCCCAACTTGCCAGTAGTCTCCGCTGCAGAAAATATAGTTCAAGGAGCTCTCCCTTCTCTCTAGGCAAAAGGCAATTGCTTTCCTGGATATTGGACCATCCTTGGAGATGCTGAACATCTCCAGCAGTGGAGCGGGTATCTTGTTGGCCTCAGCATGGAGGGAGCACAGCTGAAATAACGATGCTGCTCTGCAGATGCCATGGGAACAGAAAACACCTCTCTTGTCCTGCTCGCTGGGGAAGTCATTCAAAACCCAGCTCAGCTACCTAGATTGCAGGAATGGCTGAGGATTTAGGTCTTAATGAAGCAAATGCTCATGGCTGCAAACCCCACTGTGACAACAGGCTGTATGCTGTAATCAGGAAAAATGCATATTGCTGAAGACACAAGAGAATGGCAGATGAGTTTAGTGTTCCTAATAAAAAAAATCTAATTCCCCTAATCTGTATCAAACACTAAAAGCTACATGCTACCAATTATTTTCTTCTAGTTTTAATTTACAGCAATCAGTTATAATGGATGAAATTAATTCTTAGTTTAATTTTGTTGGCTGTGTGCTTAGAATCCCATTTTTTTCCATCTCCCATTTTCCTGGTGCTGGAAATTAGCTGCATCTAGCTTCAGTGGTGCTAGTTAAGATGGAACATTGGTCCTAATTGTTTACTAATCATCACAACCTTTGGAGTAATTCACTATTTGCTGCAGCTTCAGCGTGGGTTTTAGTCTCATTAGCTTTGCTTACCCTTTCAAATCCAAGGTTTTAAAATTAAAATTATAAACATTGCCATCTGTGTCTTCCGTCAATACATCTCTGTTTTCATCTCTTACTCTGGTCTCACTTTTCCTTTAGAAAAGCCTATGCGGTTATCCTAATTTACACTAGTTTAACTACATCTTAAGACTCTAGAACTGGTCGGAAATCCTGCATACACAGAGGTGCACGCTTAAACTTCATCTCACTGCAGATGGGGACAGGCACGGTGAGGATCGTGCTGCAGTGCCAGTGCATAGAGAAGAAGCTGGGGAAGCAGCAGAGCCAGCACAGTCACAGGGCATTTTGCACGTCGGTAAGAGAGCTCAAAAGCTGTTTCAGAAGACAGTGTATCGTGAATGGCAAAATTATCCTCCGGGTTATAAGCTCTTGTGCTATGCAAATCATCGACAGCCTCTCCTTCTTAACTACACTCTGCAATTTCCTGCGGCAGCGGTGGATGTGAACAGCTGTTGCATCGCAGAAACTCAGCGTAAGCCTCCCAGCATCAAGAGGAGGGCCTTTTCCCTGCTGAAGGGAGCTGTGAAGGAGAGTTTTTCCATTATGCTATGCATTATGCAGCATAATTATCCCCAAAGGCCAAAGGTTGCCTTCCCCTTTTGCTTGCAGGAGCGTGGTTCATATTCAAGCCTTAACAGCCTTTAAATAAAATAAACCTACAGAGCTGGCTCAGAGGAACTCTGACAGATCGTGTTCGCTTAGCACTTGTTGACATGAAAGTGTTTTCCAGATTTATCTTGATTTCCCCAGAATTTTGCCGTTGCGGAGAACTGGAGCAAAGTTCAGACAAAGTCAAAATGCTGGTATTTTTAAATACATCTCACTTTCTCCTTTCTGCATCGCTTTTCATTTTGAATGATTATTTTTGCCTGGCAAGTGAGAACGTATTGCATCATCAAAAAGTCAGCTTTGAAGCCTGACACACTGCAACCAGAATGTCAGTATTTGGGGTTTTATTTTCTCTCCAACACCGAATGAAACCAGTGTGAAAATTGAGACCTCTGGGCAAACAAAACACCATTCTCCTGCTCAGCTTTAACAACAAAGAAACTTAGGAAGAGCTTTTAGCACACTCGCCTGTTATCATCGCTCTATCTGATCTACATGATGTGCTCAGGGCAGCGGGGACCGGGAATACTTGTACTCTTGAATGTGCACAGAGTTAAACCGATCAAATACACGCTGCTTTTATTTGCTGTAAGTGACTGAGCTTATTTTGCTTTGGTGAAGACGCAAAGATTGCTATCGAGCTCAAATCACTCCTGCAGACTGGATGTTGCTGGCTGTGCTCCCTGCGTGCCCAGCACCAAGGCTGATCTACGGCATTGCCCAAGCTTTGGCACCTGAGAGATCAGTCTTGCCTGCCAGGTGATGCCACAGACAGGGGGAATAGATGGGACCTTTGATTTCTTATTTCCTAGAATAAAATGCCAGACACCAGGCAGCTTTAAGTGTAGCATCACGACCTCAGGATTGCTTCTGAATTATGCACTCAGTACCCAAGAGATGTGCAGGTCTGGAGCCAGAGTTTCAAATCTCCCTTCCTCTCTCTCTCCCCCCGCCTTTTCCCCCCGCTTCCTAACCAAGATTTTAGTTTGTAGTATGGAAAAACCTTTGAAATCACCCTGTCACTGTGCAGAGCCTTGTATGCAGATGAATGGTTAATAGGTGCAATGCAGACGTAATTACAGAGTTATAAGAGCTTTATTTATGGTCTTCACATTAAAGTGATATCACGCTATTAAATCTTCTTACCATTAGCTACTCAGTGTAGAGAGAGAGAGAGAGCGTGTGTGTAAGTGAGGCAATCACGGGAAAATTTTCTCATTAGTCTCTTAAGAACAGCAAAAGACACAAAGAAAGGTGTATTCATCAGTCTGGGCTGTTACGGCGGCAGGCAGAGGTATATTATAGACTTCGACATTGTTCCTCTAGAGAAGTTTGCAGACATTATTCTGATGAGCAGAGCATGGAGGTCACCACGTACCTTCCCTTCCTTTCTTGCACTTTTCCTGGCTTTGGGCACTTGCCCACGACACCTCTGCGCAGAGGCTAGTCCCTTCTTGCCAAGGGAAAGGCACTTCCAGCGCACAGTTGGCCTGCTCAGAGCAATGGGGGATGTTTTTCAGCTGGAACTTTTTTAGGGGGAGAAAAGTGCAGATTTGGTGGTATCGGAATATTTCTGGTTCCACTGGTGTTGGTTTTGCCTGTATTCTGCATGATGCCAGTGAAAGCAGCTTCCCCCCACCCCAGGTGAGATGCTTCGTGGCAAGGGTTTCCGAACAACAGGGATCACTTCTGAAATTTGAAATAGTCCATGGGTCTGAAATTCCTTTCCAGCATGTTACACCATATCAAAGCTGCATATGGGTGAGAAGGATCTATTTATTTATTTACTGCTACACGTCAGTGAAGTATTTTATTGAACTCAAAGCAGAAGCCTTTTGATTTTTCTACTTGCCAGAAAGTTCTAAAACCTCTTTTTGGTTTAATTTTCTGCCTTTTTTTTTCAGAACTGTCAGCAAAACACAAAGAATATCAGCTCTGTGACACCATGTTCACCAGAGGCTACGTGGAGGGTTTGCTTTCTGTTAAAGGACTCCTAAAATGCTCATCTGAAATTAATAGTAGAATATATTTTTATTATGTGATGTGGAACAATAAACCCAGATGTTCACTGTGCAACAGAGAGCTTGCTGCAGTGATATAAATCTTGGAATTCATTTAGTTTTTATCTTTTGTCAGATGTGTAAGGACAGTTTTTTATGCATGTTTTATCCAACTCATTTTTTACTTAGGAAACTGAAATGAAGTTGTTTTGATCCCAAATGCAACTGCTTTAACTGGTTGAAAATGCCTGCAAGCCCCAGAATCCAAAAGACGAGTAGGGTCAGACCTTGGGAATGCTCTGATTTGGGGTCTGTTTCAAGTGGTTTTAGGTGTCTAGTTACCTGTCTCCTGGATTAATACAGCTATGATACATATCAAAGATTCACCCTCTTCCCCAAAAAGTAAATCCAAAGGGAACTGCGGCTGCTGCGGCTGCTTGCCAACTTTTGTGGTTGTGCTGTTTGCTCACAGCCATTTCATGGTGCATTTCAGTTCGTTCCTTAACGAGCCAGCAGCTCAGGAGTTCAGCGGGTGGCTGCTCCCCTGGGCAGGTCTGAAAGCCCACCGAATCCTGTGCAGAGACATGCTGGTGCCAGAATGAACTGGAGCTTCCTGCAAACTGGAAACCGTGTCTTGGAGCAAGAGTAGTTTGCAGGGTTGTCTTGGGTACAGTGCGAGTCCTAATGTGAACAAAGAAAAGGGGGGTGTAACCACTCACTGGTTTCGTTTTTCCTTCCCTGCCATTTGTTTGATGTTGCATGTTCAGAGGACAGTGGTATACACGTGCGCATCCCAACTATGCACATGTGGGATGATGGTCTTGTCTCTTGCACGGCACAGCTGATCCATAGATCACAGACTGTGCTGCAGAGCAGCAGCACCACATTTTCTTTGCAGCTGGGGAAACTGAGGCACAGTCTACTGGTTTTTCATCGCAGTTAGGAAGAAACCCCAGACCTGAACCTAAGTGCTTTCTGCTAGGTCTCCCTTTTCCCTTCAGAGCCATAAGAGAGTCCAAGTTTTTAAGAGGCTACAGAGGAGCTGTTGCAGCCCCATGGCTGTTACACGTTGGCAAGCTCAGCTCTCTGCATCTCACAGCCAGGGCTTTTGACTGTCACCTCCGTCCCTCCCCACCTCTATACAAGAGGGCAAGGGGAAGGGGAGGAGCAGCAGGGCTGGGACAAGCTGCACAAAAATGCTGGGTCAAGAACAGTTCAGGACAGGGAAAAACGGAAGAAGAAAAGGCTTGTCGTCTGCTTCCAGTAAACACAATATCTGACACAAAATTAATGGGGGGATTATGCGGAATCAGCATATACATTTCTCAAAGTGACTTTCCTCGACAGAAGGACACTAATCGCGCTTCCAGAGATCAAAGCCTTTAATCAGCGTTTAAGCATCTTAAGTTTGTTCCACTTTATTAAATGAAAATAATGACACTGTGTTTTACATTACGTTAAGGAGGAGGAAGATGCCCCAGAAAAGCTGCCTGTTTCCTCTCTCTGCCTAAGTCCTCCTCCTCTTTATAGCTGAGTACAAAATTACCTCCTGTCCCACGGGAAATGGGCTTGGTGGCAGCTTACAGAGTGTAGCTGGAAAAGGCAAGCTTGATCTCCACTCATAAGTAGATCAGAAGCATCTCTTGACATGTGGTGGAGGTAGAGTCCTATACCATGGGCACATCTACAGCAGCTGTGCATGTGAAGGGAGATGACAGGTAGTTCCGCGACGGTTTGATGGAGTAAAACCTTTTTTCACTGCAAAACACAGAGTGCCTGATTGAAATCTTTAGCAAACTTATCTCTCTTCTGCTAAGTAGCTTGCACTTGCTGGCTGTGCTTGGGAAGAGTTAGATGTGTCCCCTTGGAAGGTGCTAAAATGAAACTTTTCCATTTTCCAGTTGAAGCAGTCTTGCTTAGAATTCACCATTATTTTTATGATCACTTTTGAAAATGCTCAAGCTGGAAGTAAAACTTTCCCTTGGGTCTGCAATTACTTTTTTTTTCTCCAATTTTCCAAAGAAAAAGTTAAAAAAAAAAGGTTAAACACAATCTTTTATTTCCTATTTTAAATTATGCAGCATTACCAAAGAGCCTTGAAACCAATTATTCAAACAGGTCTTTGCTTTTTCCCATGCTGAAGGACAAATCCTGCCCTTGCAGTGGAAGAACGGCTCCAAGAAGGGGAGGGAAGCTTTGAAAACCTTGCCTTTGCCCAGCACTCCAGAACACGGGGGAAAAAATGGTCCCTTCTGCATCACGCTTATTACCATCACATCTGCATCCAGCACCAAAGCCGCCTCTCACGTTGCAGTGTCAGAGCAGGAAGGTCCAATTCAGCTTTCAATTACCCTCCTTGTTAATTAAGTCTTACTTTAATAGGTTTACAATGATTAACCTAACCAGCATAAGGGAGATGTAACACCAGCCACTAGTTCTGCTGCGGTTGCCGTTTGCTGTCTGTCTCCCAGCTTCTTTTTCTCTGTGCTTGCCCACTCCTTACTAATTTTCATGTGCAGAGCAATGCATTGGGTACCCTGGGTCGGAGCGGCACGTGGGAGTCTCCTCCCCAGGTTTGCGTGTGCTGCTACTTGTCTTGCTCTGCTCCGCTCCCCATCCAGTCTGGCCTGGGGAACCACCACTGCCACCCAGCTCGGTTACATTTCTGTTCTCGCAGGAGTTGTGGTGCTGTCACGATGGATGCCTGTTTTCTATTGCTAGGAGAAAAAGGGGTTTATGGCAGGTGGTTACAGCTCCCCACCCCAATAAATAAATATCCAGTGACAGAGAGATGAGCAAGCAGGATTTCAGGCTTCCAGAGCTGCTTTTCCGAGCACTGTTAGCAGCTGCTCTCCTCCTCAACACTGCTGCAGTGCTCAGCTCCTTGGCAGAGCAAACACATCCCATGGAGGTGAGCAGCAGGCAGCCCAAGGCTCTGCCCTTCACGTCCTGGTTTTGCCTGTGAGTCTCTCTATGACTTTGGGGTATGTAATCTGTAAGCTGCCAGAAAGGTTCTTCCATCCTTGACTACTCCAGGTCCATCTCAACACCTCACCTGTGTTTGGAAAGACCCACTTGTTTCCTTTCTGGTTTAGGTGGAAGAATCTGCCAGGATGGTGTCTGTTCAGGTAAGCGTTCGCCACTCTCCCCAGTTCTTGCACATCTATCACTGCAGAGCCTTTTGGCTGCGCTTTTAATTCTTGGCCTGAGCATTTACACCTCGCCATCCAGATGGCTTTAGAGGAAGGAATTGGGCAGTCGTTGTCAAAACTCAGCTTTGTTAAGTTAGCAAGTCAAACAAACACTCTTTCATTAAGCAACTTGCTTTCTAGGCCCTGCAGAAGTTTGCAACTTTGTTGTATGTCAGATATCCGCAATCATACACTAAGAGGAAAAGGAGAGCTGAGATATGAATCTGTAGTTTCATCTTGAAATGAAAACTTCTTCAATGTCTAAATCTTGTTTTCGGTACTATTATCTCTTCCTAAACAGCCAGTCCAACGTTTATGTGTTGACAAGGTTGCAAATTCACTCTGCTCTTGCATTCCTTCCCCTCCAAAGGCATATTTGCGCTGGGTGGCACTGGGTCCTTCTGAGGTTTGTTTTTCATAAATGATCATTATCACTATCTTCCCTGCAATGCTGAACAGCCTGATCTTTGCATGTCACATGTCATTAGGTTTAAAGTCATTTAGCAAAGACATTAGTCTGCAACTGGATGGAACTGTCTGGTATGTGCCACTTGATTTCTGCTTTCATGGTCTGACACTCACTTCAGGCTTTAAGATCTTAATGTGATGAATCTATGCCTCAGTTTACCTTTCTTACCTACTAATTTCATTTCAAAATGGAAGAAATGTATTTTTCTTCTAATCTTTGCTGTTTCAAGTAGCAATGCACTAACTGTTGGCAGCTGTTTGAGCCATGGAGACTTTTCCACGTGGACGAGCCCACACATGTGCAAGCACACACCAGCACACACACATCAGCCTACAAGCAGAGGGAGATGTGTGTGGTTCTGCCTGGGAGACCTGCCCTGGTGGAGGCTCCTCCTGGGACTTCAGACAAGCCTTGGCTTCACCTTCTCCCTGTGCACAGCACCCTTGCTTCAGAGAGCTATCGTAAGGGTTAGTTCAGTAACACTTGTAGAAGGCACCTGAAGTGGAAAATCATTGGAGCGTGCTGTTTGGGGAGTGGAGAAGAGCTGTCACGTCAGTTCACTCTTTGCCATGAAACTGTCACCTCCATTTGGAGTTTGCCTTTTGCAGTGTCTGAGCATGGACATGGGTGTAACTCCCACCCTGAGCTACCCGGCATCATCCAGGCTGCCTCTGAAGTTGCAGACAGATTTTTATCTGCCTAAACAGGCAGACTGACAGTCCAGCAGATTTGTCCATGAAGGGAATGAGATAAATAATTGACTACAACAAACTTACTGTACAAAACAGTCTAGCCTGGTGGCTAGAGCATGTGGCTTGGACCTGGGTAGTGGGGACTGCCACCCGCAGGCAGAGGACATAAACTCCCCTCCCCTCCTTTGTACCTAGTTTAACCATGTGGGCTGGTGGAAAAAGGGGGGAAAATGGTTTTCTCTCCCAGTTACAACAATCCCACTCTTTACCTCTGTGGCATTCATCACACAGGGCTTAGGGCAAAACGAGCCAAGCTTTCCATTTCCCCCCCCAGTGCACGTTTGTCTGCTTTTTGTCTCCCTATCAGTGAAATGACTGACGGGCTCACGCTCGGTCCCCAACAGAGACGGCAGCTATTGCTCCGACATCCCCGCAGATCCCAGGCCTCGTCAGCACAAACTGTTCAGCAGCTTCTGCCGCTCTTTGGGCAGCATCTGCAGGGACCTGACACGACAACTCATCGAGCAGAGAACAAAGGGCAGAGGCAGCAGCCCGTGCAGCCGCCACTGTCGTTCCGTCGTGATTCGTGTCTCTCCTTGGCAAGTGGCTGCACGCCTGTTAAAACCGATTGCTGGGAAGTGACGGGGTTGGTACACGCTGCCGTGCCGGCTCATCATCGCTTTTGTCACACAGTGACCTTGGCAGGTATCGAGTGTCTGGCAGCACTAAAAATATCAGCTATTGCGTTGGGCTGCAAAACCATGGTGCACCCATGCAGACACAGGGCGTGCCAGTGAGGTGAGGCTCTCCGAAGCCTCTCCTCTCCTCCTGGCAAGGCAATGTCTCTGCTTTCTTGTACAGCAACTTAGTTGCCTTTGAGTGAAGACCTTTTCAAGGTGAAGATCCCCTTTTGGGGGAGGCTAGGGGAAACCCATGGTGACATGATTTCAGAAAGTGTGATGGAAGGGGAGATACAGAAAAAGAGAGGGGATGGACAGGCACCAGGCTAGGATAGCAGGAAAGCTGAAGGGCATGGGCAGCCTTGAGGAGGCAAGATGGTCCAGACAACTCAGCAGTGGTGTTGGCAGAAGGCTCAGCAGGCTCCTGCAGCTCTGATGCTTTTTCACACTGACTTTTTGCATTCTGTTCATGTTTCTTTCTATTTCTACACCTGGATCATGGCCAGAGTGAAAAACAAGAAGGGGAGATAGAAAACTTAGTGCTTTTCAATTAAACAAGAAGCACTTTGCCATTGTAAGTGAGCTTATTTAGACATTAAATCAAAATCAAATGCTTGCACTATCAGTGCTACTTACAGTCTGATAATTAATGATGGCTTTCCCCCGCAACAACTCTTCTGTGTTCTGTCAGCATCACTGTAGATCTTTGATCGAAAGCTTTTTAAGTAGTTTCAGAAGGTGGATCTGTAAAATAAAAATAACACGTAGTGGTAATTCTCTGCACAAGAAATAAATAATAAAGACTTGTAACATTTAAGTGTTGGATGTCAGCTAATCAACAATTTCGGCATCATTGCATGGTGGTGAGCTGAGAAATGGGAGAATGAAGGGTTTTCTTTGCAGTTATGTGGAAACTCTTTTACATCCTTTTGACAGTGTGAAGGAGTTTTAAAGCAGATGTAAATTATTTTTGCCTTGTTTTCAGGACCTTTTCCATAACCTAAATGGTGGAAAGGGATCTTAGTGCTAATGAAAATCAAGCTCAGTTCTTCTTATGGAAATATAAGCCATCCCAATCGCATTTGCCCTTCCCCCTGCTAAGTGTTGGAAGAGGATAAAAGCAGAAAGGGAGGCAAAACTGCATGCATTAAACTGTATGTATCAGTCTTTGCTAAGTGTAAGTCCCCAAGTCATATCCCATCAGGGGCCCTCAGCGGCCGGACAGTAACGTGGACACCTGTGGAGCTGGAAGCATGAACTGCTGGGAGGAGAAGCTGACTGCAGGTGTAAGGGCTGCAGGAAGGTCAGAAACCTCAAATTGGGATGTGGCTGTCAGGTGTCCCCTCCCCACCAATTCCTCACCTTTCTTACAGGGTTTGGACTGGCCCCCATTCTCAGATACGCGTTCCTTTTCATGCCTCCCCCCTAACTCCCTTCAGGAGCGCCTGGGAGAGCTGTCTCCTTACCCACCCTCCATTTGGAGGTAGAGTGAAGCCCCACCTGATGCTCTCGAGCAACACGTGCCTCCCTTCTCCATCCTCAGCCACCGCGGCAGCGGGTGTGAGGACAGCATCCCTCACCCTTCCCTCTCCCGACCTGTCTGCTGGAAGGAATCTTTTCTCCCATCAACATGCTCAGCAGAGTAGACAGCTGCCAAGTGCAATAATTAGGCCTCACCTCACTCTGCCTAGCGCTGCCAGCTGCTGGTACAATTAAGCTGCATTATTTCTTTCTAAATTGAGAAACGCTTCTCCTCCTCCCTTTGCTCCCCTCCTCCTTCCTCCTTCTCCCCCACGCACGCCGCGCGATTCACGATGGTGCAGCTTCAGCACTTCCCAGCCCGGGCGGGATGCTTGGTGCCAGGCGAGGTTTTCAGCTCAACACGGGACCTGCCTGGGTGAGAAGTAAAATGGGTTTCTGACGTGCATTGTGGAGAGGGGAGAGGAGGGAGGAGGTGGAGCAGTGAGTAACCACCGGGTCTTGCTTGCAACCTGTCTCCCGTTATCGCCTTTGAGAGGATTGACGCCGATCAGGTTAAAACTCATCCTATACATCTTCTGCCTCCCTCGATCTCTGCCCTGTTCCCCGCTACGGGGATGCTGTCCCCATCAACACCCCGAGCAGGAGGGTAGGGTCCTTTCCGTCTGCTGGCACAGCTGCTTGTGTCATCACTCGCTCACCCATTAAGCCAGCATAGGCCAGCGTAGCATTAGGCAGTAGATCTTTGTGATTTTGGTTCATCTGGACTGAGAGTATAAGTCTGAGCTCCTGTAGCAGATCAGTGTGCAGGTAATGAGAGCAGTAGCATCTTTGAAGAGGTGGTGGAAGCTGGGGGGTTAAGCTGAGCCCCTCTGCTGGAGGAGGAGCATGTGGATCTTAAACCTTAGTGAATAACCAGGACTAGAAGTGGAAAGAAGAACCACGGTCTTTCCCTTCATTTGGCGGCTGGTATGCAGATGGCAGAAGGAGGGCATACTTTCCGGTTAGTGACAACTGCATGTTTCAGTTTGTGGCCAGAAGCAGACCCACCATGCAGTAAGGATGGTTTCATGTTGTTCAAGTGAGAGACACATCTCACCTGCTGTGGAGGACAGGCCGTAGCAGGTGGACTCCAGCATCTCCAGAAGAAACCACGTGGCCTGCCTTGCACAGAGGTGCAGGGCTCCAAGAGCAGGCTTACTGGAAATAGTTATTAAGAATAATTTCTCATTTGGCAGTCATTACATCTCATGCTAGAAAAACACAAAATGACATGAAGCAATGGTAAGCAGCCCATAAAGGACTTATTCATTCTTCTCACTGTGGTTAGATTTGTTGTTAGTTTCTTTTTTTGATTCAAATTGGGTTGTAATAATCAGAAATCATTAAAAAAGCATGATGGAGCAATCTGAGCAGGATTATGGCATGAACAGTTTGTCATGTTTCCTCAGACTGCATGAGAGGACTACTGGGCAAATCTAAAGCACTGGACTTTCTGGAAGTGACAGCCTGGATGCTACTCACTTCTTGTCCTTGGCGTGTGATTTACACACTCATTGAATCTGGTGTCTGGAGCAGATGAATTCTTTACAGTGGGGGTTGTGTGGTGCAATGGAGGGACAACAGGTCTGAATTTGTCATCTGAGGGGATTGTAATCACAGTAATTAACAGTATTTGTAGATTTTAGTCTGGCTGGCAATAAGATTTTACACAGTGTATCTTCCGCAGAACGATTTCTATTACTTCGAGCAGATAAAAACTGACATAGGTTCAGAATGACTTGGAAAATCAATAAGCAATAAAACTTAGCAGGAAAACAAATAAATTATCCCAATCAGAAAAAAACACTGAGAGACCGTCAAACTAGTTAGACAGATGAAGTCAAATGTCACTCCAAGAGATGAGCAGTTGTTAAGGCAGAGATGCCAGGCTCCCTTTCAAAATATTTTCTCGACCTCTTTCTCTCTTTAGGATTGGGCTTGCTTCCATCTGCCAAACCAGTCTGAATGAAGCAGAAAAAGATAGACAGCCTATAAAATACCTCATCTTCCTAGAAGGTGTTTTCCTTTGTATTACTCTTCCATAGTGAATTTAACAGTGGCTAAAAATGCCCTTTGGGAGCTGGTACTGCGGTCTTCTACTTGCATCTCTGTCGACAGTGGCTCAGCAAATGGAACCGTGGGCCTCGGGGCTGTCACGCTGGCCCGATTTGAGACTTTGTGTTGAAGGGGAAACTGAAGTCCAACCCAGCATATGTTGCAGAGAGCTGGGTTGGAGGCTGGGATGGCATTGGAGGGGTGTGGGAACCGGCTGTGGCTGTCGGGGTGTCTGTCGCTCACCACGAGAGCAGTTGCTCTCTGCACAGCAAGACACCAGGAGTGCGCCTGGAATGAGTCACCCTGCCTACGCTGGGAATGGGAAACCAACTTGTACGAGTGATTAACTAATTAAAATGCACTAGAACAATTGCAATTGAATGTCTGTCTATAACCTTCAACTCTGGCTTACTGGTACATGAACCTTGCTTTACGCCCTGTGCAAAGGAGTGAATTTAATGTGCTTGGACTTATCTGTTCAACCTACCAAGGAGGGTACCAACAGCTCACCCTGGTACCGATGCCTCACCTCACACAGCTGGACTGTGATTATCCATTTATATCTTATGGGGCACTGAATATGTTTGAGACTAATGATTTAAGTCAATATGGACTGGGCTAGGAGAGCTGCTAGGCCTAGATGCTGGCAGGTGTTGCTATTATATGTCTAAACAGTCTCAGTCAGTTTCCAGCAGCAGAAGAAATATTTTTTTATTACGCATAATTGTATGTTTTTAACTAAATTAATCACTGGAGTAGATCTAGTATTTGGTTCAACAGAATTGCACCGTGCTACACTTATTCTGAATTTGACCCTCTGGCTTTATGTGAGCTAAGTCTGTGGATGTTAATTATGGTGGGAGGAAAGAATAATTCACCGATTAAAGTCCAGCTGGGTGCTCTGGAGCAGAGCTGGCTGGGCTGTTGCGCTTGGTGGCTATTGCAAAATATTTGGGGGTTGACTTGATATGAATTGTGTTTTCTCCAGCTTTTTAGCAAAAAGAAACTGAATAAGAAATCATTCCAGCTTGAACAAAACATTTGCTTCATTTGGGGGAGATTGTGAAGTCTTTGTTGTTCAATTGTCTAGAAAGATGTTGAGTAATAAAATCCCATTTCAATATAAAACATCACAATGTTTTGATATGGGAATTTGAAGTGGGGGAAGGGGACCAGCAAGCTGAAGTGAATGAACTCAGCACTAGCTCATGACATATTATGGGTTTACCAGAATCTGGGTTTTTTCAACATAAACCAGCTGAGCCCAGCTGTACTTGGAGGAGGTAACCTCAAGTCCTTGCCTGTCACAGGCTCCTTGATGGACCTCAGGTGAGCCCTTTGCCCTTTAGACCTCAATGAAGGGCAATTTAAAGGGAAGTTTCAGAGAAAAAAGTAAAAATCTGTGTTTTCACAAATGGGTAATTCGTGTAGTGTTTATGTCTAATCTAAAGGTTTCATTTAGATCAGTTCTTTTTGATCTTGACCTTTTCGTCCTTAATTTTTTTCTTTCTTTGTAAGTTAAGTAAAATTTTGAATTGGAAAATCAGCCTAAACAGAAAACCAGAGCTTTTAATTAGGAAAATATCAAAACAGGATGTTTCAGACTTCAAAAGTTTTTCAACACTTAAAACTACAGATGAGTCAAAATGGACCTTTTCCTCTGAAAAGTCCTGGTTCCAGCACATCAGCATTTCTTCATGGGAGAAAAGATGAGGGAATTTCCTGGGCAGTCTCTGAATATTTCTGGTACCTGCAGCAGCTTTTTAAAACCCTTTCACATACTTTCACTTTTACCCTCCCACACACACTGCTGCGAAATAAATCCTTTGGAAATGGAAATCAGGCTTGAAGTAAACAGATTAGTAATGGTTATTTGGTAACACTTTATTAATTAAATGTCCTAAATGCATTTAAACCTAGGCATTTAATTTAGATTTATAAGGATAATTTAGATTTATAAGAATCGTTATTATACATTAAGTACAGTAAATGCCAATTGATTTTTATAGACAATATTTACTGAGGTGTAACCACACTGCAAAATTTAATTATCTTCATACTTAGTTAAAAGGACAGTACAAAGGTTTCAGAACCAAGACCTTGTGTAAGGACTGGCAGGGTTGGGAGTTGCTGCTGCTAATCTCACCTTAGAAAGCCCACCTTTGCCCTGTCCCGTATCTTCTGAAGTCATTTCCATAAATGCCAAGTAAAAAGCTCAACACGCACTTTTTAATGTGAAAATCTTTCACCTCATTGTTCTCTGGCTGTCGGCTGCAGCTGGGCGGAGGGCAGCACACAGGCAGTTGCCTAAGGACTGAGAGGTTGGATGTTGAAGCTGGAGCTAGTCGCCTTCAGCATCCTTTTTGGTAGGGAGAAGTGTAATGGATCCCATCAAATATTTTCTGCCGATATGGTGCATCGTTAGGGCCCATTCTTAACATAAGAACTTAATAACTTTTAACATCACTCATCATAAAAAAGGGCCAAGGTGTAAGGAAAACAAAATCGGGGAAGCCAGTGGAGTCAGTGGTTATGAGCAGAAAAGGACATTTTTGACTTCTGCCATGGAGAAGCACTGATTTGTCATTCTGGGACTGTTGATGGGAAGGGAGCCCCATCAACACATCTCCATCCAGGGGGGAAAATTTTAACATTTTCAAGTCGTCGTATGTGGTTTCCAAAACAGAAAGTGTTAATCCTTTTGTTCCAAAGGACTTTTTATTTTGCCTTTGAGTTCTTTATATAAACATACTCTTGCCATCTGAGCAGCTTTCATTTTCTTGTTAGCCTGTGTAGGAACTCATTCATAAATCTGGTCAGATATATCTTCTACTTCTTGGTCAGAGGCAACCCAGAAGTTAGTGCTTGTGTGGATGCTGGCCAGTCCTGGTTAGAGGGATGACAGCAGCCAGTGCTCTTGGGGAAGGAAAGCAGGGAGCACAATTCCCCAAGCCCTGCTGATAAAACCACATGCAGAACCAACATCTGCAGCAAGGTAAAACACAGCCTAAATAACCAAAACTGTGGTTTCCAGTCTTTCAGTGGTGGGAACCTGCAGCAAAATAATTTCCACTGCTGTCTTCCAGGATGGAAACATCATCAGTGCAGGGATCTCTTGCTGTTTCATTTTGCAAAACTTTTTATAAACATTTGATTCATTGGCAGTTTAGGAAGGTTCATGTTCCGTAAGCTTCGCTTGGAGATTTGAGCAAGAACGAGCCCAGAATCTCAAGCAGAGGCCAATGAGTCTCACCTGTGTTCATGTCAGCCCCATAAATCAGCCCAGACACTCAAACAAGTTCATGAACCTTTGGGAAACTTTAAACGAACCTGGGCTGAATCTCCAGGCTAGATGCACAGTTCTCATAGGAAATAATTCACAACATGCAGCTTGGAGGGCAAGATAATGATTTCTAAAGTGAAAATAACATAAAGCATAGATATTATGTGGGATAAACACATTTTTAATGCAGTTATGCTGAAGACTTTGCTGTTGTAATCTTGGAATGTAAATTTGCCTGCTCTGACCACTCTTGACTTTCCACACATTTTTCTCTTTCTCAGACAAGCACCAAAAGCCTACAATTCTCATCAAAATTAACGTAACCTGAAGTGCTTTAAAAACTCTGCAAAATCCAGCCCATGCTCTATATTCTGTATTGTATCTCTTTAAGATGCAATATTGCACATTTTTCCAGATGAAAAGTGATCCACTGCTCTATGGGGTAATTTGACAGCTAAATTGCTCAGTGGTCGTAAGGAATAACAGTTCAGCTGCAAGCCTGTGCATCGGGCAGGGGATGAGCATATGGCCGAGAGGGTGCTTTGAGTGGAATGATATTGTGCATGGGGAATCTAGCAAGCAAATGAGGTGATCCTGTTGAATCTGTAATTGAGATAATTACTTGGAATATGGATATTGAGTTTGTGAAGGAGGAGCTTCTACGTGTGTGCTGGTGCCTATATTCATGTGTTTGTGTGGATACATGAATATTTGAGCTGACTCACTGGTTGCAGTTTGGGACCAGTTGAACTCAGTGATGATGCTTTTAAGGAGGCCAGGCTTTTATTCCTGAGAATGTCAGTCCGTGTATGTAATATTGGAGAAAGAGCGACAATTAAGGTGGATTTTAGGAAGGAGCCAGGCTAGGTGCCCACATCACCATCACCCAGTGGGAACAAGGCTTCTTTGCAAATTCCTGGGATAATGGGGATGCAAACAAGAATCATAGTCTAAAATCCTTCCTCCTAGATGTGCTCTGGCCATGAAGTTGAAAACTTTTTCTGAAGTCTTTGGAAATTCAGGTTTTACTTTGCAGCCACGCTGTGTAGTAGATGCGTTCATGTAGTACAGGCTTGGGTGGTAGAAGCAAAATTTGACTGGGCTCCAGAGAGGCTAAAAGTCGCAGCACTGTGTTTGTGCCATGCTGTGCCGAGCTGGCTGACCGAGCCGTTCAGCGGGTGGGCTCAGTGCCTGAGCAGCGCAAGGCCGTGTTAGCAGGCAGTCAACTTTGTAGGTACATGCTCTATTCATGCACTGGGACCCAACGTGAGCTCCTTCGTGGCAGCTTGCCAGAGGAAGGAGAGCAGGAACCGATCTGTCGCGAACACTTCTTCACTCTCTGCGTCTGCCATTCTGGGGCAATTCTGAACTAAAACTGCTTCACGTGGGCTTCTTCGACTTTACATCCCAGCGTGTCCCAAATATTCAAACCTTGGCCCAGGACATGCAGACACAGCAGTGGAAGGGTTAGAGCTTGATGGCTTTGCACAAGACCAATGAGCCCCGGCCCGCTGTCTGGACCAGCCTTATGCTTATAGCAATTTACTGACCCCCTTGTCCTCTGGGTATTAACAAGCAAAAATTATACTTGGACAGGGCAGCAGCCCCAGAAGTGAGGTTTTTCTTTTTGTTGGCCTTACAGAGAATGACCAGACAGAGAAATTAAAAGAGAGATTAATATACTCACACACACAAATACTGTGATGAAAATGAAGACAGTTCTGTTGTGTGAATGTTTCAAGGAGCACAGAGCACTGGGAACATGTTCCAAATGTCAAATGGATTATACTCCAGTGCCCTTATTGTTTCATATAATTCTCATCTAATGTCACCCCTGGCAACAATAATACAAGTCTCAATATTCACTTTGATGTAGCCTCACTGAATATTTTTAAGCAATGAGGAAATTGCCAGGGGGAGTGAGAGAAGGAGGGGCAGGCGGGGCGGGGGTTGCAGTTGCACCCAACGGAAGGGTGACAAAACAGATCCCCGAATTAAATCCATCAGAAAGATTGAGTTTGCAATTTCAGGGTCCCTGACACCTGTGCTGCTGAAGCCTGGATAGGCTCGTGTTTGAGTTTTAATCATGAGGTTTGTCTCCACTGGAATACAATTAGGGAGCCCTGAGCTTGAAGCAAACAGATTGGAGGAGCACAGTGTGAAAGCAAATGCAGTAACATGAAGGGGGACAAATCATCTTAATTTTGCCGGGCTGAACAGAGCTGTCACATTACAAGGTCAGGCCAAAGCGAGCTGATTTTGTGGGAAGGAAGGCTAAAATGACTAGAAAGGTGGAAAGTGCAAAGGGGCAGCATGGGCTTGTCCTCTGTTATTTTATTACTCTTTTGACCCCAAAGGTTTTCATAAAGTTGATTAACAGATATAGCAGCCAACCCCCGAGGGCCTGATACAACCATTATTCCATCCTCCTTCCAGGCACACTCTGCCTGCTGCTGCAAAGGCGTTTGCACAGTTACTCTGCAGCACCATCACTGAGAGCTGGTCCGTGTCCCCCTTGCACCCGGCAGAACGAGGGTGGCACGGTGCAAGGAGGGAGCAGGGGACAGCACAGCTCCACCTTCTCTGCTGAGCACCAGGCGATCTGCTGAGCAGTATCTCTCCTCACCTGCCTTAGAGCAGTGACCGCTCTCACCGCGTCTCCCTCCCTCCACCCCAGGCTGGATCCATGACAAGGTTTCCCAGATTATCTCAACACCTCCTTTCCCATGCCCACACCACTGCACCAGAAGAGCCCATCCTATATCTGTCTCCTAGAAGCTGTATTTCTTGTGTGAGGCTTCTCTTTGCACATGGTATGGGAGAGGGGACAATATTCTGCTTAAATGCTTTGAGATGCTGCTGACAAACACAGTCAAACTGGGGTTTAGGTCTACTGGGAGTTACAAATAAAGCATTTTTCCTCCTGCAGGACCTCATCTGGGAGGCACGTGGGTGTCCAGGCACTACAGATGGGACCAGGACAGTTGTACCCTTCTCTATCCAAAATTTCACTGGCCAGGAAGCCACTCAGCACAGGGTCAGCAAGTCCTCTCAAGGGGCTGGACCTACATTTGAAGCAGTAAGAGTAAAGGGGAATTAGGAGCGTTCAAGCTTTACTCAGTGCAGGCTCTACTCTTCAGAGCATGAACAAAATCTCATTAAAGTCAGTCACAAAGTTTATGTCCTGTTGACCTGAAAGGAGGTTGGCTCAGACAAAATCTTTTTACAGGAAGAATGGAAAACATTTCAAAGCAATTAAATCAGAGTGAGATGCTTTGCCTTTCACTGTATTCTCCGAGGAGTGTCCTGGAGTAGATGCTGCAGTCTGTTTCAGATTGGTGCTGTCATGCCAGACGCCCAGACCTGGGAATGGGCAATTTTGGGTCCATAGTATTTATAATCTCAGTGTGTGGCCTCTCTTCTGTGTCCTGCTGTCTAAGCTGATTGCACAGTGTTTGTCTTATTCCAAGAGCCATCATATGTGACATGGGCATAATGTTTCACTTCTTATTTCTCCCTTAAATTATAGGAGTTTCACTGAGCTCTATGATTTGTGTGGTCGGTATTACAGGCATCAATCACAGCTTGCCTTTTTCCCTCCCATCTCTAATGCCACAAGGTTTCTTTCCTTCACTGCTCTCCATCCTACACAGATCTAGTGTGGATTAAAGAAGCTGTCACTTGTGGAGGAACTGGAAGGACAGAGCAACATAAAATGGCTAGAGGTCTGGTGTTGAATAGGTGTGCAAAAGAACAAAATATTGTCAGCATGTACGGTTATAATCTGAATATCATCTTATGGTTATCTTCTCATGTTTCTCTAGAGCAGCCACAGGACAGGGATTCAGAAGATGGGGTCAGTACCTGACAGGCTCCTGCCCTTCTGTGAACTCCAGCACATTGTACCCCCAGTCGTGTCTTTACTCACCCCATCCCTTTTACTCCCTCTCTTTGGTTACAATTCTTGGACCAAGTTTCTCCCTGATCATAAATGGTTGGAAGTATGTGTTTTGTGTAGGATCTCTCTGTAGTGAAAGGAGATGCAGACAGGACCTGCGTAACTATTTCAGGCTTGGATACCACATTACTAACATGTAGGGAGATAAATCCCACGCGATGTTCCCTCTTCAGTCGATGAAAACAGACAGATGCCCTACAGAGGCCAGCTTGGGTCCTCAAATAGTCTGACACTGCCTAAAGATACCCATATCTTGCTGTTGACTACAGAGGCCAACTGGACTGACTTGCTTCTTAATTTAGGTAGTTAAGTGCCAAAGTTGCACCTTGAAGAGTGGGTGTATGCTGCAGGTTGTATGGGTCATACCCTGCAAAAGGGCCTTTGGTTGGCGCTGGGATCCCCAAACAGTACAACAACACTGATTTTCATCATCATAAACATGTACCAGATCAGACTAACAGAGAATTAGGATATAAGAAAACCAGTATTCTCTTTAGAGGGCAATTTCTCCCTTATTCTCATTCAGCCGCTAGATTGGGCCCCAAATCTTCAGCCCATGATAGCTGATCAGATAGATAACTCTGTTGGAATCTCTCTTGGAAGATTGTCCCCTTTCCGGTGAGTGGCACAAGATGATTTAGCTTAGAGTAATCCAGCGCCAGTATCCAAAGAGGTGTCCTTTCTGCGCCCTTGGTCCTGCCATACCACTGAAATGCAATAATGGCCAGCCACCTGCAACTTGTTTTGATACTGCTGATATTTCTTCTTTTTGCCGCTGCCTGAGGGTATGCACCAATATCTTAATACGTATATAAATATTATCCTTGTTAATCCCTTGGAGAAAAATAATATCAACAAAACTTATTACTATTTCCTGTGTGGCTGACTGAGTAATGTGAACCAGATGATGTTTATATTTAAAAAATGAAAATGCCAATAAAAAAGTAATTTAAAAAAATTCACCTCTTGGTATTTTCCTATTGCAAATGGAGAAATAACAAAGACATGCTACATCTGCATGTTAAAATTCAGCAAAGACAAATGGTCTTTATTACAGCAGTCACAGAAGTTAGAGCCATGATGGCCCCATTTCAAAGTGGCACTCCTGATTTTAAGTGTATACCTAAATTTTAAGTATTTCTGTGGGATGAGCTTAATAAAGCAAGAGCTTGTGAACATTTCTTGTGGGAGCACAGGTCAGAGCTACCAGGTCTCAGTTGTGCCCTTCACAATGCTGAGCTGGAGAGAAAGGTCTATTGCTGGAAAAAGCTGGTTTAACTCTTTTCTGTTAGGTAAGACCACATGTATTTACACAGATTTACATAGTTCTAGAACTCATTTATCCATACCAACAGCACAAGATTAAAATAAGGGGGAAAAAAACCATTAAAATCACACTTAAAGCCCTCCAAACAGGACAAAAGGCAGCACTGTAGCTGTAGAAATGGCCCCTCTGCATGTTGCATGCTGGGCACCGAGGGAACCCACAGCAAACACCATCGGTGGATAATTCTCGTCCCCAGTAAAGAGACAAATTTATCTGATGTTTATTAGAGAATTTATATCTGACCAGATGTTAAGCTGAGAAAACTCTTTCCAATTTCCTCCCTTTACACCTCCATTGCTTCCCAAAGTTTTCATCTTTCAGGCTATAATTATTACTGATTGATCCCTTTCATTAGATGATTTCTTGTTTTTTTGTTTGGTTTGTGTCTTTGAATTCTGTAAGCAAAATCCTTTTTGCCATTTTTGGTCACAATTATAAAAGAAAGATTCATCAACTACTACAAACAGAAAGGCCAAATTATAAATCAAGGGTGCCCATCATCTTCCAGAAATGAGAAAAATCAGGCCACTTTTCTAACATGATGAAAATAGAGCTCTCCATTGCCATTGTCTTGTGTTGCATCTATCAGACTTCAGCCTTATCTGAAATTGTGAACTGGCTATTGTTCAATTATAATTCTGTTGCAGTTCTCCCAATAGCTGAGTTTTTTCTTTGAGCTCCGGTCTAGCCATTTGTGTGATCAGATGGGACTCTCAGCTCACTTTAAAAAAACGATCAGTCGTCTTGTCTTTATGGCTGTGAAAAGAGTAATATTTAAAACACTGCTTCTTAAAGAGAGATAGACAGCAAGACGCTGGTATGAATTTCTCTTTCTCCAGTGTATCTATTTATGCTTATCCACCTAGCTAGCTGATTGTCTATCTGTCTTTCTAAAAATAACAGATGTGTCTAAAAAGTAATGTAGAAAGGGTGACAGTCACTCAGCAGAAGGCCTTGCATCATGTAAATCTTACTCGAGCCTTTCTGTGAGGACCAGAAAGGGTTTAGGTTTAGTGCTGGCCCTGTTGAAAGGGATGATCTTCTCCTAGTAAAAGCCCTCTGGCAACTAAAGGGCTCAGCCACGTGAACTTAGGACACAGGAGGATTGGTACCATCCTGTTAGGACTAAACATCTCCAGATCAGGCTCCATCTATATGAGACTGGGCAGCGGACTGTGCTTACACACCTCCATCCAGCTCTTGCAGAAAGACAGCAGTGGTCTTCCTCCCTTTGCCTCATCCTCCCCAGGCAGCTCTACCACCCAAGGCACTAGCAGCAGGGTTAGAAAAGTTTCTTTCAGTCACTGGAATAACAAAAACTTCTCTGGCAGGCACACATCTCCAGCGTGCCATGAATGAAACAATTAAAAATGATAAAAGGTCTATCTTGGTTCTGAACACTCCGGTTGAGTGAAGAGATAAGTCCCTCTTTCATTCAAAGTCATTAACGGCTCAGCGATTTCAATGCCATTTCCCATCGAAATGTATGAATTTTTAATCCTTTAATTGCATGTTATCCTAAACACCACGTGTGCTTTCTTCTTATTTATCCGCTTGCTTTTGTTGTTACAGGTAAATGCTTTTTTGAACTCGCTTTTATGGGGGAAAAAAACGCATTGTTATCTGTCTCTCCGCAGGAGGACAATGGGGGCTGCCGGCCTCTGCCGGTGAATGGCAGAGGAGGGGTGTCTCAAGTGACTTCTCTATTCGGAAGCCGCCTTTGGATGAGACGGGCTGCAATCCTGGGATCGGCATGGAGGCCGGTGAGAAAAGCAGGGTTTTTTCTTCCCAGTCTCTGAAATGGCTTTCGTGATAACAGAAAAATTAATTACTAGGGAGATTACTGAAAGAAATATTCTGCCGATATGATAACTGTGTTCATTGGAGACATCTGTTTGGTTTTATTTCTGAAGAAACTCCTGTGTTTTGCTCTTGGAGCTGTGAATGGATGGTAATACAGCTATTGTTGCAATAAATATGCATTCATTTCCGACCTCAGGAACATTTATGGAGCTTTGTCTACCCTGAGTTGAATTTTTAGGAGACTGAACACAATGGCTCATGCCAAGATTGAGATCAAATTTTTTTCAGAGACTGGGGAGATTGGAGCCAGGGATTAACTCTCGATCGCAGGCTTCATAATTATAATAGGACTCATTTAACAGAAATAATCAACAGAACAAACCATTCCTAAGACATCTGACATTTGCTGGGAGGAAAAATTAGCTGATTTTTCTCGTCATGAAGGATCTGTCAGTGGCCCATAGTGACACACATCATATTTACTCTTGAACTGTCTTCAGTAACTTTCCTGTTGTGGATATATTTGTTTCTTGCCTGTGGACTAAGAGTAAATAGTCTGTGAAATTCCAGCTGAGTTGCAGATTTTGTCTGAGATGCCATTGCTCTGCCTTTTGCATTTTTACCTGTACTTCTACACATTTGGTATAAAAAGCTGTTAAATGAGGTCCTTGATGGTCTACACTCACCTTGCACTTTGCTGCAAATTGATGACATAAATTTCAGGCCAATGAATAATGTGGGCAATGGAGTTGAAGGCCAGAAGATATCACAGGAATTATTTAGATTATTTCCTCCATAGCTCAGGTCACACATTGAGTAATTCTTAAGCTGGAGGACATTAGTCTTCCCATTATGGAAGGCGTACTGGTTCAAAAGGTCAACTCTTTGGCAAAATTCATGTGTCACTCTTGTGTCCTGTGAGAGGAGGGAGGATATATTTGGATCTTACGAGAACACTTCTGTGAAATGAGTGCATGTGTCATAAAGCTGAGAATTTTCCTCCATACCTGAGCCTATTCCTTTCTCTGAGCCAGACTTCCAGGGTTTTTAGAATATGAAATGTCCATGGAAGATAGAGGGCTGAGGGTATGGTGGTTCTTGATATTCTTGCAAAATGGGAATGCATACTGCTGCTCTCCCCGCACATTTTTGTTGGAATTGTGATGGATATTGTGAATATGAGTGTTGCAATACCCTCAGGGTTGTCACCTTTTTCTTTTCTTTGACCCGGCTAGAACTTTTAAGTACCAAAAAGCTCAGAACTGGGCATTCTGCTCAAATTCTGCAGATTCAGCTAATCTATTGAGAATTTGGATAAGGGTTGGAGTAGAGTCTTGTGCTGATCTGAAAGCAAACATGACTATGAGGGCAGTTACACTTCTGGCTAAATACTCTAATGGCTGAAATCAGCATCAAACCACCTGTTATCATGTTCTGTGTCAGGATTTGCCGTAACTAAGGTCTGAATTCACTAACATTTACAGTTTTTCATTGCTTTTTTGGCTGAGAAGAGGGATTAGTAGCTGAAGCTAAAGGCTATGCTTGTTTTTCCCAGCCTTAGTTGATCATGCATAAAAAGGCACAACATAAAAAACTTCTGCACATCTCTGCCCAACCTTTGGAAGACAATTTTATTTTGAACTGGATCATTTGCCTTCTCTTATTGTACCATCATTCCATGTGGTATCTGGAGAGGACTTGTGGCAAGATAAGAGACCTGAGTGTGAAGCTTGTGCAGAACCCCAGGAGCCACATCACATGGACCAGAAGCCCTCCAGAATAGCAGGGGCCTGGATCTAAGGGATTCAGGAAGGCAAGAGAAAAAGAAATGTCATGTGACTTCATAATTTAGTGTCTCAAATACAACAGCAGAGGGCAAGCAGAAACATCCAGTGGTTATTGTCAGTTCTGGACCTACCAGATGCATTTTGCAACCCTGCCTTTAATTCAATCTGACACATACAGGCCCAGTAATACAGGGCCAAGGCAAATCAGGTCCTGAGATCTCCTTGCTAATATCAATGGTAGTTTGCAAACCTCTTATGGATTCAAAATGTTAAATGCAATAAAGAACATGTTTCCTTAAGCAAGCTATTCACAAGTCAAGACCAGATGTATGCTTCACACTGGCTAATATCCAGCATGACATGGCTGAGCAGGTATACGGATATTAATGTCTTTGTATTAGGATGCACAGTAAATATGATTCCAGCAATATCACAGGGACCAATTGGCTATTAAGCTAGAGGCTAAATTTGTTTTTTTAATGTTGCAATAAATCTTACTTTTCTACAAAGCCTAGGCAAATATTAAATCAAATCCCTTTCTTCTCTCCCCTCTCTTTAGTTATTGATTGGGGGGTATTATATATCAACTAACCACAAGGAGAGCACGCCATAACTTTGATGGATCGCCCATATATTTCTGGCACTAATTCTGTGACAAGTGCATGCTTTGCTGCCCACCCTTGTCTGTGCTTTATTTCAGTGGCCTTCTCCCCCATCCGATTCTTAGATTAAAAGATGGGAACAGCATGATGTATGAGGTCTTTCTAGGTGACTTTCTGCCCAAGGAGCTGGGTACCTTACTGCATAGGACAGAGAAATACTCACCCCTCTCCCAAAATAATGTTCCTTTATGCAAAAAAAATTGCTTCAAAAACTGAAGGAAGGAAAGGAGGTAGAGGGAAGAGGAAGACTGAGAGAGACAGAGAGAGAAAGAACTATAAACAAGAAAAGCTGCTAGGTCAGAATAGTAAAGGTAGAAGTCTTCAAACAAGATACAGTGAGTCCTTCTCTAGGGTCAAAGAAGTCTGTGCAAGCACTGGTTGCAGCAAAATGTTACATCTGTTACCAAAATGCACTGAGAATATCAGTGGTTTGGGATCAGTATCACCTACGAATTTATATGACTCTTTTTCCTGTTGCCCATCCCTGCAGCCCACGCAAGTAAATGTCCAGGATCTCATTGCACTTTGGTTCCGAATCCTTGCTACCCCATTTCTGCTGCTGGGGGGACCCAAAAATCTCCTTGCAAGTGTTTTTCAGGTCTTTGTTGAGGTCAGGGAGACTGGTGGAGAAAATCATTTCTCTCACATGGTTATTTTTGCCATATGAAATAACAGAAAGAAATGCTATTATGAATATAACATAATTCAGACTCATCCCTTAGCAGATTTCACTTTGGTGGGATAAACTTATCCCCGTCGGATTTCAAAAGCTGTCCACTGCTGGTTCCTAATGAATCAAACCAGCTCTGGATAACAATAATTTCTACAAATCTGCTTATCTGGGCTAAATGTTTATCCCTTTAGCTGCAAACCTCTTGATCCAAAATCATTGTTATAAAACATAAGCAGGGAGTGTCTGCAACAAGCATGTAATTGAAAGGCACTCACTTGCTCAGTTGTTAAAATGTTCAGCAGAAAACCAGGAACAGGAATTGAAGTGTCTGTTACCTACAGATTCTCCTGATTGATTCATTTCTATAAAATAGCACATGGGAGGCTTTAAAATCACTCCTTATAAAAAAAAACCTGAAGGTACTGGATGGAAGCCATTTGGTGAGTGTGGGACATAAGCAATTTGTGCGGTGTGATAATACGCCTGCTGGTGAGATGAACATATACTTTGAATTCAGACCCAAGAATAAATCATCAGAGACAGGAAGAACAAGGGAGGAAACAGAGACTCTAAAATAAAAGCTGTAGAAACATTACAGTAAAGCAAAAATACTTGGGCTAGATCGCTGTCTGATCTAAGAGCAATGAAGAAAAATGCTGACTATAGTCTGTAATTAATCTGTTGGGGCTGGCTTAAAACACCTCTTGCTAAAATTGCAATGTATGGAGTAAAAGGATTGATCAGACTGATAAAATGTGATCAGACTCACATTATGGTATTTGGCCAGCAAAATCATAGACATCTACTTCCAAGTAAATGCAGTGAAGGAAAATAAAATGGAACATTCAAAGTGGTACCTGTTAGCTGGCTGTTTGTGAAAACCACTGTGGCAATACTAGAAGATTGTCATAGATTGTTTTTGCAAAATGTCTGTGTTGTCTGTTAATTTAAAGAAGCTGAGAAACAATGCGCTATGTGAGCTCCTAAGAGTCTCCTACAGATCCTCGGTGTGATACTTCTTTTTGTTATCCTAGACAAAATTATTGCAATTTTCATGGAGGTTCACCATAGAAGGATGGTATCTGGAGGAACCAGCTTAGTGCATCACTAGGGAGAGCTTCAAGGGTTCTCCAAGTGGGATGGAGATTCCAAAGTCACCCATCAGGCCGGGGATGTAACAGCCAAAGAAAAGCATTTCACTGAAAAAATGGGGCTCTTGGGCTGCTCAGAAACGCCCTACACCAGCGCTGCTGCCCTTGCGTGACTGCAGGAGAGACCACTTGGCCGTTCCGAGCCTGCTGGTCACTGAGAACATGACGGGCATGAAGTGGCAGATGGTCCATTATTTACCATTATTTCAGGTAGACTGGACCTATGTTATTTACAGCTCCAAAAACTAACAGCAAAACCTTGGCTTTCATTCATGTGTGTCACTTGGCAATTTGTCTACATTCAATATTGCTTCAGTAGCATTCATATAAACAAATTAAGGGAGGAGAAAGCAACAAATGCAGCTTAAGTCTAATTCCCCTCCACCCACTGAATCACTGAGGGCCTTTAAGAGTGTTCAAAGCCAAATTACACTTCAGTGCACAGGATTTAATTTGCATCTGCCAGCTTCAGAAGGGGGATTTAGTCAGATAGGGCATTTGCATTCCATAAAAGGAGTTGATCTCTAATTAAACTAATATCATGTTTGAGTTTCCACAGTGATAACTGGGAAGACAAAACATGCAGGTCTCTGCAAGAGGAAGGAGCAGGCTCAGTGCACAGGAGGAGAACGGCTCTCCTTTTAAAATGCCAAATGCAAATGAGCATATTTCAATGTGTTAGGAGGGGTTGCTGTTGTATAGAGAAACACTTACCTTGTACTTACAGACCCATACAAGGTCTCTGCACCATTTATGTAATACTTACACTCAGAAAATGCACCCAGCTTGCTCTGTTCTGAGTGTGTTTTGCCAAGCGTTGACAAACTCCAGCACAGTGTGGGCACACTTGGCTCCCACTGCAGTGCCTCATGGAGCCGAGTGCCTTGCAGGATCAGGACTATTTCCTGGAAAAATTTAAAAAATCTCGTCTTCTGTTCTACATGCTCTAGCCTTTCTTTGTATGTGAAGTAAAAACAACTTTCCATTTTTACTCTTCAACCTTGATTAGGACACAGCTTGGTATATGTCCACAATTTTAGTCACGTCAGTTGAGCAAGAGTGATGTGGTGGCTTGCGATTAAGTCAAATAAATCGGAAAGTGCCCATCTTTCTCTGTGTACCAGCATTCCCAGGCCCACCCACGGGATGATGCTGAGTAGTCCTGACAGCCAGATTCTATTGAGCAAGTACAGAAAAAAATATATCAAACGACTAAGCAAAGATCCATTTAAAATTTTTCTTTGGTTATGCTGAATCAATATATTTTTTTTCTAATTCCTGCTCAATGCAAAAAGGAAATTCTTTCAGGGCAGCTCAGGCCACAGGAGACAGAGGTATTTCTTACCTACCATCAAACATTCAGGAAAATCAGTAAACTGTGGCAATTATTTTCTCAGATCAATAGATTTTAAGGCCAGATAGGAACGCAATTACAACCATCAAGTCTGATTTCCTGCCATACAATGTTGCAGAGTGATTCCTTTTCTGAGCCCAACAACATGGGTTTAAACTAGGATGTATCTTTTAGCAAGACATCCCATCTGGACTTAAAGAAACCAGATGACAGAAAACGAACATCATCCCTCAGGAAGCCCTGTAATGATAAATTAATCTACCTTCTTTAAAACATGACTTTATCTCCTGCTTTAATTCTTCTAATATTCATCTTCGAGCTACTGAACATGGTCTGCTGGGTTAGGGAGCTCCTGGCATCAGATGTGCATCTGATAGAGGCCATTCTCCTCCTACGACTTATTTTGGATGGTGATCAAATCACAGTTTACTCTTAGTAGCAACATGCAAGTCCCTTCTGAAGTCCTAACTTCACTGAGGACCACATGTCGTGTACCCACGGAGCGGGTGTCTTTTGACATGATATAGAGATGCTGGGGTTGCATCTGAAGTCTTTGGTCAGACAGTGAGTGTCCATCTGTCCAGGCAGCAAGGAAGGGCTGAGACATACTGTGATTTTTGTGTGCCAGCCCAGACTGCAAGCTACCCGCCTGTGTCTGGTTTTCCCCCAAACCACAGCCAACAGCAAGATTAGTAGAGCAGCCCCACCAGGCACAGAGGGAAATCCCAGTCTCATTAAAAGCAAGAAGTTTTGTTTTTATCTCTGATGGGACTGACATTTCATTTGGAAAGTTTAGAGATGAGAATATTCATAATCTTGTTATGCATGCTATACACAAAAACTCCAGTTTCTGATGAAAAGCCCAGCTCCAGATCCCTTTTACATAGTTAATTTTAATATCATTTTTTATTTATTTCACAGTGGAGTGCATCTGGCTTACAATACTTACCCAAGTAAATATCCCATTTCACCTCTCTCCCAGGAAACAGATGTACATAGATCAAACCAAGAAAGACGACTGTTTATTTTTTTGCCTTGTGACTCAGTCCTGTGCATATGCCACAGTGTGTGGCATTTTCCACTCCTCAAAGAAAACAAAATCACACATGACATTAAAGCTTGGTTTTCTAGAAATTAGTGTTTTTAAGATGAAAGCACCCAAGCAAAATATCCTTTGGACAGACATAAACAGGTAACTTTTCAAGCTAATGAGATATTTGTGGTCAAGTTCTGATCTCCATTACAGTGATATGCATCTGGGCTAATTCCCTACAGAAGATAAAAGCCCCTGCTATGTCTGGTGGGTAAAACAAATCCTCTCGTGTTATAAGCCAGTTTTTAAAAACTCCCTTAGTAATCAAAGCCCCCAAAACTCTTTGGAATTGTGGTTCCTGAGCTTCTTAAAATAGCAGTAGGGTGGTGTGTCCCTGCAGCTTAGAGGTTCCCCTCCCCAAGTGCTCTCACCTTCCCTGGGGCCTCTTGGGAGAGGAGTTCCTGAGTCCTGGCACACAGCCTGCACATCCACAGCCATCCCTGTGGGGAAGGAACGTTTCCCCTTCAGATCTGCTCTAAGGGGAAAAAAAAGAGCAGGACAAGCAGAGCTTTTTCGCTTTCTTGAAGAAGACAGACCCTACTCCCTTGGGAGCTAAAGGCAAAGCTCCCCCTGACTCCCACACCTTGGGCTTGCACTCAGACCCACACCACAGACCAAACGACAAGCGTTGCCCAGCACAGAGGCATGAGGAGCACAAATGCCTTCTCTTGCTTTCTCTTCCCCAGAACAGTGTATGGGAGCCAGCAAAAGGGGAGGGAAAACCATATTGTTATGGTGCCGCAGGGCAGCCAGCCTCGTACATGGCGGTTTCTTGCTAAATAAATAAATAAAAATGAATTGTAATCGTGGCTCAGTGAGCCTTCAAAACTATCCAAATATGCAAACTTCCTCATGAGGAAGGGGAAAAAAAAGGAAAGAAAAAAAATAAATTCAACTTGTCAACATGCTTTGCATGCTAAGGCTCCTGTTGTTCCAGCAGGCTGCAGGCTGCTGTAGGAGATTATAAAGCCAGCTTGATTTCACAGCAGGATGCAGGGGAACATGGAGGGGGGGAAAAACTACCTGTGCCATTCCAATTAACATAAATTAGCAGGGTCTGCACTCCAGAAATAAACAAACAAACACAACATTGGCGGGAACATAGGGCAGCGCAGGGCCTGATTGCTTCTTGTTCACCATTGAAACCGGGAGGGTGCAAATGCTGGTGGTGTCCGTGGGGAGGAGAGGGGATACTGAATCCAGCCGGAGAAATGCCTCCCAACCTCTTCAAAGGTTCAGCGGTTCGTAGGACATGTGGGAGCGTTGAGTGATGCATCTGAGCTCCCTGGGTCAGCCCCAGAGCATGAAGAGAGTCAGCAGAAGTTGGATTCGTCACAGATGGATCACACCTGGATCACAGGAAAGAGCCCAGTGCCTCTGAGAGGTGACATCTCACCAGTCCCCTGCCAGATGCCAGATGAATTTCAGCCTTAGAGTCTGATTTCAAGGGCTATTTGAGCACCTGTAGCTCCAGCTGTAGGCAAAAAGACGACCTGGGCACATTAGACATCCTGGATATAACACCAGGCATCTGTTTGCATCTGTAGGTGCCTCGGCACCTTGACAAACCTTGTCATTAGATGCTCCGAGGGGCTGATTCCTCACTGGAAAGTGGAGATGGTAGCACTGCCCTTCGTCAGAGCAGAGCTAGGCACATAAACGCACGATAGGTTGCGAAGCGTGTTGGCAGCACAGTCCTGGGGCTGGATACATGCGCTGGAGAGATGGAGTTTGACTGCCGCTACGTGCCGGCACCGTGGAGGAAACTGAGCATGAACTGATGCTGGGGCTGTCACAGGCAGATGCAAATGACTACCCAGATTTTTGAAAGGAAAGGGAAGCAAGGCAGGAGCTGTGACAGGAGGTGGCTAGCCGGCCGGGCACATTTTGTGCGCTGTGCCTTGCCTAGAGCTGGGGCTCCTGTTGGGGTCTAAGTGGCAGAGCCTTGGAGGGTTTGTGAAAATAGACATTTCTAGTCCGGTGCTCTAGAGATGAGCAGAAAAGATTCATATTCAATTCCTTAAAGGTCCTAAAATTTGTGGTCAGATGGCCTCACGCCAGCCTTCGCTCCAAAGGAACAAACTCCCATATATCTCATTTCCTGCAATATCTTATTCCAGCATAGTGCTGACCCTAGCCCCAGCTTTACTCCACTACTTTTTCAGTAGCTTTATAGATAGAGCCCCCAAAATCAGGAGTAACTCGTATAGTATGCTGTTTCTCAGCCCTTGGTTCATATCCTCAGGTGGAGACCTCAACAGCACTTTATTGATTTACAACCAGCAGGATCAGGTCTCCTTTTCATGCGTAAAATATAAAAATTACTGCTTTCGCTACCGCTTGTGTTATCTCCAATTAGCTGCACTGACATGATTTGTTGTCCCATAGTCTTTGTTGCATAACTAATCACAGCCAATAAATATAAACACAAAAAATAATTAGCTTAAATCAGCTAGCCGTACACGCCAAGCACATCCATTCAATAACAGAGAGGACACACAAATTTCCTGAGATTATTACATTTTATTTTTATTTCTGTTGGGTGTTTTTTTTTGCTTTGGGTAAAGTTAGGGGGTGGAGGTGCATCTGCAAGGGCTGTAGCTATGGTAACGTACACCCAAATAAACGATATTGGCTCTCTAGGTAATTCAGTGTTTAATTCCATGTCAGTTCTGTTTATCGCTTCATTCCAGAAGATCCTAACATTTTGACATTCCCAGAGCATATGTCTGAGAATTAATGAAATATTGAAAGAAGTCTCCAATAAGGGCTTTCACTCGCAAGGGGGGAAGATGAGCAGAGACCCTGATGCTGCTTCTTATTCTTAATAGCACTAAAGATGCCACCCCAAGGGCTAGATTGCTGGCACTAACCTAATAGTGGTAATTGATGGGGACATAATATTGTTTCTGTGACATGCTCGAAAACAAAACTGAGATGGGCTGGCTCAAGAGGATTCAGGGAGGAAAGCAATGGCAGCATTTGTCAGATTCCCAAATGGTGCCGGGCTGATGGCTTGTGAGAGACAGGGTGGGGAGAGACGTGGGGAGGATGGGATGGTGCCCCGGGGACTGCCCAACTGCTCACCAAAATTGGCAGGGACCTGGGGCTGAATGCTGGATATCAGAGGCAGAAGAGGTATCTGAGTCCTCAGGCCAGCTCTCAGTGGTGATCCAAATACCCTCCCCTTTCCATTTATCAGACATGTTAGCAGGATCGGTGCACAAGTTCTGGACTGTCACAGCATGTCTAAATCTGGAGGCACAGGGGGTTTGTTTTTTTAACGCCATAGTTGCCCTTCTGGGCAATTCCTATCATCACCAATTGATGGAAAAGTATATTTATTACCTAAAAGTTTCTTGGCTGCTATGCTCTCCTACTGGAGCACAAGGCTATCCAGCCACAAAACCTACGTGAAGCACTGCCAGCAGTTACAATGGAGACAGCCTTAGCTTTTATTTTAAAAGAAACTGGACCTTTCCAGCCTGTGTAAAGAAAAGCCTGAAAATGTGAGCAGCTATACAATGGGCTGAGTATTTAAGACAGAAGATAAAGAGAGCCCTGTGTTTATTATCTCTGCAACTCTCCTGGTATTTCAGCAGCTCTGATGACTTGGAAGGTAGACACAAACTGTTTGTGTGGGATTAGTGATGCTGCCCATGAGATGTTGTCTCTATGAGAGCTATCCTTTTACATTTAATTTTTAAATTTGCTGGGTTTGTGGTTATTGCATCTTACATCACCATCTTTATTTCATTTGCTTTATTTCCCTGGGGCTGAGCTTTGCTAGCAGAAGCACCTGCAAGAAAAACACAGCAGGAGCAAGGTGCAGGGAGTAACTTTACTGAGGATCTTTCCGCGAGCCAGGTGAAGATTATTGGATCTCTAGATAATCCCCCCAAGTTTCTAAAACTGTACTTAATTCATATGAGCATCCATAAATCTGGAGGCTTCTCTGAACTCTCCAGACTCCCTGACTCCAAAAAATAGGACTAGAAATCTCAGAGGGAAAAGCCTTTCTCACAAGAACCTCTGCGCTTCGTGTGCTCATTGCGATCAAAACTGAGAGGGGAAAGAAAGTGTAATGAGCCTGGGCCATGAGCTCGTCAACAGGGATTGATCCAAGGCTCTTTCAGATTGAATGCAGCTGCTGATGAGTTCAGGGCTGAATTAGCAGTGGTTGAGATGGAAGTGGTAGTACGAGGATGGGGATACTGATGTTGGTAGGGCTGCTACATGTACTATTCTGCCAGATATTCCCCATTAGACTTCAGAGGAGTTATAGCAATATTGAGCAAGTAATGGGAGTTTTTTCAGTGGATTTCAGGTATGTGCTTTGTGCTGGTCTGGTTGTGGGAAAGGATTTTTCATCTCACAGCAGCAGATGAGATCTGCCCAGATCTGCAGCATGTTGCTGTATTCGGGCAAATTCATTCTAGGTGCAAAGCTGTGGGTTTGCAGGAAGTTCTGTGCATGTACTTTTGGCCCTGGTTATTTATGTCGTGCTTAAAACTTGGAGTTTTCTCATGCAGAATTGAAACATTGTGCAAATATGCCAATTTACACATCATTTTCTATGGGAAGTCGAATTGTTTCATTTCAGTGGTCTCGTTTCATTTCAGTGGTGTCCTAAATCTGTTGTTTCAAGACAGTAAATCTGCATTTTTTTCTATGTTATTGTTATGCTTCATTTCTTTTGATCAATTTTATTATATCATAATTCACATTGTCTCATACTTCAGATTTCATATCACAATGTTTAGAATCATCTAAACAACATTTTTACTTCATCAGAATGATAAGTTTTGAAATTATTGAACTCAGATGATGTAGCTGTGTTGAAACAAGCCACCATGCAGTGTCCAATATAGAAAAATGTTCACAATTCCCGCTTCACTGGTTTTTTTTTTTTCATTATTATTATTCAGGCTTTTTTCCTGAACCAGAAGTTCCAATGGGAAGTGGCAACATTTCCCAAACAATGGAAATCCCAGTTTCAAACCAGCTGCAATCTTATCCCACAGTTTGTCTGGGATTTTGCAGGGAAGAAGTTCCCTTTCAGTATCAGTAAGTTTTGTGAATGAATCCTTGGGATCTCACAACATAGTCCCCTTTCCCCAGATATCAACCTAGTCACACGTGGGTGTATGATCATGCCATTTCCAAGGTGAAGCACTTCACAGGTTTTGACAGCACTTTTTATTTTTCTTCTTGCTGTAGCAACTTCATTTTCCATAATTTTACCATCTGGCACTAAGAAACTGGGTAAACCATCCTTACAAACATGGAGAGCTCAGGGGGACTGTGGATCACAAGGCTGGGGTTTCAAAGGATCCACTTATGGATCCTTCCAAAATCAAATCCTTTGGGCAGTGGCCAGTGCAGACAAGGAGCCCTGCTCTCTCGTAGACTGAATCCTGCCTCTTCACTAGGACGGGGGCAATGCTTGCATGTGTAACCAAAATCATGCTATCAAATTCCTAGTCCTTCAGATTATGGCCAGACTTAAAAATGTGAAGTAGTCAGAGCTTTTTAGATTTTTATATTAGCAACTTGCATGCAAATACATGCAAATAGATGTAAATAGACAGACACTTTCTGCAGCCCAGGTTATTAAAGGAGCTGCTGCTCATAAGAGGATTTTCATAATAAGGCTAAGGATCCCACAACATCTATTAAAACACAGTTACTGTAAATTACATTAAATACAGAGTTGTTATCCTTGACAGAGCTTTGCAAAGGGAAGGAGCAGGGAATGAAGCTGTTTTTCCTTTATCATCTCCTGTCTCTTCTCCATTTCTTGCAGTAGCTGGTAGGGCAGCTCAGTGCAGAGAAAACAGTTCCTGTGGCTGCAATATCCCCTGGGACAGGTCCAGCCTGAGGGAAAGAATTAAGAAAAGCCATGGGCTGGTTTCCACAGAAACACTCAAAGGAGCTCATGCCCTGCAGGGAGGTCTGGTGGCCTCTTGGGCAGGAGCCCCAGGAGAGTGGGCAGAGTATGCTTGTGCCTAAGCAGCCATGACCCTTGCAGCATTACTGCAATCTCACCTGCTCTTTCTGCAGCCCGTTCCCCGCTTCCTTTGGCCCTAAACAGGAACATCCATGACCAGCCCCAAAACACGCTCCATCACCAACACCTTTTCTCTTCTCTGCCTTCCCACACTTCTCAGTATATATATGGGGGACTCCCCTCATGCTAACAGACTGATCATACTTGGACAAGGAAGCAAATCCCTTGAGAGACCTTAACATAGCCCAGAAAACCTTCCCTTGCCAAGACTGTGACCACTTGTTGCTCTGCACTGGGACTGAAGAGACGTACTGGCTCCAGCCCAGGTCCTCCCAGCATCCACTGGAGTGAGCAAGTGGGGTTCCAGGATGATATTTTCCGCTTCCTGTGCAATAATCCACTCGGAATAGGATTACGTTGCCCTGGCAGGGCTTCAGGCTGACTTTCCCCACTGCTCTTCCTGGGAGCACTGGATCCCTTTCTACTCCCGTCTACACGCCTACGAACAGCCGCGTGCAAACCCCTCCACTTGCCAGCACGCACCCACTTATGATCCTTCAGCCTGGGGGCTGAGCATGCCATAGCTTGTGCCCACTGTTATGCAGAGCAAAGCTGGCAAACCAAAGCACTGTTTATTCATCCCTGCAATGTGCAGAGGAAGCAGAAAGACCCCACGCATGTTTTCCCTCAGCCAAGTTTAACACCTCCGTCCTGAGCTCAGACGGGTCCAGTTTGTTCCACCTCCCTGAGCCATGAGGAGCAGCTTGTCTTTCATGCAACGTTGGCTTTTTCTCCCTTGAATAATGTCTTCCTGTTCTGTCAGATCTCTCTCTAACATAGCATGGGCAGTTTCTGTCTCCAGCCAGCCTCCTACCCCCCGTTGCCTTTTTTACTGGGGGCTACACACTGCATGGGGGAGAAATATCCTTTGATGGGAGGAAGGGGTAGGACACCATGGTCCAGGTGCAGCTGGCCCTAAATCCTCCCCTTCTCACCAGTCCAGTTGTTGTTCTTGGTGCTCCTTTGAAGCTTTGTACCAGAGGCTGTTTTATCTGTGTCCACTTTACCTTTCTTGCTAATTTTTCAGGAAATATTTTGCAGCTTCCTTGGATTTAACTCTGGCCAGTCTGGCAGGAACTTTTATGAAACCCAAGTAGGAAACCAGGTCATTGGGCATAGAAATGAAAGTGTGTCCCTGGTTTGCAGTGGCTGCAAATAGCTGGGAGCTTGCTGGGGTGTGTGGAGCACAGCAGGCATCTTACAGAGACGGGGAAATCGGGGAGTTCACCACCGCAGGCTGCTTCAGTGGTCAAGAGGAAGAAAGAGATGTCTCCAGAGCGTTATTCAGAGCACTTGCTTTGACATCCTCCTCTGAACAGCCCTCAGGAGAAGGAACTGAGCTGGTGTGGTAGGTGCCTGCAGCTGGCTGAAGGCCTATGTAGATGCTGTCCTGCCCAGCAAGCTGCAGTGAGAAGCTCCTATAAAGTGTCTTGTGTGTGTGGTCATAGTTCTCGCGTCAAACCAAGAGCTCCAAAACCCTCTGTCTTCCTATAGAGATTTGGGGGGATGATGTGTGCTACATCCTAGCTGTCCCTTGGGGTGGCAGAGTTCTCAGGCTCAAACTTTTGAGACAGAGAAAGAAAAAGAGACTCTTTTCTTAATTGGCATACCTATTAAATTCCCTACTCCCTAAAAAGAAGCCTACATCTTGGGATTCAGGTGAAGATAGAGACATGAGGTGACAGAATAGATGAGGCCACGAGGAGGAGGAGAGGGGAAGGAGAGGAGGCGACAGCAGGGCTTGAAGTCACATTTAGTTCATCAGCTTTGATTACCGGGAGGCTTTGTAATAAGGAACGTGAAGTAGAGCATACTCGATCAGCTTGTTCCCCTCCAGACAGGAGCCGGAGCATGCCCCATATGTGTCCGTCTGGCCAAGCTCTGGACACAGCCCTCATCCAGACCCGGAGGGGGCTGGTGGGGATCCAACGCTGCACCCCAGTTCTTACTGCCCAATTTGGGTGGCAGATACGATCTCATCTGGCCTTCATCTGTGCTCTGCCTTCCTCACACCTTTACAAGACACATTGGATCCTGACGGGATGAAGACATTAGCCTGGGTGTCCCTGCTGCTCTCCACAGGAGGCACAGCAGAACCGTATGTTAAGATATCGAATTAGTGCTGCGTGAGTGTCAGGGAGCTCACATGCCTCTTACCGGGCAAGGTATCCAACAGCATGGCAAGATGTTACAGTGATACCAAGCTGTCAGAGGAACTCACTGCAAAGTTGTGCATGTGCAGCCGGAGTGGCAGGAGCCGCACTAACCCATTTAGTTTGCAGTGGTGCTGGGGGTCAGAGAGAAGGACCATCTTGCTGTTCCCAGGCATTTCGAGCCCTTCTGTCCTGAGAACCAGCATGTCATTAGCAGGAACTGTTAATGGGCTATTGCCCAGGGGGGCTGTGGGACTCAGACTGCAGGCTCTGCCCTAAGCTCCCTGCACAGGCACGGAGCAAAACCACGCGGTATCTGCTTTTCTGTGGCAAATGTTTTCTCCTCCAAAACTATCCAATCAGTTATGCAAATATGGACTAATCCCTGCAATGCCCTGCTGGGGCACCGTAAGATGATTTTAAGAGTGTGGTCCAGTTGCCTTGGGGTCAGGATTCCTGCCTGTGCTGCAGAGCTGCGGTGGCGCTGGGCTTGCTTGGCAGGTCCTGTCCACTATCAGCATCAGCAGGCTGCTGGTACGGCCACGTGGCTTGTGGTTTATTCATGCCCACGAGCTCCACTGGCAGAAAGGGCTCTTCTGTCCTTCAGTGCAATAGCGTAACGGATTACAGAGTGACAGGGAGGTTTCCAGGACCCCACACACTCAAGGAACAAAGTCAGGAAAATTTGCATGCTGGCTTTGTGCTTGCGAGGGAAGTCATGTCCTCTAGAGAAACTTGACAGGCCATGTTCCAGCATGCTTGGCAATAAGGTGACCTCTCACCTTGGCTTGCTCCTGAGGCACAGTAGGAAGAGCTACTTGTCTTGCACCTTTCCCCTGTAGTTTAAAAAACAGCTGCTAGTGAAAGGGAGCTCTAACAGACTGTTGAAAGAGATCTGTAAATTGAAGGAGCATCTGCTTAGGAAATTGTCAGATCACAGTCAGGCCCAGAAGCAGCCTTACAGCCAGGAGGCTGGGTTTACTGGCTGAACCAGAATCTGTGATTACAGGACAACTGCCAAGGAGATTTACTTATCTGAACCCTTTCTGCACAGAGTGAAGAAATAGAAGAGTTTTTCTCCCTCCCCTCAAAATACAGGGTTTTTTTTCACAGAGAAAATCAAGCATTGAAAAATGATCAATCAAAGCTTGGAAATATTTCTATATAGAAATGCCACTTCAGTGTCCTGGAGCACTGTCAGTATCTCAGCCACCCTCCTAGAGTACTGAGACTACCCACCGGGCATGCTGGCATGTTCTTGAAGACTTAGAGTGGAGTTCATGTCATTTAGCTTTAGCTATCTAGAAGTTAGGTGTTACAGTTGGTCACTTCAGACTCCTCCCAGAGCCGAAGGAAACAAACAGGCAGCTCTGCATGCTCATTCATCCTACATATGCTGGACATCTACCTGAGGATGGAAGAAATCACCCTTTGGATATGCTTTCATCTGATGGCCGACGTTTAGCTAGTTGACCTTGGTAAGGTAAACCCAGGTAGATCCAACCTGGGCAGATAAATCTGGTTGGGGAGTTATATCCATGGAGTGGATAAAAGGGATGGGATACCTACATTCTCGTTCCCATAAGGTGTTGCTGTGGTAATCAGAAGCAAACACATATGTTTTAATGTGTCTGTCTAGGTCAGCACTATAGGCGGATCCCCTGCCCTTATATAAAAGTCCCTTCAGCCATCTCATAGACTACCTATTCAACAGGAAAGATGTAGTAGTAAATTTAAAAGTGTGTCAATTCATATATTTGTTGTATACAAGCAGTAGGTGAATGTGATATAGCTGATATTAGAAGTGGCTAAATTCTGTTTATAAATGTTTGCCCTTGAGTCTTCTGCTAGTAACAGAGTCATAAGCCTCCATACCTTTTAAAACGCTATAGGATTCAAAGACACACACTGGCTTAACATGATTACCCCGACTTCCATTCTTCTTCTTTAATCACTAGACCTCACTCCCAGGGGCTATTTGTAATTCGCAGTTGGAGTTTATGCACTGTCTTTGAACAAAGAAATTTGATTTTTTTTCTTTTAGTTTCCTCTTAAATTGTGACAGGTTTAAAAAAAAAAAAAACACCCAAACACAAAAAACTCCTAATGCTTTCATGAGAAGCTGAAATTTCTCATAGAAAAGGAGATACTTCTGGCAAGCTGAACAGAATAATTATATGAAAGCTGAAGGGAAAATAAATCTTTGACCTGTTTTCGTAATTATTGTTAATTCATTGTTGTTGTTATCATTGTCTGAGACGGTGCTCCATTGCAGCAGGCACTGCACAAATACAGAACGTCAGTAAAAGTAAAATCATTTAATGCAGTGTACTGCATTCAGCAGCAAAATTAGAAAAACCTTTCTTTTTTTTATTCAAGCACTTGAGCACACACACCAAAATTTCTATTTCCAGTGAAAAATGTTCAAAACTAAAAAAATTAAATAAATTTGGAGAGGACATCAGAAAAAAAAAAAAAGCCTTTCCTGTTTCTCCAAAACTGCCAATTAAGTGTGCTCTTTTGAAGTTAACTATTTCTGAAAGCATTTACTGAAAAATTCCTAACTCAGAATTAAAACTGTGACACAAACCCAAATCACAAGGCTGGTTTTGCTAACCGGCTCACCTCCCTTCCCACAGTACCAGTTCAGCTCTGGCAGAGTTTCAGGTGCAGCTGTGTGACATTTCCAAAAAGTTAAAATGTTGTTTTCAAAACAAGGCACATTTTTCAAACTGCATTCCTTGTTTATTCCAGCAGGTCAAGGTTTGGATTTAATTCAGCTTTGATTACACTGCTGATTTAAGGTGTTGGGAGGAAATTTCAGCTTTATTCCACCCAGAAGCATTGAGTGAACCATCTGGCCTACCTAAAGCACCTGTCCTAAGAGGAGATGAATTGCTCTGAGCTGCCTGATTCTCTCCATTGCCTATATGGATAGGCTAGCTCAACTTGGGTTGAGATAACCAAATCAGGACCAATAAATCTCACCTTTAGTGATGCTAACTCAACCCTCTGGCTGATGACACTTCTGCTTTGCTCAGCCTTGCTATGAGGTTGGTGGGTGCCCTTGGGCAAATTCATCACCTCTTCCTATCTCTTTTCCCTTGTGCTGCTCATCTGTCCTGTTACAGCTTCCCTGGGGCTCTGTGGCTGGGGGCATGTGTTGGGTCCCTTCATACTGCAGCCAGAGTTATAGCAAAAAAGCTGAAAAAAACTCCCAACTTGCTAGCTGAAATGTTTTCGTCCTCACCACTCACTGGTGGTTATTGCTCAGGAGTGCAAGGATATGGGCCACAGTAGGACAGTGCTGGATAATCCACGCACAAATTCAGCTTTACCTCCAAGATATCCATATGACTCCCAAGGGCACCCTAAAGTGTTGCTGTTGGTACCTACAGTGAAATATTTAGGCTGGATTCTTTTCATATAAAGGATGTGATATATTATACAGGCTGTTGCAGAGAAGAGATTCACATATATAAAGAATTACTCACAAGGTTGCTTGTTTGCAAGTCGTAGGGGAGGCTGGTGTCATTTTACCAGTAAAATGGGGCCCTGCAGAGCAGAGGACCACAGCCATGGAGTGCAAACTGAGTAGAGTGCAGTACTGCCGCAGCAGTTTCAAACCTGGTCCTGGAGTCTTGCTGGAGCATTGAGGTTAAGTTCTTTGCTCCAACAGGGAAAAACATTTTTAATTGCCATGTCGGATGAGGCTGCTTGGCCTTTGATGGCTTCTCTGAAAGATGGATTTCAGTGGCGGCAGCTCCATCAGCAAAATACATATCTAAATATAAATGATACATTTCAGTTTGTAATCGTGCATTAATTAAGGTAGCCAAGCAATGCCCACATTTTGTCAGCAACTAGAAAATATAACAAGCCTCTCAGGTAATGAGTTTCACTCACATGTACAGCAGTTCTCTGAAATAATGAGCTTTGGAAACAATCTGTAGGTGCTGACTAGATATTGATGTTATGAACTCAATGACCCTGTTCCAGGCAGGTCGTGTTTTTCACACAGCATCTTCCCTTCAGGTGCAAGCTTCCTCTCATCAGGGTAGTAATTCAAACACTGCAGTACACCGACACGAACGGAGACATCCTGCTTTGCTGTCGTGCCATACAGCCAGAACCAGAACCTTCTCCCCAATCCTTCAGCATTGCGGGTGTTTTGCAGGACAAATTACAGCCCGGTTCTTAAGCCCTCCCTCCTTCCCTGTGAGTTTTCACTGCTCAGATTAAACTCAATCATTGAGCAAAGCCAGAGTTTGGAGAGGGGCCCCTGTTGTGTTGCAAGGTGGGATCGTACTTCTGTGCTTCTTTTGATCACTTGGAAAGTGATGCTTGAGAGAAAAGTGAATCCAGCTCGCTATAGCTTCTCTTCCCTCAAACTCAGCCAGCTTAGTGCCTGCTTGTTGGGGAGGGATTTCTGCTTTGCATGTTGGTCCCTCAGTATCCTCAGCTCTTAAGGCTACATTACACTGAAGGCTTTCCTGCCCATTTTGCTTAACAGCATGCAGTCCAGGGGAGAGGCTGGAAAAGACTTTTTTGCCCATTTCCCACCACATTTCAACAAAAGCAACTCTTAAGAGCCACCGTAAGAAACCTTTAGGAGGTGAAAACGTCCACTGGAATCACCAAGAGTGATTTGATATTTTCCCCCACAAGGAAATTCAAATCAAGATGCTTTAGAGTCAGACACATCACCTGCCTCACAGCTAAAATAAAGTCAGCTGAAGAGTTTAGTAACCTGTGGTATCTTGTGCCTGATTTGCTTTGATTTACTGCAAGTAGCTACTGGCAGAAACACAGACTTTGCTGCCATCTTTCCTGGAGTGAACTGATGCCGCTGTACATGTGCAAGAGAAAGAAAGCATTTAAGCTTTGGTTTGCTTGACCTTGGGAGGATGGATGACTCTTTGATCATTTGTGAGCCAGGTTTCGCCCAGAGTGTCCTCTCTTCTTCCATCAGACAGAGAGAGCATTTGCATGTGCTTGGTGTGGATCAATGGGCGAATAGCAAAGGAAAAGGTTGGAAAGGGAGAGCGAGGCATCCCCAGGATGGCACTGAGCCTTGGCAAGCAAGAGGGGGAAATGAAAAATGTCACTCTCAGCAGCCAGCAGCAGGGCTCGAACCCAGGAATTCCTTTACTGGGATTACACAAGGCAGGAGCAGATGGACTATCCTGGAAAACAAAACCATGCAACCAACGCTGAGCGTGTGTATGCTCCCACAGAGAGGAGATGCAAGCAGAAGAGAGAGAAAGGGCTCTAATCTAATATATGAAGGCAGCTGGAACAAATTCAGGGCTCCTGACCCAGTGCCCAGCAGTGAGCAAGCAATATTTTTAGAGGGGCCTCTCTAACTTGTTCCCACTATGTGTGTGTACCAGAGATAAGAGGGAGTGAGACTGGGATCCGTTTATTTAACTGGGTAAACAACTCGGCTGACAGCTAAAATTACAAGCTGCTAGTGAAAGCCTTGCCTTGCGTGTTGATCCACCATATACCCATCCCTATCTGCTTTCCTACTGTGCACATAACAAACTTACATAAAGCAAGAGCTAGAGTCCAACCAGCCTTCGTTTCAAAGGCCTACCTTCACTACAGAGACAGGACTTGATTACAAATGCTCTCAAAAGATAACATATACTTTAATTATATGGTTTTTCCTTTCCTGTACTACTCTAATCCACAGAGGCACCCTCAGCTTGGATAAGCTGCCTGTTGCTGTCTCTCTGTAGCACTCTCTCTCTCTTTTGCTCTCTTAGTAGGCAAAATAAACCTTTTCCAGCAACATTGTAGAAGATTATGTTAATATAGAGACTTAGGGACTGTATTCCCAGCTGGTGTAAGCAGAAATAACTCTGCTGACTTCAGTGAGGTAGAGCCAGCGTTGATCAGTTTAAGACCCAGTTTGCAGGGGTTTCCGCCTGTGCAAAGCCAGTCCAATAGGACACCACCACTACCCCAGTATATCCAAGGACTGTTGCTACCCTGTCCACCTTACTCGGCACCAGGGTGAAAAGTTATTGCTGGGAAATACCTGGGTTTTTATCTAATGGGAGAGAAATGGACAAAATTACAGCTGAAAATGCAACATTTCTTTTGATTTCCGGCAGGCTTCAGTTGTTTTACTTATTTTTTTTTCAGTTTTTGATGGTCTTTCCCCGTGTTGGTATTCTGCAAAAAGCTGCTTAAGTCAGTCCAAACATTATCCCAGAGTAGTAACTGGTATATGTATATATCACTTGCAACAAAGGATTGCTTAACCTCCCTGCAAAGCCCATCGATGACGGAAATTTCACTTTCCCCAGACTGCCTGTTCCAGTGTCTTACTGTCCCTGCTGTTAACAAGTTGTTCTATCATGAATTTTAATCCACTTTTGTTTGTTTCATCAAAGGTAGACAAAGAGATTAGATTGTTTCCTCCTTCTACAGAAGCCTATTTAGATGAAACAAATCAAATTCAACTAATTCTGAATTCACACTTTTTACAGGGGAGGGGTACACCCTTCCGCATTTCGATTCTTTAGAAAAAAAAGAGATTACGTTTTTCACCAAAACAATGAACATTTTTGTCATAGTTAGTGAGCATTTCCAAAAGGAAAATAAGGCATTTTCTGATAATGTCTCTGTCTTCATTCATCAGAGTTGCCAATCCAAAAGCTCTCTAACAGCAAAACGCTTACAGGAGAACAAAAGGCAAGCCCTGTTTTACACAACACTGAACACAGATTCCAATTCTCAAGCAATGGGACTTTTGTTTGAATAAAGGTGGAAAATGAATGCGAGGCTTGTGGCACTGCCTGTGGTCTGGGCTAGGAGACAGCCATCACAGAAGCCCATTCTCCTCCTCCTGTGAACGTAGCTAAATAGGTCATGTCTCCAACAGCCAGAAGTTCATCATTGAACAATGAAAGTAGCAAGTTGAAAGAGGGAATTTAATGAGGAAAGAAGAAGGGTAGAAAGAATTCAGATGAGTGAAGAGAGACAGGAGCAGCTGGTGTGTTACAGCTGTTTGACAAAAAGTGTTTTCTATCTCAAAAAACCTCAAAATACATGGATATCTTTTGGACTGCAATTTTTTTTTTTCCCCCAAAACTTAAAATAAGCAAAAAAACCCCCACCCAACCAAAACCCCTGCCTTCTTTTCCCACTGGACTAAAGCCAAGCAAGAGGGAGGAAAAAAATGAGAAGGATATGCAGAGAATCAAAATGTTCAGTGATCAAAATTGGCAATATTTTAACCCAAACAACAGCTTTCTGCTAAATTCTCACTTTGGTTAAAAAGCTGTTTCATGCCTAAATATACACAGAGTAGGAGAGAGAGGGATTTTAACTAAAATTATTTTAACCAGTTCAGTATGTTTTCTCCTGCTGGTGTCTTCCATACTTCAAGAATTTGGAGAAAGATTAAAAAAACTGCAACTCCAAAGAAATGTGAAGATCAGATGAAGTGGTTGTACATGTCGTTATTTGCCTTTATTGTGAAACATCAAGAAACAATCCTGACTGAAAACTGCCTGCAACATATAATGATGCAAAGAACTGACAGAGTATAGGAAGTCCTGTGTAGCCATCTGTAATCCAGTGAAAATCATTAGTGGGCATTTTAACTTGCCCTGCCACAGCTTTAAGTCTCCTAATCATATCAACTCCTGAGCTTTGCTAGCCATTTTGGAAACATGATTTATCTTGGGATTAAACTATAGTCATCCTCCTTCTACTCTAATTTTTAGAAAGCACCTCCTATGAACTAATAAAAAGAAGCCATTATTATATTAAGAAATATCATCTCAGTTGAAATGGCTTCAATTTTCTAATCCTGAATAACCTGAAGGATGAGGAGTGACCTTGCTTTATATCAAATCAAAGGTGATGCAATGGCAGAGTTTAAATCCCAGACAGTTCATCAGCAAATGCAAACATCAGCACATTTATTAGTGAAATGAATGTCTAAAATTGTCCAAGGTTTGGTAGTGGGGTGATGAAGTGAGTATTACACTTTTGTCAGCAGAGGCCTAGAAGCAGTGTTAGACACCTTAACGTGTGCCACGTGGAGCTCATGGTGAGCATCTACCTGGTGCTCCAGGGCGTGGGGCAGAGATCCTTCGTCTGCTCTCAGACCTTGCTCTGGCACTGGAAGAAACATAAAGAGACAGTTGTTGCACCGAGGTGTCACAGCTGACCTGCCAGTGTGGGCTAACATGACCAACCACCACCCTGAGCTGGGTCTGTTGCTCTTGACAAGAGCTCATCTCGTAATTGTTGGTGCCCATGTGAACAAGGATGAGGATACGCTGTCTTACAAGAGCCATACTCTCTCTGTGAAGCTGCTCAGGCCTGTAGTTACCCTTTGTGAGATGTAACACGCTGACAAACAGAGATATCCCACTCTTGGATTGAGGTCAGTAGCCATGAATCAAGCCAGCAATCAATCCATGAGACCTGGACACCAAATCCCTAAGGACAAGTACACATATACAGGACACTGACAGCCCATATGCAGATCTGTGGTGAAGGGAAAAAGGCAAAATCTCCAGGGAGGCATTGAATAAAGATGAAGCATGCCACCAAAAGAGTCTTCAGGTCCACAGAAGTAACTGGAAGGACCATCAGAGAGCAAAGGGTTTGGATGGGCATGGCCTGGAGTGAGAAAGTGCTCCAACAAGACCCCAAGAAAAATTCCTGTTTGATTAGCCCTAGCATGTGCTCAGGCCAATATAGATTTGCATCAATTGGATTGCATGTCTCAAATTCAAACTGCGAATACCTCCAGACCCCCCTTCAAGATAGCAGGAGGCACTGAGGTTCAGTAGCTCCATGGCAGACTGATCATCAGAGGCCTGTCTTCTAATTCAGTCTCTATCCATAATGTGCTGTGACGTCACTTGTATTTAGCTTGGGCTCTTCCTCCTGCTCCAAATTTTCTCTCTGACTTACTTGCATTGCAAATTGTTTGGTCTAAGCTCTGACTTTAAAGATGCATTTGTCCAGCACCTAATCCAGCAGCAACCTTGGTATCTTATCATCATCGTGTATCTCTAAAGTGAGGCCCCAATCTTTAATTTATAGATCTGTAGAGAGGCCCTGATGTAAGTTTCTAGGCAGTAATGGCTATATAAATCACAGCAACAATAAGCTTATTGCCAGCAAGATTTTCCTGATATTCAGCCTGAATTTTCCCTTCCTTAATTTAATCCTGTAACTGTTCAAAGTGCTCCAATGGCCTGCCCCAGTTAATCCTAACCCTCCTTTGGGTTTGTGGCATACAATTTAGAGTTGTCCAGAAAACACATATTCCATTCAATAATATAATTACAGCGTCAGAATGCATTTTCATTATGTGTTTGAACAGAAGGGAAACCATCTAAACTTGGAATTGAAGAACTGAGGCAGGGAGAGTTGTTATACAGGGTTCAGCTCTGGGCCCTAAATTAAACAGTCAAGACTTAGACTTCTCCCACCCACTTCCTCCCAAAGTATCCGTCTAAGACTCCTGGTCCCAGAGCCAGGCTTACCTGTTCCTTTTGTCCAAAAGACCTGGTGATACAAAAAGCAATTTTTTGCTAGAAGTGCTTTTTGCAAGAAGAGCAGATTTATCAAAACAAATACATTTCCCCTAACATTTCCACCATAAAAACTTCTCTTTCTACCATAGAAATAAATGTTTCCCCAACAATTCCTTGCAAGTGCCACCTCATTTCTTCCTAACACTCTTCCTGCCCTACCCCCATGACATCCAAGAAAGCTATACATAGGCACTGTCTTACATTTTCCCTTTCAATACCCATGAGAAATTTTTTGGGGGCTTAAAAATAAAAAATCCCCAAAGCATTTCCATCAGCAATATTTTGTTTTGTTCTGAGCGTTGCATTAGGCAGAAAATGAGCAGAAATGGCAAAACACTATTACCAGCTTACAAAGAGTGATGAATTACCTATATTTTCTAGATGCTTATTCAAAGTATGCCTGGGTTCTCAAATGTTTGCTAGATGTTTCCTATCTCCTTATGCATTTCAAGCATCATGCAATGTTGTACACGCACAATGAGAGGCAAGGGCAAGACCTGGATGTTTTACTGTAAAAATCACTTAGCCAGGAATTTGATTTCCTTCAGTTTTCTGAATTTTTTTCCACTAGGGAGCAACAACCATATTGTAACTGAACTGACAATCATAGTGTCTTACTTAAAATGAAATTGTCAAAATATTGTGGCAGGAATCCTGTATAAAGTGATTTCTTTGGCTGTCACTCATACTTGCCATCCTAAAGAGTCTGGTTACTATTAACAAAGATACTCAACACATAAATAATCTTGTAAAGTAGGTACAGCTAAAGTTAGGAACACCTAGAAATATTAATAGCAGCAATAATCTAACCTTTGGGAAGATCTTTGGGGGGGGGGAGATGAAAGCAAGAAAATCCAAATAAAAAATGTAAAAACCAAATCTTTTGAAACATATGAAATTTAATATTAATAGTTAGCAAATGCCATTAACTATCATCACATACCACCTAATTATATGTTTGTGTTGTGCCAATAATGATAACAATGCAGTGTGCTCCAATTTATGCCCATTGTTAAGGTGTTAATATCACTACAAGAGCCATAGCATTTTAGCAAAATAAGATCTTTCATATCTGTATTAGTGACTGAAGAGCTTGTCCAACACCTAGGATGCAAAACGGCAGTTAAAGAGAGACTTGCTTTCTCATGGGCCTAACCTCAAGTTCTCCTGAACTGCTCTCTCAAAGCATTAATCTGAGAAATAAGTTATGAGATAGGGTTGCATGAAAAAAGGACCAAACCCGGCACTCCCGAGCTTTGTACAGGAGCTCCAAACTGTTTTTGTAAGGTACAACCTTGTATACTAAAGGCTTTGTTAAAACCCATCTATCATGGTTAAATCCCAGCTGGCAACAAAGCCCCACACAGCCACTCGCTCACTCCCCACCGGTGGGATGGGGAG
>NW_010972953.1:5670096-5837739 GCF_000737465.1 Haliaeetus leucocephalus | reverse complement strand
ATCTTCAGTCCCAGCCTGCTCCAGCGCGGGCTTTCCCATGGAGTGGCGGCCATCTTGGGGGGCACCCACCTGCTCCGGCGTGGGCTCCCCTCCTTCCTCACTGACCTCGGGATCTGCAGAGGGGTTCCTCTCACATTCCACTCCCACTACTCACCGCAGGTTCCCCTTCTTAAACCTGTTCTCCCAGAGGCGCGACCGCCGTCGCTGAGGGGCTCGGCCTGGGCCAGCGGCGGGTCCGACTTGGAGCCGGGGAAGCTTCCAGCAGCTTCTCACAGGAGACCCCCCTGCAGCCCCTCCCCCACTACCAAAACCCCGCCACACGAACCCAAAACAGTCACGAGTTCAACAAGCCCATGGGTGCAGCTCCTACAGACTTCTTACAACAAAGCACATACTTAAGTCTTTCTAAACTGGGCTGAAGAGAGTTAAATAAGTTAAATCTTTGCTTTCACCATCTCCCAGGTGAAGTTAAAAAAGTACCTTAGAAGCTTGTTGTAATGGAGAGTGATTATGGGAAGTGAAATTTGCAATGGAATTATGGTAATTGTATCTTCTGTTCCAACAGGTATTTTGAGGAATCCAATGTTGTAGATAATTAGTGTTATTTTGTGCACATAGCTGATAGGATACAGGAGGAAGGAAGGTGATTCTCTGTCAGGCATGTGTTAGCTAACATTATGGGTTTGACTGAACCTACTGAAAAGTTCCCAGTTAGAAGAAGGAGTGAACCGGCACACGACAGCTTCTCTGCCAGGCATGTAAAGGAGAGGATGCACCCAGCAATTCAGGTGTTTGATTTAACCAACATCTACTGTAGTGTGCTTTTTTGTCCCCAAATTCAAAGCTTCTCAGTCTGACATTTTAGCTGCCTTGGGCCTTCTCCATCTCAGGCTTTTGTTCACATGTTCAACTGGAACAATTAAATACAATAGAAATGGCATTTTTACTGGTATTTCTGCCCGTCCAGTGTTGAGAATAAAAGAGACAGTCTGAAAATACAGGCAAAATAAAAGTAAAGGATTATTTTCATCTCTGAATCTCTAGTGAGGTTAGAATTGTGTTTTCAATAAGATTCCAGTCTGAACATATCCTGCTCTTCAACTTGATGCTGCCTTTCTCTGTAATATCATTTCACACTTCAGTTCTGTAACTTTGACTTTGCAGAGGGTAAAAGTGCCCATGTGAACCATGTGGCTCAGATAAGCCAATGCAAGTAAAGATGCAGCTTGTCCAAGACATTTTGTATTCACGAAAGGCGAAATTCAGCTTCATACAGAGAACAAATGAACTTTAGATAAACTAAAGCTGACACATCCCTGAAAGCTGTTGAGACATGACAGGTCAAGGCATTACCTTTCATCTGCTGAGCTGCACAGAAGCTCTAAGCCACCCCAAGAACTGCTGGCTTAACTACATTTCATGGAGGTAACATTTTCTTTGCAACAAGACGGACAAAGAACATCCAAACAGCTCATTACCATGTCTGTCTTGATAGTCAGTAACCCATTAAGCCATGGAAACACAAGGACTTTGATTCATAGCCACCATGCCTTCTGCAGGGAAAGGGCAGGGAATTTCAGCCAATACCTTCTCATACAAAGTGGTGGAAAAAACAGTCCAGCAGTCACCCTTTGATTACTGTTTGAACTTCCCGTCTGGTAACATCAAGCTTTCTACAAACAGGAAAAAATGGCTCAGTCACTATCTTTATTGCAGGTAGAAGGTAAATAAATGGGCAGGAAGCACATGTGGGACTGTGAACCATGCAACATTCGGCATCAGAAACAGGCCTGCTCGTTGAAGTACTGTCACATTTGTATTATAAATCTCTTTCACATACACCTAGAAAAACAAACAAAACATCTCTCCCCGAGGCCTTCCAGATTTTGGAAGGATATTGTTTCCAAGCATCACTTTAATCTGGTGCAAAGAACCTGGTCCTCTTGTGTAAGTACCAGAGAGCCTCTGGAGTTACAGTAATTTACTTCACATGGAACCTGCCTCCTCTGCGCTTATTTGTAATGGTGTGGTCCAGGCAGCTGGCATCGATAGGAGGTCTCCTACAGATTTCAGTTGTCTTTGACACTGTCCCACTCATTCCAATGGGATTTTGTGCAAGTGGGATGTGAGGGTCTGAGTCAGAGTGCAGCCCAGGAACCACCATCTCAAGGGTTGTGCAAAACTGGCAATTGCTGTCCCATGCGAAATTGTCACTTTAAGTATCTTTCCCAGCTTTCTCAGCAGCTTGGTCATTGAAGTCTAAAAATCCTGAGAACATGTGATGTCCCTGCACTCTTCTTTCATGGGCGTAGACAGAAGCAATAGGGGCTGAGCAGAAAGGAACCACGTGTATCTTAAAAAGAAAGTGAAGACCTTGATATCCCAGGACAGCCTTTCATTCCCTGGCATGTGCCACTGCAGTTAACAACACAGCAATTGGCTGGAGCTCACCAAAAGAGAGATACATCTTTTAAGTCAAATATTTGTCATGCCTGTGAGAAATTAATTGCTAGTTTTACATAATTAGCTTCCTAGCACTCTGCATCTCTAAAAACAAAATGACCTGAGGGACAGTAGCAAATTCTAAAATTTTAAGTAAATAAGTGATTCCAGTTAAAGGGATCAATGAGATGAAGTGATTCATTAAGGATCTATTTTGCAGATTTTTGAGGAACACTTGCTGGGAAAACCTAAGCAATTAGGGTTTTTTCTGATTTGGGAATGGATGGTAGTAAATGCCTAAAGCTCTGCAGAAACTCTCTCCACGTCCACCACTGGGTCCTACAGAGCACCATGCCATCTCTCCCACACATGTATGGGACATGAGGAAGAGGTTGGGGAGGAAGAGAGACAACCTGGTCCATGGAGCCTTTCTTACTCCTTGTAGGTGGTCAAGGGAGGCACACTGCAAAGGAAAAGCTGAGCTGATGGGGAAAAAAAGAACCAGTAATGACAATAGCAGAGTTCTCCAACTGGCATACGACCTTCATTCTCACAGTGTGCAAGTTGTGATCTTCTATGCCAGATCATCAGCAGAAGTTGGGGCTTTATTATTTTAGACCATGGGAGTTAGAGGAGTAACTCCATTACCTGGCAGTAGCAGTAATGCCCATGGGAATCAGCCCCAGCACAGTGCAGGTCACAAGCCTGTGTTTTGCAGGATTAAGATAAGCATGAATAATAAAGGGATTTTTTTCATTTGGTGTGCTAAAATGTATTCACAGAAGTATAGATAGTTGGTATGGAGCCACTTTTTATAATCATGGAGCCAGTTTTGTTAGGCATGAAAACTTTAGGTATGCACACAGAGTTTGCATGCTTATAAGTGTAATTAATACTTTTATAATTATCAGTCCATGATTTTTTTGTGTGTGTTATGGACTTAGCACAGAGCCACTAATGTACATGTGCGTGCACACACACACATATATATACACACACGGATTTATGCAGCGAGAGCTTGAAACATACTGGCAGAGATCTTGAAACTGTGTGTGCACTGTATGTAAATGTTGTATTGCTACCACTCTCCTGCTGCTTATATTCAAAATGTGGCTATAGCTCTGTGAAGAAGACTATGGTGTGTCAATTCCCAGCAGATCTTCTCTGTCTTTATCTTTACATCACATCGGCTGACATTAAGGGTAGTTTGGCTTTTAACCCTACGGAGCTGAACCTGGCAGAAAGTTACTGAGATAATATCCCACTGTGCTGCTGTCTACATTTTAAATATCATAGGAATTTTTAAAAGTGTCTAAGTGACTTAGGAACTAGACTTTACAAAATCTTTAAGTCTCACTTATAAGACACTGTCTGCTAGGCAGTGAAGCCTAGGGCTTAAAAAAACAGAGGTTGGATTTTTTAGTTCTCATGAAGGAGAATTTGTGGTCCTAGAAATTAGCAAAACAGTATTCTGACCTTAAAAAACAGTGCATGACTCCAAAATCATAGAGGAAAATTTAATAGAGAGCCCTAGGATGCCAAGTTTATGGTCACTTGTTTTGGCTGTGTGCCTAAATTTGAAAAAGATACATTCCAAGAATATCCTTTAATTAACTGCCTAAAGAGCTCAAAGCTAACAAACAAAGGAAAAATAATTTTCTCAAAGCTTTGTAGCAGTTCCTTTTATGTGTCCTGTTAAACATTAACATCTGTTTGCAGAGCTACAAGAATTCCTCCCTCTCCTCATACACAATCCCTTCTACATTCACGGCGAAGCCCCCCCTCTTTTCTCAGTCAACCCCTAATTCCAGCGAAGCTCCACCTTTCCACCTAAACTCCACCTTTTCTTTCCTGGGATCAACTGGTAGACGTCTGCTCCCGGGTTTAGTCTGGCCTTCCTCCAGTGAGCAAGAGGATTAATAACTAGAATGGAGATGTATCTCTTCTGCTTATGTAGTAAAGAATAAAACAAAAACTAATGGTTATTTTCAGATAGCCTGACAGTGATTAATTGCTGTTCCAGCAGATGCTCCAAATAAAATATGCTTTAGCATTCCTGATTTATACTGGGCACAGTAAGAGGAAACACATTGCAAGGACTGGGAGGGGGACAGCACCGACCTCCAGCCAGTGCACAGAGCCAACATGCCAGAGCCATAAACCACCACTATCGAAAATAAAAGTGAAAAGCGCAGATGACTGGCTGTTGTATCAGCCCTCTGGAGAGAGGGCAGAGGGGACGGCGGGAGAGGTGGAAGGTCTCAGTCCAGTTGATGAGAACGTAAAAATAAGAATGGGGGCGAGGAAGGCAGGGAGGACATGGGGTGTGTTTTACGATGGCATACGTCGTGTAATAACACTATGGTTTTTTATGTTTGCAGATGGGAAGAGATAAAGATCTGGTTTATGAACAGGGAGAATCAGTCAGACATTGCCACTGTCGTATTAAGAATGTGGACTGTTTGCTTGATATAGTGTATGATTAAGCAACAAGACAGGGATATCTAGAAACCATCATCTAGGCAGCTAACCATCCATCGTTCTGACTTGTGTGAGAAGCAAATTAAAAAGCCTAAGTTTTTTCTTTTTGTATGTGTGTGCGCTTTTGCAAAAGCTGTCACGCTGGGTGCATTAGACTCTGAGGTCTGATTTGAAAAGGTGAAGGGGAGAACAATCCTTGGGGCAACTGCTGCTGGAGCAGGAGAATATTCATGGCCAGCTAATGCATCAGAGCCTTAAGTTTGGGCATGTCCATGCGGTGTGCCTGGAGGAGCTTGTCTCTACTGGCCAAAGCTGACATCTGGAAGTGGAAGTGCTCATGCAGTAGTTCATCAGTAAAGGTGATTCCAGGTTTGATGGACCACAAGAAGGCTTTAGGTCCCAATTCATCTACCCATTCATTCACTGCATAAAAAAGGCAGGGTTCTCCATATTAAAGCTGAAATGCATGTGTGTGCAGTGGGGCGTAGCACGGTTCCTGCCACACATGGGCCTGATCCAATGCCCAGTGATGCCAAAAAGAGGTTTTCAATGGGCCTTAGATGTCTCTGCTTGGATTCCTACTAGACCAGACAAAGATGTATCAAATTTCCTCCTTTCTCCAAGGCAGCTTTGCTTTTCTAACAATCTGTTTTATAATAAAGTCATCCAGATTCTCCTTTTCCTCCCCTACAGGATTCTCATGATTGTAGGAGATAAACTATGGGGAACAAAATCCCTGTTTGATCATTAGAGCATTCCTAGGCTCTTTCGTGCACATTTGCGAAAGTCTTTTTAAAAAAATCTTTCTACCTTTGGAGCTATTTTCTGAGACCTGAAGGGTAAAAAAAAAAAACCAAAAACCAACCCTATGAATGTCTCACAAGCATGCTCAAGGCCCCTATTAACTTCTCCACTTTCCCTGCAGTAATTGTTTCTGTCTATTTTAATTTCACCTTGGCTGAGAGGAGCTCAGACATTGCTGCAGACCGAGGCAGGGTGTTGCCACAGGCACCACTCACCACAAACCGTAGAGCCCTCACAGGAGTTTCAGCACCAGCCCGTAGAGGTGCCAGGGATGGACTGTGCACAGTGCAACTCACCCCGATACCTTGTTTTGAAAGTTTATTTTGAAGGCTGAAGAGTCACTGGCAGACCCTGGCTCAAAATCCGGCTACCAAGGGTTCAGGTTTTGCCTCTGTCATGACTTTATTGTGTTTGGGGCATTTCATTTTAGCAGTCTCATGCCAGGCTCCATACACACAGAAATTCTTGGTGAATCCGAGAAACCAACCGTGTTTATCTATCTAAACTTTAGGGCATGGACCACCTCTTACAGGGAGTACAGAGAGCTCCTTGTGTGACAGGACAATGATCCCAGCTGGGACACGTAATCCCACAGCACAAATAACGTGGTAATGATTGGTTTTTTTGGAGGTGGCTAAGCAAAACCTGCCAAGTGCTGATGTTACGTAAAAGTGAAATCTGCATTAGTGCTGAGGGAGCTGCCTAATTACATCAATATAATTAGAGAGGCGGATGGATAGATTTCCTTTGAACATTGCCTGGCAGGATGGGACCTTGCAGCCTTACATATTCTTGCCTCCGAAGCCTGCTCAAGGATGGATGTGCTGCATACGCAAGAGCTGCCACGAGGGAGCATATTCACCAGTTCCTTGCCTTCCCATGCTCCTGCAGCCTGCAAGCAAGGCTGGAGCACAAAGTTCCCCTGTTGTCCTGGGGCTTGGCTCTGAACTTCATGCTAACGAAGCCAGGATTTGTCCATCTCCCACAGCCCATCTATTCTGTAGGTCGGATCAGAAATCAACCTGCAGGAGCAAGCACTAAACCCCACTAGTCTTGGGGGCTCTCTGGACAGGGCGGTGGGCAGTGCTGTTCATGGAAGGAGGGAGCTGGGACTGCAGCTTGGAAGTTGCTGTGCATGAAGCAAACTCAGCACTCCCTTGGCCTCACTGCCCCTTCTCAATGCCGTGGTGGGGCTGGCCAGGGCCAGACTGGGGCTTAGCTGGTGAATCTGGGAAAGATATCCGACCTCTCTGAAACTCAGTGACACATAAAAACACAGGAAAGTGAGCCCTGGTGCACAGGCATACAAAGAGAGAGCCAGCTGGGACTTCAGCCTCCATGTCTGCCTTCAAAAAACTTCTTCATTTACTGAATACACAGAAGGGAGGAAAAAGCACAACCTCTCGGAGCTCTTTGCTAGCAGGGCCACAAACTATTCCTGTTCCCATCTGCTTTAATGTCAGTCTCTCACAGCAGAGCAGCAGGTACTTCCCTGGCACCTCTCTCATCACTCTTAGACAAGGCAGGTTTCCATCACAAGCCATTTGACAATTTGTCTTTAATAAAAAGACCTGGAATGTTACATTCCTATTTTACTGTAAGCCTGTTATGTGGCAGCCTGAAATTCTAATTGCTCTGGCTCTTTTTAATGTAGATTCACAATATAGGTCTTTTTCTTATTATTAAAAAGGGACTCCCCTTTCCTATAACCTGTGCTCTACTTTTGTGTCAAGTTTATTTTATCAGGATCTGGCATTACTCTTCTTTTTAATTCCAATCATTTCACTCCCTTTTCCCATGTACCTGGTGTTGCCAAAACAAAACAAACAAAAAAACCCAAAACAAAACAAACAAATAAAAAGAGAGAGAAGTGACAAATTTTGCCCTGGCAAGTACATCCCTAAGCAGTTCACTCCTCTTCCCAAGATAGACTCTGCTCTGTAAATGTTAACTCTTGCTCCATGCCAAAGGGATAGTGCTGCCCTCTGGCATCTCCCGTCCCTTCCAACACCTCAGTCCTTGCACCTACAGCAAAGCCATTTATGTGGTTATTCCCTTGGTTCCTTCTTCTCTCCATCTATTCTGTATTTAATGGAGATAGTAGCATTAGAGAGCCAGAGAGCCTAACACGGATCAGGACTTCTGCTCTACCTGTGCTTGGTGATGTACAAACCCAGACCAAAAAGGTGTGCCGTGGTTATGCCCTCATTCTGTTCCCACAGAAGCCAGTTGCCAAACTGATTAGATCCATTATGGGCAAGATAAACAGCATGATAGGAAATTTCTTGGGGACTTCAGTGTGGTCTGACCTTCTAGTCTAGAAGTTTTCCACAGCACTTTTTTTTTTAAGTAGCGTGCATGAAAGAAAGGGCAGAAGAGGAAAAGTTTAGATGAAAAATAGAGGTGCCTATCTATATTATTTTACGATTGTAAGAGGCTCTTCTGTCTTCAGTCTTTTAATGTTTCCAGAAGAGAAGTGAAATAATAGCAAGTCTCTTCAATGACACAGTCCAGCACAGAGGATGATGTTAGTAGGAGTTCAGATGCAGTGGACATCACTCACTCTGGCCACCGTGTGCCTGCTGATGCCAGGTAGAGCCACTTAGGAAAGCTGCCAGACCTGTGCTCCAGTCTCCTGTGCCAAAGGGAGCAACTGTTGCAGGAACTATTAACCTTGTGTCTTGCCCAGATGAGAAGGGGAAAGGTTTCTGTTGCCTGTGCCATCCCAGCACCAGCTGGGATGAGTTGTATTCCTGGGACACGTGGTGGGATTGCATATCTCTGAGCCCTCTGTTAAGATCCTGACACTTCTCTCTATGTTATCAAAGCAAAGAGATCCAGAAAGGGCAATAAAACAAGATCCATCAACCAACACAGGTTAACCTGCTTGTACCGTTGTGAAGGAGCTTTTATAACAACAACTTTCTGACAGATTGGCAAGGAAGACATTTTTCCTCCATTGTGAAAAATTGTGTCGATATTTTCCCCATATTTGACCAGCTCTTTAAGGGTGTAGCAATCCAAACCAGAATTAGAGGTCTGAGCTCTGTTTAGTCTCGGTTTCTATCCACAGACAAAAAGAGCCAAATGCTGATTGCCTGGTGCGGAAAAAGCAAAACACATTTGGGTGTTGATTCTCCAACAACCCTTTCTTTTTCCTTCTGAAAAAGACAGAAAGGAAAGTTTCCATTTTATTAAGATGCCATTTGCTGTTGAGAAATGTTAGCAAGGAAAATAAGTGAGCAGTGCCTACTTCATGACCTCATTGTCCACATGAAGATGAATGACCCAAACCTCCTCAAACCCTGATTATACACCAGCTTCCCCTAGAGAAATGTGTTTGTTTGCTTTCACTGGATGGACACAGAAAAGGTAGATCATGAGACAGGCCAGCAGAGAGAGAGTGAGATGAAAAAGCAAGAGCAGCTGCCTTCCAGTAAATGCTCTCAGACTCACATTTTCATTAGTCCTAAATTCAATCACAGTTTAAAGGAAGCAAAAGATAAAGAGCAAGGGAACATTTAAAGGATTCTGCGGAGGGAGGGAGGCTTGCTTTACCATTAAAAAAACCTGACTAAAAGTTATTGTTATTATTCACATTACTGCTGTGCCCAGAGGCCTCAGTCAAGATGAGATTCCCATCGTGCGGCATGTGCGTACGCTCAGCCCCGTGATGGGCAAAGGGGGGTGGTCTGCATCTGCTGTTATGTTGTACATAACATGTACATGTAACAGCTGGCAACGCTGCGCTGGGAGAGTGGCTGCAGTCCTCCCAGGAGCTCAACATGCAGCGAGGGGTTCTGCTCCCCATTTTTTGCACCTTAAATAGATACCAGTGACAGGGGTTAATTCAGCATAGTAATAATGGTAGTAATAATATGAGAATTGTTATTATCATCACTGTCTTTGCAAGAGAAGGATGCTGAGCAGATGATGAGGCTTAGGAGTCTGAGGCATCCAGATTCCCATCACCAGTCTGCCCTGGTCTCTCTGTGGGGATGGGGATGGGGCAGGTCACTGTCTCTCTGGTTACCCTCACTTCCTTTCTCTGCATTCAGGCTAAAAGCCTCTGAGATGGGGACTCTCTGTGCAGCAGGTCCCAGCTTTGGCTGAGTTTCTGAACACAATGGGTCTCTTCAAAGCATGGTCACCTCTGTGCTCCCAGGAGGTGGTGCAGAGTCAGTGTCCAAATTGCTGATGGGTTGGAAACTTAGCCTGTCCAAAGAGGCCTGCAGGTCGCTAAATCAGCTCCTAAATGCTTTTCAGTCTAGCCCCCAGGATTAAAACTGTAACCACTGAAACCTTTACCATGATCAGACAGTGAATCAGTGGCAGAAGAGAAACCCTAAGCTCCTTGTGCTGGATTCTCAGCACAGGAGCCTCCCACTCCAGAGGACATTGGATGAACCCTCCTCATCCTTGATGTACAGCAGCCCACCCCAACACCAGTCTCAGGTGCATTTAGCCCAAGATTGCAGCAGTTCATCCAAGTGAGCTACCGTCTCTGAGGTATGGTGTGCTCACACTCTTCACCAGCACAGGTCTGTGTCTTACACAGCCTCATTAGAATTCCTAGAGAGCTCATCTTGCAGTCCTGGTAGAAGAGAGGCATCCTAAAGCTCTTGGCATGTCCTGACACCCCTACAAGCCAACATGACCTTTGAGGTTGCAACGCAGTCATCTGGTAGATCTAACTGGCCACCAAAAGCTGTGGGATGGTCAAACATGTGCCTGATATATCAGTCCCGCTGCCTGTTGGCATTTCTGTAGTTTCCAAGGAAACCTAGTGCCTCTGAGAGCTGGACGGATGGGCAGTGTTTGACAAAGGAGTTCTCTGATGCTTCATTTTTTAACGACAGTTGTTGTTACCTCCTTGGCCTTTGCCCCTTTGAATGTGAAACGTTGCTGCTTTGCACAGATGGGGCTTTCATGAGAAAGAGTGGGAAAATCCCAATGCTCTCGCGTGCCCTGGCTGCCCTTCCTTTCCTGCTCTCTGCAGATGAAACAAACAAAACAAAACAAAGAAACCGTGGTGGCTGGGGCTGCTTCTAATTTAAACGAGGTTTCACCTTCAAAGGAGCAGCCGTCACTGAGCGGCGAAGAGCAGCGTACACCGTTCAGAAGCACTTTTCACAGGGACGCACAAAGAGTCCTGCCTCTGAACCTCTGACAGCTTTCACTGCTCACAGCAGAGATCAGCCAAAAAGATTTATTAGCCAGCTTCAAAGCCCGAATTGCTCAGGAAGCTTTTGCTCTTGCCTTATTACCGGAGAACTCTCCAGGTCAGAAACCTTTATTGGGAGAGAAGGGAGGTTTTTTGGTTGTTTTGTTCAACTGGTTCTGGACATGCTAATCTAATGATGTGACTGATGTCTTCCAGCCTGACGGATGTCAGTGAAAATAGATGGGGGAGGATTCACAGATGTCTAGACTGACATTTGTCTTGGAAATGGAGGCTGGACCTGATCCCTAGATAGGAGAGTGAAGACCATGCTGTACTAGGTGCAGAGTGCATCCCTTTCTCATTTCCTGCATGGAGAAGCAGAGCTCAGTCCCAGCTGCCTGGGAGGTGAATGCCAGCAAGGTGCTGGCTAACATATTTCTGTGCAATAGGTTGCTAAGACAGAGGACGTGTCCACAGTGACACCAGGAAAAACAGTACCTGGAGTAGCATAGAAGTTGCAAAGATCTCTCAAACACATTCCAATTTTTGTTGCAGAACACAGGTCCGTCTGAGACTGCCAGTGACCTGAGTAGGCTGGTGGTCAGTGGGATACCATGCTGGCATGTCCTTGTTTTCCACAGAAGGGAAATGGCATGAATATAAATCACACTTTAGCTTCTAATTTTCTGATTTTCCTTTGTTCCTAATTTTCCTTAAAAAGACATTTTCCGAAGTGACTTAGAAGCCCCTCTTCTACCCTTTTTTGGGTGGTTTAGGAACATCAGTGGCAAAGGAGTGGTTGCACATGACACCAGTTACTAGCTTCTGTGATCATTGAGACAACTGTGGTGTCAAGACTTTGGGAATCCAGCCCTTGGATTCCTTTGAAGAGGGGACTTTAGCTCATCAGTCATTTGGGGCTTTTGAAGCCCTAAATCTGTAACGAGAAATAAGCTGTTGGAGAGTAACCTGGCATCATTAGAGTTTTACCTTTGTGGTTAGTGTCTGTGACTGGACTCCAGCAGCATTTATTGGTCCCTCTTCGCAGCCTCACTCTTTCTTATTGAGCCAAATGGACAGTATTAAATGGAAGTTTATTCTGTAAACACAACCCTATTAGTCCTGAAGCCTCGGGGATCAGAGCAGTCTGTAATTACAGAGGGATACCTTTAGGTGTGAGTTATCATGTGCTGAATTAGCAGATAACAGCCCTTAGCAAGAGGGGTGAGCCCATGCCGGTCCCCCAATGTCACAGATCTGAGGAAGGCTGGGTCTTCTTATCACAGCAGCCCATTTAGGAGACAGGCATTGCACATCTGTTGCTTATCAAAGACAGCCCATTCCAGGCTGGGGAGGATTAGAGAATGCCTCTCTGGAGATAGGGTTTTGTCAGATGGCTCTTGAAAATGAGCCAAGAATGATGGGCTTGCAAGAAAGGTGTGATCATGAGAATCGCTACGGGAATCACCACTCCACCTAAGCTATTGCACTATCTGATGCATCCAGAGCCACAGCTTTCCTAAGAAAGTGCAGAAGCCCTTGAGCAGACTGCATTCCCTGGGCTTGCTCTGTTCAGCCCTGTGCAGTTTAGGGCTCTCTTTTCTCTGATAACAAACGATCAATATCTCTAAAAGCCTTAGTCCTTTCTGGGGCAATGTAGCTTTCCTTAACCATACAGCCCCAGAGGCAGCGCTCCACCCCTGCTCTCTCAGCAAGGGATGCTGGCAATGAGTTCCACTCTTAAATTTTCAGTGCTTAAAATCCTTGCCCCATAAAATGGGGTAAAAGGGAAAGAAATAAGTGTGATCTGAAATTTAAAAGCCTGAAGTGAGCAAATTAAGTTCCAGAATTGATAGAGTTAAGTTCCAGAAGCCACAGAGTTTGACTGATCAAAATTGACCACCAAATCATCATTGTTTTCCAAGGGTAGCTCTTAGGAACTTCACAGATTTTTCTCCTCTCAAAGCAACAAAAACAACTCGGAGTGCCTTGACTAACTCTTAGTCCTCTGACCACTTCATGGACACTGTACCTGTCAGTGATTTTACTACAGCAAATTGGTCAACACTGCCTTTTCTAAGGATGTCTGTGATCCTTCAATGTTCTCTGCAGCGTGCAGAGGTAACATCCTTCCCATGCACCTACTCTTAGCTCTGGGGGAAGAGACGTCCTTCCAATCTGCTTTTCATCTTCCAGCACAAGAGAACCAACACTTTTTATGTTGCTGTGGTTTATGCATCAACCTCCACAGGCCTCCTTCCAGTTCCTCCATCTTCTCACCATTGTTCGCTCTAGGGCTTGTGTGGTGCATCTCACCTAGCATGAGATATCACACCTCAGGGTGTCTTTGCAGCAGGTGAAGCCCTGTGAGAGACAGTATCAAGATGAGGCCTTTTGACTCCAGAAACCTGCTGGTGATGTATGATACACCTCTACTGTGCCAGCCAGCAGCTGCAGTGAGTTTTTACAGCCAACATTAAGTGAATTTTGCCTCTTCACCTCGAGCCCAATGGGATGTTGTAGCTCCTCAGATCAGTGCCCCAGAGCCAGTTAACCTTGCCACAACTGCTCTGGTTTCACTTCAAAGCTTCAGGCTTTCACTAGAACTGAAAATTTTGACTCGGTTTCATGAAGGCTATGCATCTCTTGGGGAAGAGAGGCAAACACACACACACACACACTATGTCCTGACTTTAAACGCATGAGTAACTTATCAGAGGCGATAAGTGGGGATTTTAATTCAGAGATGTAACTTATCTCTAAATACACATCTTCCTATTTAGCTGCGTTTACATCCACACATATTCCACTGGCTGCGATGTGCCTTATTATATAGCAGCGCTTACCTTTGATGTGCTGAAAGGCTGTTTGTGCTCGTGATGAGAAAAGCAAGGTAGAAGCAGGCTTTCCAGTGCTGGAGTTTTCTGTTGCATTCTCCTTTTGACTGTCTTTCATTTAATGTGTCTAATAAATGGTAGTTTACTGGAATCAAAGAATTCAAAGCTTCTGTTCTTGGTGATGAATACAAGGAATAAGAGGCTTTTATATGCTGTGAAATCTACAGAAAGACTGAGATATGGGGACAGCTTTCCTATACATGTCTCGTAAGTGAGTGCTTATCCTGAGATAGATGCAGTGATCTCTGCAAGAAAAAATCAACATTTCCAAGCAAGCACAGTGCTGTTGCTAAAGCTGAGTGAAAATGGAAGTACTGTAGGATCTCAGAGCCCATTGTGTGCTGACCTCACAAGCTTTTGATGGGGTTTTTCACAGGTGCCTAAGACTAGCACAGATCTGCTATATCTGACTGCTATTTTTTATTGATTACAGTTACATGTTTAATTTAATGAGGACTTGACAGTCCAGCCCCCCCACCTCCTCTTGGCCCTTATCCTATTGCAGTGAAATATCCAAACCTGAGGCAGGAAGGGGCATCAGAGCCGCTTTGGGAACAGCAGTGATCTGGAGTCAGTCTTAGTGGTGGGAGCTGCTTAGGGTGACCAAAGAATCTGGAAACCCTATTTGCTTAGCACAGATTCGGCATGAGCAACGTCAGCCTGAGCATAACTCACAGCCAGTTTGGAGACATATCAAATCAATAAATGATCACTCCTTCCTCTCATTTGAGATCAGAGCTCATCATGCAACTAAACAACAGAGGAGAAAGTTGGAAAAACAGAAGTATTATCGTTCTCATTTCACAGGGCAATACTGAGGCTCAGGGGTGTTGTCCTGATGGGAGCAGGGTGCTGTTCCCAACCTGTTTAGGTCTCTTTTCCTTTCATTTTTTAACACATTGGCCCCATTAGCAGAGACAGCTCAAAACTGGTCCTATGTGTTTGGAGATCACTCAAGTGTCATCCTGCAGAATTGGTCACAGTCATCCCCTCTGAAGCACCCGACCTTCAGCACTTTTTCTGGATCATATGCTAGCTGGGCTGACGATCTACTCTACAAAGGCAAAAACTGTCCTAAGGAACAACTACTAATATTAGTGCATGAATTCAGGGATTTGGTATGTATCTCAACTGAGGCAGGGGGAGAGAGATGTTGATTTAGTTACTAGTTTAGTTATTTAGTCCAGAGTTGAAGAGCTAGACTTTGGCACATTGATGCTAGGACATAGTCCCTTACTCTGCATGAAACCTGTCTGCCATCCGGGCAGACGTGGGGCCAGCAACAGAGCTAATTTCATCCTGATCCGTCTTGCTGTAACAGAGACTGTCTAATGAAATGCCTGTAAAATGCACTAAAACATTACTGATGGGGAGGGAAGTTTGCGGCATTCCAGCATGTCTCATTCCCTACAAAAGGAACTTTGGTTCATTTATCCTAAATTTAATTTTACAACAGTAAAATAGTTGGGTTTCTCAATAGATAGATGAATGGCTAGATTGTATTTTTGATGAACCTTCTCAGTGAAACATGCTTTATAAATTATTTCCTGGAGAAACAGAATTGGTACATTTGAAACAAAAAGAAGGAGCTAAAGAATTAGTATTGGCTCCTTTGCAGCTCTTGTTTGTGTTCATGCACTGAGGGCTTTGTCTATCTGTTGTACTTTCCAGTGACTCCAGATTACTGCCTCAAAGCACAAAAGCATTAACGCGGCAAGACTCCTTCTTAATAACTCTGCAGAATTGTTCTGCAAATGAACAAAGATAATGTTGGCCTGACAGGTTGAGATTGGGCGGTTGATGAAGGCTGAGGCTGAGAAGAGAGATTTCTCCAATAAGTCCCAGCATCAATCTGAGAGAGCAGCTGGAAAAAGAGTAATAAATATATTTTCTCCTTTTACATGTCGCAAGTTATAAATATGAAGCTTCAGACTCTTTGCATTACAGCATGAATTGAGTCACTTATCCTGAAGCTATCTTGTTTTAAGCTTCTGCCTGCTGTAGTTATTCTGTTGTGGAGCATCACGCTGCATCGCAAATGTCAGCTGGAGCTGTTTTTTACAACTATCCTCATTTCTATGGTAAAGTTTCTTTCCAGAGACTGTGAACACTCCACTGAACTACTCATTTAGTTTGGTGTTGTTTTTTGTGGCCAGGATTCAAAGGGAGTTTTGACTTGGACAAACAGACTGTGTCACAAACTAAATGATCAAAACGGAAGGAACAGGAAAAGAAAACTCACGCTTTTGAAGTAACTGGTGCTGCAGTCTGTTTTCTCAAGCCGAAAGCTTTTCTTTACACTGGCAAAAAGTCAGGGAAAATGTTTGCTTAAAGTTACAGAAGAACAGGCCAAACTGCTGCCTCCTCCAGCAGCAGAGACACAAGAGCTGGCTAAAGTCCTCGTCTACATGGAGCATTGGGAATGGGAGCACCATTGGCAGCAAATGCTCTTCCCGTGTTCAGGACTGGACAAGACAGACCTGCAGGAAAGGTTGTGGAAAGGATAATGCTGAAGAGGCTGCAGAAGAAGAGGTCAGGGCATGGCCACCTAAAACTCCATGAGGTTCTTCAAAAGAAAATTTTTGTGGTACATAGAGAGCAAATATTCACCAAGAACTGGCTGTAACAGAGGATGGCTGGTCTACTAAATACCTCCATTTTTTTGAGAGTTTGCCTTTTTTCCCAGCTCACCTGTGGCTATAGGCATCTGCTGACCTGAAGAAAGGAGAGATGAAAGGCATTGCTTCTGCAGGGGCTGTGTGGCTTGGGGGATCCAGCCAGGACTGTGCAAACATGCCCGGCATTGCCTTTTACTCCACTTACAGTAGGTAAATAGAGAAGGACCCTGGAAAAATGCTTACCAAAATGAATTTTTCGAACAAATGTTAGAGTTCTGACAATGCGAAGATCAATGGAGAGAGAGCCCATTTTTTTTCTTTAAAAATAGAAAAGAAAAAAATTTTTAGTCAAAGTTGAAGATAAATTTTCTGCCAGGAAATAAGAACTCTGCCAAAATAGTGACAGATGTATTTTTTATTTTATCAAATATTTGGCCTGGAATCAGAAGTGCTGAGGATCTGTAATTACCTCCACATTTTCAGGAGGCTGGATGAAATGCTATTCACAAGTTCTTGGCATGAACACATGTGGAAAATGCAGTATATTTTGCGTTACTGTTACGTTCACAGTGACTGCCTCAGTTTCCCCAGCTGTCCAGTGTGCTACCTCACAGTGGAGCAATGCATTAATATCTTATACTAGGTGAAGGTAGAAGTCATCATTTACAAGAAAAACAAACTCTTTTGGAAGAGCATAGAGGAGGCAAAGAAAGCAAACAATGGTTCAGCCAAATTCTGAAGGAACTGATGATCCTCTTTGCTCTGGAACTGGTATTTTATCCTGGAGAAAACCAAGTGGAAAACATTAGCTGGTTCTGGTGATGGTCCAAATGACCAGCCAGGCCTGCACCTATTTGGAAGAGATGTATGTGAAACTCAAAGCTGCAAGGCTTGGAGAAACCAGCTGCTGACTGTGTCATTCTGCTAAATCACAATTGCTTTTCAAGTCTCATATCATAAAGCCCTTGCTCCTGAAAGTATGTGATTACAGGAGAATTTCTTCTCTCATTAAAAGGAAAAAAACCCCAGAAAATGCAAAGCTTTCTTGTATGGATGTAGAAAAAAGCCTGAACACTTCATTCAAGTAGACTTATAAAGGTTTAGAAACCAAAAGAAACACAGAGCGGACAATGTTTATTGTTTCAAATACTTTATGATTTTCTGAAGGCCAATTCTTTCTTTTGTGCAATTCTTTGTTCTGTGAAACTGAACCCATTTTACTTGATTTCAGTCAATTAACCCCAACATGCCTCTCGCATTTGGCCTGACTCCCCAGCACAGGTTTATCCCTGAAGACTCATGGCGAAGCAAGAGTGAGTTTGTTACTTGTACCTTTTCTGTATAAAACAGAAGGTTTGAGCAACAGTTAAGACCAAGTAATTACAGACAGATATATAGCGTTACAATTCAAACCTGCACCGTAATGGCTCCATAAAGTCACCTAGGTTTAGATATACATCAAACCATTTTTCACATTGCAAATGAATACTTTTTTAAGAGCTATAACTTTCTGGGAGTTCATGAATTTCCTGGATTCATAGCCCTTTACTAGATGGAGGAAGGTGTAAGAGATACTGCTGTACAGAAAGAAAAAGGAGGGAGAGAGTAGCAAAGGGAGCTGAGGCAGAGGAAAAAAATAAATCCTTAGAGATGAGATTTCCAAAAGCTGCTTGAAAAAAAAGCTGGGATAAATGTATGACACACTCAATAAATATAACTTTGCTTTATCACCTCCTCTTTTCCAGCCTTGCCAAGGGATTGTGGGAGCCTGATCTGAAACACGAGGCCTTTAATGACCAAAAGCCTGAAATTCTGCCCTCCGCCAGTGCTGGAGTCCTTAATCAAGGTGTGAGCAGCAGCTGGGCTTGTAGCTCCCCAGCTGTGCCCATAGCTATGTTGGCCACACTCTGCCTTCAACCTGAAAAAAGGCAGCTGACAGGAGCCGCCATGATGTTGGTGACAACTCCAGGTGGGCACCAAACAGCCATAACCATGCTGACCTCAGTGTGGTGGCCCAAGGAGAAGATCTTTGTAAGGGGAATAGATGTAGCACCTGATCCTTGACTCAGGGGTACAGGGATGGCCAACTGCCTTGCCCACTCATCTGGAGCACTTCATGGACCTCTGTCCCATAGAGGCCACCGATGGGTTAAGCCTAGTGCTGCAGTCCTTAAAACCATTTTTTTTTCTTTTAAATATTTTGGGGGTCTATAGCAGTGATGGCTAAATTAAAGCATGGGTAACTTTCTGCCTCCTTCTCTTCTAAACCCACTCTCAGTCTGTGCCACACACCATGTCCTTGTGTCCTGATGGCAGCAGAGCATGGTGCTGCTGAGCAATGGGGCTAAGACTTCTTCTCAATGCTTTTCCTAAAGCTTGCTGTGATCAGATCAGACAGATGATGAAAGCACACTATTATTTTTGCATTTTTTAAAGTGAAAGGGCACAGATATGTGGTGTTTGTGGTGTAATTTCCTATCCCAAAGAGCACTTTCAATCTGGGCAATTTTGGCAATTAAGGGAAACCTCAGAGAGGCACAAAACAGACATCTCCGTGCCTGAGGAAGCACACAGAGCATGCGACTCATGTTGCAGCGTCCCTCGGGTTGAGTCATTGTGCTGGCAATACAGTGCAACAGCAGCAAAGTGTCTTAAACCAGCATACTGCATGCGCCACAGTAGCCTGACTTACACTACAGGGCACACACCCAGGCTTCCCAGGCAGGAGTCATGGTCAATGCACCTACATGCCTTGTTGATCCTTTCCTACATATCAATGAAAGTGCTTTTACTCCCTTTTCTAAAATCCCCTTAAATTCTCCTCCACCCCATTGGTTAGACCAGCAAATCCATCTTTCTCATGCAGTTAAATTAAGATTAAGGGGGCTTGATAAGTAATTAATTTTAATAATAATAATTTTTTTTTCTTTCCGAGTTAAAGACATTGACTTGCTATTCTCTTACAGAGTTGGGAATCAATTTCCCACTGACCTCAACGAGAAGCAGAAGCCTTCGTATCTGTAAGGAACAGAGGCATCTTCTCTTTACAGATACAGAACAAACCATACCTGCTTTATGAAGCCAGGACCTGATGAAAACTCATGCCTGGGAACCCTCACATGTGCTCCAGAGAGCCAGCAAGGACTTTATTCTGCTGCCAAGAATTTTGATTTTTCTAAATTCTACTTTGCTTAACTGAGAAGACAATCTTTCACCTTCTTCTAGGGGCATAATTCACTCCTTGAGGTTTGTAGTACTTTTTTTAACATAATTTGGGCTATTTTCTTTTGTCAATTGACAAATGAAGGAGACAAGGAGAGAGAAAGAATCCCACAGAGGCATAAAACTAAGATAAACAGGTGCGAACAGGTAAAGTACGCTGATACAGTGAATGCACTTGAACCTCTACATTTAACTGACCATGACAATAGGCATCTATCTTTCCTCCGACAGCTTTTTCTAAATGTGCCCCAGTGTCCCTGGAAGAACATTGCCTTTCATGGGAGACTGTGTAATGAAATGCCCTCATCCTGTTTTAATCAGTTTTGAATGTGGAAAAGACAATCATGATCTGAGAAAGGCAGTGTTTCCCTTGCATGTGAATTATGTGATACTGTAGCTTCATTAACATGCTTTACAGTCTTATCTTTATTCATACTGGCAAATTAAATTAGCACTGTCTTTCAAATCTCTGCCTATTTTTCCCCCTAGGCAACCACCAGCAGCACAAAATAAATGACAGTAACGGGAGTGGATTGCCGTGCTTTTGACGCTAGTCCCTGGATTTTAAGCAGCCATCCCTCCAAGAATCATATTTGTTCTTGTTCCAAGAGCCGAGCTGCATCACAGCGTGCTTGTTGCTATTACAGAGCTCCACGTACCGGCACAGAGCCTGGGGCCAGCGCATGGGGCACAAGGCTGTCCACCTGGAGCCCTGTTCTTCCTTCCTTCTTTAGTCTCCCCAAACGTAGACTGTATTTTGATATTTAGGCAGGTGCCTCCTTCCTCCCTTCATGGTCCTTTCCCTCTGTCAGCTCCTTTGAGGTCTGGATGGGAAAAGCACAAAACACGGTTGTGGTAAGGGTGGAAAGTCAGAAGCAGAGAGGTTTTTGCTGCACAGGGTGATTTTTCTTGATGGGACCGTTTTCTTCGGCTGATGCTGAAGCACGTGTGAGAAAATGTTTATGGGAAGTTGTAGGGAGTCTATTACTAATATAATATGTTTTGGGGGCTGTTTAGAGGAAAGATCTTGGTGGAAAGGTATAAAAGGTGGGATGAGGTGGAAAAGACTTTCCCCACTTATATCTTTGCCATGGAGCTACCTGGGCTGGGGACTAGTGTGGATTTGTCAACTCTGCAGTCAGGCGTAAATCGAGCTTCATAACCTTGCAAGTGCAAAGCATTAGCAGCAAGTGATTTTACATTAAACACTAAATATTGCAGCTATTAAAGAACATTCATCATCCACACAAGGTGCCTGAGCAGAAATGAGCTGTAGCATCTCCTGCAACATTGACTGTAAGCACATTAAAAACCATCACTGTGCTGTCAGTCATTTTGATCTTAGAGAGGAGACCTGGCACTCAGATGAATGTCAGCCCATCCTTTGCACAGCATCGTGGGGTCACTTCCAGCTCAGCTTAGAGCCACAGGCACTGGTACCTCCAAACCCTTCCTCTTTGTGTTTCTTCTGGTGTTCTGCTCTTTAGCTGTCTCCGGTTGTGGTGTCCCAAAATGGAGCATCCTGTGACACTGTTGTCTCCACTGGAACAAGTGGTGGTAAAAGGAGGCTACAGATACTACCGAGGGATTTGACCAACATTAAATGACCCCCTCACTGTTGCTCATAGGTGGGTTCTACCCAAAAGATACAAGCCCATGGGCAGTGCTGTGCAATTAGCTGTGATGGAGATAGTGGGGACATTGCAGCTTTCTTCCCCAAACCTCAGTGTGATTAAATTGAGGAGACTTTGTTTCCTTTTCCTGAGCAATTCCTCTGGACTGTACATTGTTATCACCAATCCCAAGAGATGACCCAAGCTTCTGACCTAATGAAGTTTTCATTTCTTTCTGCTTTCCTACCACCAGGCCAGCCAAGACTGGCCATGCATTGTGCTGGGGAGATTTGCTCAGTCCAAGATTGTGCTTCAGATAAGATTTTGGATGATTATGATTAATACAACTGCTTTATTTTTTCTGACAGGTGGACTGATAAACAGATATTGTTGCTAGGCCTCCGTTCCTTCCTGATATGATAAACAATACAGACAGCCTGAAATGCTGATGTTTCTTGGAGATCTCTGAAACCAGAGGTCAGGGCAGTCTCTGCCTTGCCCTTTGATTGTACTTGGATAAAGGACTTCAGTCCTTTAAGTGAAGAGTGATGATTTCACCAAGACCTGACATGTCCTTAGTTTCCAGTAAGGAAAACAAACAAAACCTCACAGTTTTGAGAATATAGTCCAAACAGAGCTGAATGCTCATAAAAGGGCAGAGAGTCTGCAGATCCAACAGAAAAAAAGTAGCTTAAAATGCCACCAGGAACTGTTACAATATTTCGTGAGTTTTTTTCCTCCCTTTATCTGATCTCCATTTATCATTCTTTCTGTCTTTACCTGACATGAACAGATGAAATTTTGGAATTTCTCAGCAAGCAGGTACCCTGCCCGCAGCTGCCTGGCACGAGCTGAACTCACCCGGGGAGCACCAGCCACAGGTGCAGGAAGGCTCAGTCCCATCTCAGGAGTAGCCCCAGCTGCAGACACACACATTTTCTTGCACTTCTGATCCCTGCACAGCCCTCCGGAGCTGCGCTGCCTATCTTGCAACTGAGATAACACCAACATGCTCAGAGCAGAGAATAAACCAGTGAGCTTTCAGCTTCAGCCTTAAAACCCCTTTTGCTTCACTTTGCATTACTTATCCATACCATGCATCCATGCATTACTGAGATTGACCAATCCCCTCCTTGAATCCTCTGTCCAATCGTTGAGCCACCCCCCCACACTAAGCTGTATAAATCAAAAACTGTATAAATCCCTTGCAAGGTTTGCTGTCTGTCTGTGGTGTAGGTGGTTGTTGTTGCTGTGTTAGCTGGGGACTAGTGATCGGGAAGGTCTTTGTGCAAATTGCTTGAGAAATATGTGTAAGGGAACTTCACAGCAGTAGTTTTCAGGGACTGTATTGTTAATCTGTATAACTCAGACTCCTGAGAAGATTAGCAGTGCTGATTATAACTTGCCTGTCTCATTGAAGTGGTTCATTTAATATAGGCTCTTCTTGCAGAAGTGTCTGGGAGCCTCCCATTTCCTAATTAATGTTTCTTTTTAGTAGTGGAGGGAATGCCGATATTGCATTGTAGTGATCAGGAGCTTTTGGAGGTAGACAGGACCTCTGTCTATACAAAAAGGTAGATGAGAGGAAGCTAGAAGTCTGCTGTAGAGCTTGGGAACCTGTAGCAAGACTAATGGGCTAAAACAGGCACCATTCTCCACTCAGACCATGCATTATTGCCCGTTGTCAAAGTGTGAGCTGATTTAGGTACTCTCCTTAATGATGAAGAGTAGGGTTTTTTAGCCATAATTAAGGGATTTTTTTTCCTGAGGTTGGTGGCCTCAGGATGAGATTAACTTTTACCTACAGTGTGTTCCTTTTCAACCTGCAAAGAATCCTAGATGACTAGGTCTGATGTACAAACTGAAATTGGGGTAAATTGGTGCCAGATGAAAACTGACCATGCACAGGTAAGCTCTTTCCCTCTGATGTATGTCTTACCCTATACCTTGGGGCTAGCAGGAGTCTGAACAAACTGCACACTTTTAGCAAAGTAGCTTTGGCCAAGTTCAGGCTCTTTTGTGCTGTCTGGCCACTAGAGACAAGGGAAATGCCCTGTCCTTTCTCTGATCAGTTATGGATGTTAGTAACTTTGGCCTGAGATTAAATAGCTTTGCAGCAGATGTTGGAAGAATGAAAGGTTCTTATTATTCTTCCTAGGAGTTCTGTTGAATACCCAGCACTCTCCAAAGGTGGTGCTGCTTATTTCAGAAAAGAACTAAATTTGGTACATAGCAATTCAGGACAAGTAAGAGATTTCCAGCCTGCACAGCAGACTGTATAATGGGGCCAGGCCACAGCTTAGGGCAGAGACCCATCAGTTCATTAGGTGTGCCTACCCACCCAGGTGTCCTGTATGAGTGATTAGTTCCCACATTGATCCCTGATTCTCTGTTGATTTTCTTCCCGTATTTCCTATCTGCAGTTGGAAGCCCCGTGTTTCCAGAAGACCATCTTTGGTCCCTCCTGTTGTCAAAAATGCCTAAGCCTGGGTGGGATGGGATCTGTGGCTGTGCAGTGACATACATGGGGTTAGGTCCTTGGCTGGCTTTTGTTCAGTCCACTCATGCTCTGGCTCTCAGGCACTGGTGATTGCCCAGAGAGCAAGTGACTCTGCTTTGGGATCAGATGGAGCTTGCTGTGGTCTGTCCTTTCTAGCCTGCCCATGACATCAGCTAGACTCCCTGGAAGTGGTTGGGTGATGGGGAGAGGGGAGCAGGTTAACATCCTAGTGCAGACCTTGCTGTGATCAGGTCTGGGATCAGCTTAGTTGCCCTCTACTCTTTGAACAGCTGAATCTCTCCCCTCAATCAGGCTTTAAGGGAAGATTAAGTGTTCAAAAGCACTATTTACATTTCAAAAACTAACCAGGGCCTGGTGTGAGATCAAAGTAAAAATGGGGTTTAGGTGTATTGATCAGATGCCCATGATGCTGGGTCTTTCTGCTTTCCTGTATCTTGTAAAGGATCAAACAAGAGTTTGGAAATGTAAGAACTGTCAGCATGATTATTTTTTTTCTAAGTAACAAGAGCTTGTAATCCCAGGTGCTTTAGATGCTTGCCTCAAAGAGAAGTTATTCCTTTGTGATATTCCCTGGATTAATTAGTGGCTACACCTTACATGCGTGGCACTTGTCCCTCCCCACCCCAACCTCCTTGCTGAAATGCTGGTCATCCACCAGACCTGGCAAACAAGTCCAGTCCATGTGTGGGATCCTGGTGTTCAGAGCTCACACTTTACCACTGCTCTTATGTGTAGCTGGAGCTCGACCCAGTGTCCTGGCTCTCCTCAGCCCAGGGAGCTGACATAGCCCCATGCATCAAAACTTGGATGTGTATGAGACTGTGATGGTCAAGTAGAGCAGCGCTACAACTAAGCCCCTCTAAATAACTTTTGAGAGTGGAAGGTGTCCGGCAAAACATGAGCAACCAGTTTTGAAAGTGGGGTTGGATGGATTGGCAGAGATACCATCATTATCCGCTGCTTCATCCACCATACTGATACAGAGGAGAAAGGTTGGGGCTCCTCTGGTACATGTCAGACTGCTGATTTTGTGGGTGCATGCCTGAAAGTTTGGCAACATGATACTGATGGATGTCAGGTGGCCACACACCCACATGTCCATCCACACCAGTCAGCTTTCCGCCTTGGCCAGCTTCACTGGACGAAACCAGCAAACAGCCTTGTGTTTCCTTCTGTTGTAAATAGTAATAATATACCTTTACACTTGTGGATTGCTATTTCTCATAGATAAGCTAATGGCATCAGGTTTGAGCCTCTGGGCTCAAAATGGCAACTGCTGCATGCACCAGCCTTCCTTTGCCACTTGCTGCCTTCCCTTTGCTGTGTGCTCAAACAGCAATTGTGTCTGGCAGCAAGAGGACTCTGCAGGAAAAGTAGGACAAAGCATTCAAGTCCTGTTTGTGTGGATTTTGGCCAAGCAAGAAACTGTTTCACTTAACCAGTGTGACTGTTCTCCTCCCAGAGCAAACTCAAAAAGTCTTTTTCCTTTGTGCCAAGCTCCTCGCAGCTGTAAGTAAATTCCCTCGAGGAAATAGTGTGTGGCAGGAACAAAGCACCATGGTAGGCACAGCCCCTCTCCCTGCAGCAGGAGATTTGTGGTGTGTAACTGTGTTATCAGAGCCACTTGGAGCACATGTGTGAAGAGGGTAGCAGAGGTAATTATTTAAAATCCTGCAAAGTACTTGAACCTGAAAAGACGCTGCCTTCTCCCTTGTTTGGCAGTGAGTGGTGAAGCTGTGCCTGCTGTACAGCTTGCAGGGAGACACCTTTTTGGTGTAAAGCAGTAAATGCGGCTGCAAGGACACTGCTGTGACTCTGGATGGGTGGCAAATGGTGCCAGTGATGCAGAGCAAAGGAAGGGGGGAGGATTTGACATGGCTTCTGAACAACAGCCACCGGGTGATGTTCCAGGAGAGGAATACTCCTGAGCAGTTCTCAATGCCATGCAGAAACAAAACCAGTCAAAGAAGTGTCCCTGTGGCACGACTGCACACACAGCATCCTTCCGTCAGTCCCACGGCTGCTACTTGTAAACATACTTGCCTTTCTTGTACCTTCCTGAGAAAGTACAAGGAATGACAAGTTAAATACTACTGAAAAGCAGGAAGCTGTACCTGATGTCAGGTTGCTGTTGTGTATTGATCTGTTTTGGAAATGCCAGCAGGGTGGCTCCTATAGCTGCTCCCCGGAGGTTAAAGCTCCCCAAATCAGAGTTTCAGCCTGTGAAACCATAGTCCAGTCTGCTCTGCCTCTAAGAAAATGTTGTTGCTCTCTCAGATAAATGCAGCACTGCTGTGCCTGGAAGAAAATATTTACTTGCGAATAGCAGTAGCAGAGAGTTTACCTCCTTCTGCTGACTTTTCATTGTGGGAGTCCCTCCAGGGGCTTTGAAATTGAATTGCTGCCTCCATCTCTGCCTGGGTGAGTGTTGCCAGCGAGGCACGGAAGACATCAGCCGTGCAGGGAAGTGCTCTCTCGCCGCTCCTCACATCTGCTGGCTGCTGGGTTGGTTTCCAGCTGTGCAGCTGCTTCCACCATCCATGGGCAAACACTTGCACAAGCTCCCGCTCTGTGAGCTGCAGTATTGCGTCTGGGTTGGACACAGGGACAGAGCAGGACAGGGATGTGGGGCTGATCGCTGGGTCACAGCCAGTTCATCCCAGGACACTGACAGCAATCACTATTTCTGCTGTTGGAACCATTTATTAGAGCACAGAGCCATTTATTAGAGCATAGACTGATCAATTTGCACTGAGGGAGATCCCACCCCTCCTCCCCAGTAGTGATTTATAAATCTCCCCTGTCTCAAAGACTTTCATCCCCTTCTGCAAAATCGTGGTGTGACTTTTCCCTTGCAGGGGCTCCTGTGCTGGGAGGACAGGGCTGTCCCAGTGTGTCCCCAGAGCTTCTGTGCTATGGGGTTAAGCAAATGCTGACCCGCTGCCCTCCTCCTGCAACCATCCTGCCTGAGCCTTTAGTTTGGGGGTGGCTGCCATGTGCCAGCCCAAGCTGCCTTCTGGGCTTGTGCCACTTCCCAAAGGTCATGAAGGATTCCCAGTTCTCAGCCCTCTCCTGCGGAGCTGCTGAGTAATGCTCGGGCTTGTGAAATGGTCTCCTTGTGTGACTGGTCACCTAATGGCATGGCACGGTTCCTTCACTGGCTGGATGACTGCTGAATAGCTACATAATCTTGAACCCTCGAGACTGAGGGATTTACAAAAATAAATCTTTAGCTATTGGAATGGTTTCTGTAACAATCTCAGCACTGCAAAACCTAAAACCAGCCTGGCCCTTCAGCCTCCTCTCATTGCACAGATTTTCTTCCTACTGTAACATCCAGTAAGTGAGGACTTGTTGGTCACAGAGGCTAGCAGACAAGTACATGTGGTTTCATGACTAGTTTCTGATCAAACCTTGCCATAGCCAGAAAGCAAAGGTCACAGTGTCTGAGCCCCAGAGACCAAGCTCACACTTACCCTGCACCAGCGCTGACAGCTTGCTCCCCTCCTGCTCCACTTGCCCTGCAAAAGTGCTCACCCAGCCCACTGCTTTCTGTTGCGAGTCACTTTGGTTTTTTATGTAGATTAACAGAGACTTTGGGCTGTGGTTGAATAATTGATCAAACCCATCCAGGCTTCACAGACTTGAACGTAACTTTTTGCGAAGTTTCATTCCCACACAACACTTTAAAATCAAGGAAGATCTGAGCCATGCTGCACCTGGGTGCTTGGTATCTGATCTCGCTGGAGCTCTTAAAGTATGCATCATTTTTGTCAAATCTTCCTCTTATGTTTTGTGTATTGCAGCGATATGAATGCATTCAACAAGAGCTTTTCTGGTATAAAAAAAGAACTTTACATTTTAGTCCCTTTCCAATGGATTCTTTTGGGTGATTCAGAGGATGTTGACTTCTCTGAGCATGATCATTTAAAAAAAGGCCTGGGTCTCTAGCTGCAGTGAAAGATGAAGGTCTGTAGTTCCAGCACTAGCTACAGAGGACATGATTTCATGTCCATGTTGTGTGGCAGGCTTTATACACAGTGCACCGAGGATTGTAGTCAGTCCTTGTAGGAGTTTATCCTCATCTTCCCAGCTCCCCAGCTGTGCTGTGTGTGGAAATAAGCAAATACACCGGTGAATACAGAATCATATGTGGGTGTATGTATTCATACATGTATATGTGGCCATGTCTCACCCCTGGCAGGGGAGATGGGCAGAGGGAGAGGATGGCTGCAGGTGTCTTAAGTGACTGGTACCATTCACCTTAGCTCAGCAAAGCTTTTAGGCAGGTTAACACAACCTGCCCATCACCTTCCTAGTGCTGGGCAATGAGTAGTGATGCAGGCACACACGCATTTACACAGGACAGGAGCGGGTGTGTAAAACAGCCCACAGATCTGACATGGAACCATTCACTGATGGTCCATGTTGTGAAGGTCCCCACAGCAAAGTGGCTCCTTAGACAGGTCACGTATGTAGATGTACACAGTTATTGAGGTCAGACATCTATAAACAAGATCTGATGTGAACAGAAGAAACACTTGTAAGTCATAGGCATGAGCAAACAGTGTATTTTGTGTGCGTTACAGTGTGTGTCTGTGTATTTAAGAGCCGCGGATGTGCACGCTTTGTGCGTCTGCCACATAATTCAAGCAGGCTTCAGTAGTCTGGGAGTTTCATCCAGAGTCTGCAATGGAAGAGCCAAGGCAAAGCTCCCCGTGCGGGACGAGGGATGGTGCCCACCGTGGCCCTTGCAGCACCGCAGCCGGCTCTGCCATCCTTGGTTGTGCTGAAGCAGCTCTGAATAACAGGAACCGGCATGAAAGCTCCCTTTATTCCTCTCTTAATCCCGATGCTGTCTTGTGGGAGACAAAAAGTACGAGCCATTGTAGAAAGGCTTGTTGTCCTTTACGCCTTGTTACCAATACAGGCATAAAGTGACCACGTGGCGGGTGAAGGACAGGTATTGTTCCCCCAGCTGCTTCTTGGGAAACGCACTGTAAAGCAGAACAAACATCCCAGTTTTCGCCTTTTTACCTCCTACCGATCTGTCTTGCTTTTCTCCACCTACAGACAGTAGTTAAGCACTAGAAAGAAGCTTAGATCAGTGGTGACTTGTTGTTGCTCTTTAATTCATGCAAATGTTCTTTTTAACTAGCTTGGAGTCTTAAACAGCCCTCTGGGGAACCTTTTGTGTTTATGATTATTGAAACAAAAGTTTATTTCCTTTAAGCACAAAACAATTGGGGAATAGAGAGAAAGAACCTGTTTTCTTTTCTTGCAAATACGGTAAATTTAAAGGTCAGGTACAAGTTGACATACCAGTGGGCAGCTCAACACTTGGAAGAATTCCCCGGAATAGCAATAAAAATTGTCAGCTTTGCAGCCTCACAACAGCACAAGAGTTTTTTGTCTGTCTGTATCTGGATTCATAAAGACCTTACAGGGTCTGAGACAGGCTTTGATTTGGACTGAGGTTTTGCTGCTTCGGTACATGCAGGGATGTGTGCAGATACCCCTATCAGATGCAGCAAGACACCTGCTGCCCTGTTACAGCTGGAATACCAAGTTTTACTAAAATCTTGGGTACGGGGACTCAGATGGCCTCAAACCTAGCCAAGGGTCAAGCTTGTGCTGCAACCTAGCATCTTCCCATAACAGATGTGGCTCCAGATCCAGCCCCTCCTGATTTCATATGTAGTCTGATTCCTACTACATCTCTGTCATTTCATCAGAGGGGTGAGAGGCAGCACTGAAACACATCAGTGTGCTGGATCAGTCCTGAACTCTTGCCTGAATGAAAAGGCTAACTGGTTTTCCCAGTGTATCTGGTACAGTGCTGTAATGATAGACATGGTCCCTGAACCCTCGACCTCCTGTGATTGCGAGACATGCGCTGGCTCTCTGGGGAGACCGCAGCAGCCGTTTTATTCTTGGGCAGGCATAACCCCTGCTCTGTGACATGCAACCCAGCTCCAGCTCCCTGCCAGAGTGCTAATAGCTCTCTTCCAGCTACACAGTGGTGCAACAACTGGAAATGCTTGATCTTCAGGTACTAATGCTGAAGGGCCACATAAATACACCATGAAAGGGTCATTCACCCTGGGAAATGGGTTTGAATCCTTTAAACCAAAGGCCTTGGTAGGTACAAAGCCAACCTTCTTCCTCGTGCACGATGGGGTTAATGTGTCTGCAGGCTGAGCACTTGATCTGCACTCCCTCAATGGGTTTGGGTAAAGCAGAGGTTTTCGTGGTCACTCATGCGGTGAGTGGCAGCCTCCACTGCTGCAGCATTGCCTCTGTGGGACATTGCTCAGTAAACTGCCTTAGGTGGGAAGGTTATATGTGCTTCCCAGCTTCTTCCTTGATTTTTAGCTTTAACTCAATTAAGGTCAGCTTGGAGCAGCTCTTCTGGCTCAGGCTTTTCTCTGTCTGACAGTGGCCAACAGCAGCTGCCAAGAGCAAAGTATGAGAATGTGGAAGGCATGTAGTGCTGATTCCCCTGAATGCTCCCACAGCAACTTGTGGGGTTTCCGAAACCAGAGCTACTTTGTGCTTAGGATCTCTTCAGGGGATGTCTTCTCCCATCAGTTTCTCTAGATCTGAAATCATGCAAATCTCTAGCTCCTACAGCAACCTGTGGCAGAGCTCCACATCATTGTTACAGATGTGAACAGCTTCCTCTTGTTTTCAAGCCTGCTGCCTGCTAATTTCAGTTAACGTCCCGAAGTTCTCTTATTATGGGCAGCAAACACCCTTTTCTTCTTACCATCCATGCCTCTTGTCTTTTCACAGACAACTTCTGTGTGCACCGCCCCAGTTGTCTCCTCTCTAACCCTCAGCCGGCACCAGAAGAAACTGCATGGAGCCAATGTCCTAAACTTCCCGAAACAGCCACTGACAGGGATGACAATCTTATTTTGGACCAAATGAACTGGGCTCAGCATCTTTCACTGTCTTCTCAGTATGCCAAAGTCAAAGACAGAGACCCTTTGCTCACAGACCATCTGTGTAATAGATCACTCTGACACCAATTCACTTCTTCTTTGTGTAATAAGTTATAATCTAGCCATTCAGACAGACATGTAAAAAAGAAAACTAACATGGCCTCTAAAATCAATGAGCCAGTAAATAGAGGGCTATAAATAATCAGGAGAAAGGATTTAATTAGCAACAAAATTCACTTGCAGTACACTGGATGCGTATGGCAGCCTCTAGTCTGAAACCGCCTCACGTGCTCTGACTGATTCTGGCAGTCACTGGCGTGATCTCTTCTCATGCCCATAAAGACATAAAGACTAAGTTGCATTTTGGAAGCGTTTTGCTCCCCAGCACTGTGTTGCGTGATGGCTACTCTGTAGGTCTCTACGTCGATGCTGCTGAGAGCAGCATCAACCCCCTGAGAGCCCAACGTCAATAGGAAAGCAAAGCTCACACCAACTTGTGCTCACGTCTGGAGGCAATGCTGTGCCCACTGCTGTCAGCAGTGGGTGTACAGGTCCTGAGCTGCCCACCACATGGGCAAAGTGCAGGAGGGGTGGCAGAGGTGGTGCCTGCCCTCATTTGTGTCGCCTGGGGGTTTGCTGAACAAGACGCGGGCACATGCCCAATGCACTTGCCGTGCTTTTAGAAACTGATGTGGAGAAGTTGAGTCTGTGCTGCTGCTGGCATAGAGCTTTGCTTGGCAAAAATCTGGGGGTGAATCCAGACCCAGATGTGAATCGCATCCAGCTGGATGTGAATCCAACCTGTGCTAGGTCACATATCCCATGACAGATTCACTGGATACGGGCAAGGAGGGGACTTATCTCTGCAGAGCATAAAAGCACTGATGACCAGAACTGCTGTCTTCCATTCCGGGACTTATCACTCCCTTTGTGCAGACACGGGCTGCATTCCTGGGTCTGGAGGAAAGTGGCTGGATTTCTGAACGTGGTCACTTGAGGAGCTTTTTCATTGCTTTGCCTGCTGGTATCACAGCTTATTGATAACATAGTAGGTGAAGATAGATCAGCAGAGAACCCCAAATGAGGTTAAATTGTACCCAGAGTCTATGGTTTGAAGCATCTCTGTCTTGAATTTAAGGTAGGGTTTGATAGATCCCTAATGTATTCTGGCAGACTATCCTGGACTCTTCATCTCAGGCAGAGCTGCTGGCTGAGAAGAGATCATTTCATAAAAGAAGCTTTCTGCAAAGCCCTGTCTTTTCTTTATTTTGCACCTGTTTGCTTCCGTAGCCGTAGTTCAGTTTTCTCCTCATCAGTCTGTGTTTGTGAATTCACCTAAGATTTTCAAATGAAAACATGCTATTGAGCAGCATCAGCCCTAAACTCCTGAATTTTCTGGGAATTACTTCACTGATCTGAGGTATGCTATACCATGTGTCAGTAAAGAGTAATTTTATTATCAAAAGAATGATTCCATTAGGTCAAACCAGATTGTAAAGATCCCTCTCCTGTGTTTTACTGCCTTTATTGAGTACCCAGCCATATGCCTCTTTAGTATCCACGTGCTATTTGGTTTTATTAATGCTTGCATCTGCTGGTGATTTGAGCAAGGGCCAAAGGTTCAAAATTGAAACTCAAGGACCCTCTACTACTAAAAGATTTTATTAGCCATAAATCTATTATAAAGTGCCTGTGTTGACAATAGGGAATAATATAATCAAACCTCTCTCCCCACCAGTGACAGCCCTACTCTGCTGCAAGGATCCACATGAATTAATCTGTCTTGTTAACCATCCCAGAGTAAGTGCCTTTCAGGAGAAGAAAATACTTGAGCGAAATACAAAGAAACATCTGTGCCCTTACAAATACACCCTGCTTTCCATGGGGGCACTTATATAAATAGATGATACTCCATTCCAGTACGAATCTCCCTGACCGTGTACTTTATGTCGTTGTTGTCTCTGGTGCAAAGCGAACGGCAAAATGATTCAGCGTAAGAATAGTGGCTGTGTGCTTGCTTTGTGCTGGTTAAAGGGGAATATGCAGGGCAAATGAGATCCCTCTTTGTACTCCATGTCTTACTATTGCTTGTTTGGTTTTGGGGGGGGTTTCCTGCCTTGGGATAACTTTGATTAACTTCAGTCACAGCTTAGTTGAGTAAAGTTAGAAAAAAACAACATAAAACTCTGATTATGAGGACTTTTGTGCCTGTGACCCACTACACAGGCAAGGAGAAGGAACTGCCCTGTGTATAAAGTTACTGGTCCCAGCAGTATGTGCAAGACTTTGGGGCTGGGAGGAATTTAATTTCATGCTGATTACCAAAACTTGCCCAGCCTGTTTCCACCTTAGCCACAAGCTCTTTGGGTGACTTTTGCTCTGTTTATGACTTGCATGTGTTTAGTTATTGGTAAAAGGACTGATCCTTACTACAGAAGGAGATGGTGAGACTAACCCAGCTAACATTTGTGGTGCTTTGGGATCTCTGCGGGATATAGGCTACCTGGTATTTGCACCTGGAGGCTGCTAATTCCTTTCCCTAAAAGACTGCTGTGTTGTTCCTACAATGAAGGCTATTCCAGTTTGGACAGTTCCTTCTCTTCCCTGTAAATGTCATGGGAAAATGTTACATTGCAGTCTACCTGACAGCCCTTCACAGTTACCATTCAGTATTAGCAAACTCTCTTTTGTCCCCCTTGTCCCTTCCTTTTGCAGTCTGTATAATCATCATCCCAAACTGGTGCTCACAACTGCATGGTATTTTAGGTTCACACTGAAATAAAAGTCTAATTGCCATAAAAATCAGGGGAGGGAAGGTCTTTCTGTAGTAACAAAAGGAGAAATGATGAGAGGACTAAACACCGTTCTCAGTTACTCCTCTGAACACAGAGAACCTGGACATTTAACGGCACTGGTTTAGATGTATACCAGCACAGCATTTTAAAAGCTTGCTTTAAGGAATTAAATGAACATGATTCTGAGACAGAAGGCTACCAAAAATAAAATAAACCCCATTACTACCTAGCTCCTCAAGTCCTACGCAGCCAGGCTTTATTGCTCAGTAGCAGAGACCGAGCAGTCCTGTAGGTGCAATGAGCTTCCCCTGCCCCTCCCCAGCATGGGTCTGTCTGCCCCATGGCCACCCATAGGACCTGTCTGCAGGGAACAAGAACTGTGATTTCAAACCTTTCCAGTCCTTTTATTCAGGCATATGTTTCCAGAACAGCTCTGGAAACTACATCCAGCACAAAAGCAAATGACGAAAGCATACAATGCTTTTGTAACTCAGAAACACAGCCGCGAGTGACCTCCTGCAGGCAGTACAGCTGGTCACTCCGATGGAGCATATGGAAGCAGTAAGTTCATATTCTTTCTCCTTCTACCTTTCGTGCTGTGATTGTGCTCAAGAGAAAAATATTTCATTGTCCAGTAGTAAAAGCTGACATTATTGTCCTGCCTCCATCTGTCCATTAGCTCCCTAAAAATTATGTGAGATGGAAAACAACATTCTGAGTCCATGGCAAATGATGGGTGGAAAGTACACAGGTACCTCCCAGAAAATTTTCTGCAAAGACAGAAGTCCTGGCACTCTGCCTCATCTGTTTGTAAGCATGCACAATTAAATTTAAAAGTTTATGTTGTGTCATGTGACTGACCACTACTGCTCTTATAAAACCCATGAGTTCTGTATTTCTGGCATGAAACTGAGATCTGGTCTTGAAATGTCATGACCAATGTACCAAGACCCCGTTTCTTCCTGCCTACTAACACTGCCAGCATCTCGCTAGCTGATCAGTTCTTTTTCTTCACTCTGGAAGACAAAATAGCAATAAAAAACCCCATAGTTTGGGTTTTGTTTCCTCTATGCCTCATTTGTATTTCTCCTGTATTAAATTTTGTTGGGGCCATTTCACACATAAACTTTATTTTGCTTTTGTGCTGGAGAAAACCTGAGAAATTACTTAATGCAACTCCATTTATGAATCTCATTGTGACAGCAGCCTGTCATCATTGCTTCTGCAGGGACAATGTGAGCGAGAGAGGGGAGTGTGAAATATGCCAGTCAAAGGGGAAAGATCGGCCTGGGCTTTTGTAACATTTGACTGGGCTTCGGAAGGTTCAGGGACTTCATGATTTTGAGGCAGACAATCTGTTTTCATTTGCTCAAAGTATTTGCTCCCCTTCAGACAGGAGATGTCATTGACTCATGCCATTCACCTTTCGTTCCTGGGGATGCAGAGCAGGAAATAAAAGCCTGAAAGCATTCATGGAGGTGGGCATGCAAAATTCAAAGCAAGTCTTCCTAGGGTTGCATCTTTGGTAGCTATGAGGACATGTGAGGGCTGGGGCAAGAAAACCTAGGGCTTTTGGGGACAAGGGGAGAAGTAGATGGAGTTGGACGTGATTAGGATCTGTGCTGGATGCAGAGGTTGTGGTTGTTAAGATGTGCCTTCTGTTTCAATTATTCTATAAGCTTTCAGCCACCCACAAGCTCACACTTTAAGTACCCTTTTGAGAAGGCCTGGGTGGAACAGGTCCATTGTATTTTAGAGACACTTACTGCTGGATTTCTCATGCCACTGTTATGGCTGGAAAATAAATGGGTTTTCTTTTCCTTTTGCAAAAACTTTCTAGCACTTTCAGCAATCTTAAATGGAAGAATAGTTTTCAGACTCACGGTAGCTTCTCTTTCTAAACCCTGCTTTCCCAGAATTACTCTCGACATGCATCTGAAAGGATAACTAAAAGTAAAATATTGACAGTTTTGTCAATATCTTAAAGGTGTTCAGAAACCAATGAACTGAGCTTAAAAGTGAGATTGTTGCTGCTATTGTCAGTGGACAGCAATTCAGTGCACTTCTCAGCAAGACCTAAAAGCTACCGCTCCTTGTATGCGACTCCCACATAATGCTGTGTGCCGTAGCTGGGGGTTAAGCACTTAAACTTATTTAACAAAGGCTCACTTCAACCATGGACTCAGACTAGGGGAGGAAAGGAGGAATGTCTAACTTTCTGCTCCAGAAACTCTTGAAGCTTTGGTTTGTTTCTTTGCCAAAGAGAAAGCTATAGACTGGAATAGCTGGAGCTTTTAGCAGAGCTGGAAAGTTGGGAACAGCAGAAGAACAGGTACGAATGAAATGGACAGATTTATTAGTCATGTTCCTGCCGTCCAAAGTATCTTAATCTCATTACTTCTATCATCAGCGATTCCCTAGGCGTTTCAGAGCAGCCTCTGCTTCTTAAGGGATTTTCGCAATTTAAAAATTGCTTATGCACAAAAAGGAAAAAACCCTTAATTTTAACTTCTCACAAAGCAAAGTAAAAATCACACAGCATCTAGCAAGTTCTGCTTTTAGAAGTGCTTCAGTTATAACTCAGTATAAATTATGTTACAATTCATTAGAAGAAAAATGTAATGTTGGGACAGGTGCTGTAAGCACTCTGTTTTGCCAGAACTAACACACTGTAGGGTTTTTCTCCTCAAAACCCTAAAGTTCCCATCAGAACCTTTGCTTTCATTATTTTTCATGGAGAAAAATCTTTTAACTAATAAATCAGCTGTCTATCTGGGAAAAGATTCCTAATTCTAAGTTGCGGAAGAAAGGGATGATCCTTTCTTGTATTTGAGGAGCTATAAATACCCATTTACTTTCACTACTTAGTAATCATCTTATTACAGTTCATTTTTGGAAGTTTGCAGAATCCAAGTCCTTGCTAAATAAAGCATACATTTGTCGTGGTTTAACCAGGACACATTACACATCTCCAGCGGTTACCTCCTGAAGACTGCCATGAGCATAGCCAAACCCAGGGAGGTTTCACATCAGCTTCAGCCAGCTTTGCTTTCAGCCGCAGGGGAGACGGCTCAGTGCATGGGGCCATGCATTTTTTTCCTTTTTCCAAATGCTTTTTGAGTCCAGAGCTTTTCAGGCAGATATCCAATTTGGGTTCTCGAGACAAGAAGATGGTGGATTCCTATTTCCTGTTTCTTTGCTACTCTGTTATTGTCTGCTGGGTCAGTGATCCTTAGGATCATAACATTTTGCTGCGCCTGAAGTCAGCCTTTGGTTTTAGTACTTTGCTGAACCTTGGTCTTATGCCACTCGAATGCTCCTTGTCTACGGGAAGCCTGTGCTCCTCTGCTGATCCTTCATATGACCTCAAAAGTCTCTCCACATGACCCCACCAAACATATCCACACCCTCTGTGTATAGCAGGCCAGCATCTGTAGCCCATCTCTTTTTGGAAAAAATGCCCTGAGATCTCTGGATGAAAAATGCTTTATAAAATTGTTGTTCTCTGGAGAGCAATAGAATTGAGTGAGAGCCTTTCAGTGGAATTTGTAAAGCCAACTACAGCGTTTAATGGCAAATTAAGTCTTTACTGCAGGACTCCATAGGCTGGTGTATTACCATTCCCAAAATGCCTGGAATAATCCATTTCTCTAAAAGCCTTAGGACACTAAGTGAACTGCATGAAACCCCTACAAATACAAAAATAGTCTAGACTGTTCTCCTTCCATTTGTTTTCCAGTAACACAGTGCTTATTTTGTCTTCTGTGTTGGCGCCTCAGACTAGTCCGCAGTAGCAGGAATCTACTTTTGCTTTAAGACAGTTGCCAAACTCATTACTCCTCTGCAACGTGCAGAGCCCCTTGTCACTGTGGCCACTATCTTGAAGCCTGACAGCTGGCTTGGGGTGTTGGGCTAAGCTCCAAGAATAAACATTTTCTAAGGCATTAATCTCTATAGTGATTATCTACAGCAACTACTTCATCTGGCTTTTGGAAATCAATCTGGGGTGGGGCTTTTTTGTGTCTTTTGGTGAACATAATTTGATATCAAATTCATGGCTTCTCTTTAGAGGGGTCAGTCCCACCCTGTGCACAGACAGGATGAGTGGGGAAGTAGCAATCACTTGACCAGCAGATACTCAGAAGCTGTTTGGGGCCAGTTTTGATTATAAGCTAGGATTGCATCTGGGTTTGTGGACATGAAGGTACAAGGATAAATCCTCTCCTCTTAGGAGGTGCAGAGCAGGTGCTGCCTGCAGGGAAAATTCCCCCTCTAAGGGGAAAATGTTGACCCTCATGGTCCTCTTGTTGCAGCAGTCTACTCTAGAACATCCCTTGCCGGTTAACCCCAAGGGCTCTCTGGGCTCCATTATCCAGCTAGATTAAAGCAGTAGCCTAACCCATAAACCTGAATTCACATTGAATTTACAGCCCATCTCTCTTTTGTGCACAGAGCTTATAGCAACTGTTCCTGTCTGAGATACCATCTGCATGTGGCTTGCATCCATTTCTTGGTAGAAAATGTAGTTTATGCAGGATTATAACTCAAAGGGTGGTGCTTGACAAAATGCATCCCCTCTGTCTTCAGGGCAGTAGTAGCATCCTCACATCGCTCGCCCAAGCAGCTTCAGCCTGTGAAATGGGGGGTGTTCCCTGTTGTGACTGCTCACACCACCCAGCCCACCAGGTCCCACCTCTCTGTGCAGAAGCTGGAAGGCAAAGGGTGGATTTTCAACAACTGCAATATTGAATCGAGCACTTCAGCAATTCTTCTTTCCTCACTCCAGCATAGGAAAGGGAGGGGATCAGAGAAGAAGTGGGAGGAAGATCATCATTTAAGTGCAAACATTAAAGCTGCATTTAGCACCTGTCTAATTTTTAATATGTGCTTAGCTGCGACATGATATTAGGCACTGAGGTAAGTGACAATTTATGCAGCATTTCTAGATTAGCTGTAGTATGGAGAGTAACTGACTTTTTTGGCTCGACAGCCACAATCAAAAATAAAATCACTTCAATCCAAGCCAAAAAAAAAGATGTATATTTGGGGAAAAGGAAGGAGGATGTCTCAGGTTTTTCTTCCTTTTTGTTAAAATGAAGGGAATTTTGAAGCCCAGTGTTTTGAAAGGAGAAATATCTTAGTCTCTGAAACATACATGTAATTTCATTTTTGGAAAGCCAAGAGTACAAGGAGGTGACCCAAAGCTGCATTTTTTCAATTAACAGATGCTATCGCAAAAGAAAATTCCCTGCTCTCACCCAGTCCCAGGGCAGCTCCTGCACGGACCTGCAGCACCTGCACAGCCAGCTCCTACTATGATTTTCACTCCTTCATATGAAGTACATCTTACTGACAACAGCCTGGCAGTCTTTATCCCAAGGTGGTGGACAGATCTGTTCCCAGCACAAGGCACTCAATTAGACAGAAAGCCGCTGAACAGAACTACAAGGGTACAATTAGAGTCTAAGAGGACCAAGTTGCTGCACAGCCTCAGCACAGCACTGGGGCCAGCCTAACTTTGCTCAGCTCCTAGGGCAATACTAAATCTGGCTTCTTCCCCAGGGCACAGTGCTTCTCTCTCAGTTACCTTGATAACCTCTTTCCTGCTATAGTCCATCACCCAGGTCTCTGGGTACTTGTAGTTGGTGCACAGAATGGGTCCGTCTGACTCCTTGAGCCTTAGGGAGCGATTCTCTGTTATCTTCCCTGTTGCACATTTGTTGACATGGCGAAACACAGAGGGCTTTCACTGCTCGCTCGGAATGGGAACAGCATGTGACGTGTGGCCAGGTCCCAGTAGCCACTTCTAGAAGATCGTCATTTCTCCGAGTCTCAGCTTAGATCACAGAGAGGAGAAAATCATTGATCTCCTGTGCATGGCAGCTTATCTCAGTGCACCATGGGTGAAATGTTTTCCTTATCTGAAAGGCCATTGAAAGACCCATGCACTGCTTGTTTCATACAAAGCTTCATGGCAGCTTTTGGTCTGTGCACAGCGTGATTTTCTTTTTTTTTTTTTTTTTCCTTCTAGCTGGCATAGAGAAAACAAGGCCCAGCCCAGGAGCAGAAGATAAGCAACAGAATGCCCTTGCACCTTCTGATCCATATAGCTTAGGTTTCAACTGAGTGACCCAAGGCCAAGGGTGGATATAGATCTGAACTTAAAGCAATGCTGCCTGGTTAATAACATTGATACACAATATCCAGCTGGTTGTTAACAGGAGAAGGGAGTTTTTCAACTAATAGTGACTTTTTTTCACATAAGTGTCAGATGCCAAAAAACAGCTCCTTTGCAGCGATGCTCAGTAAGTGCTTTGTCTGGCACAGAAGGCTCTCTAACGATAAAAATGCTATTTCCTGCTCTCCTCACTGCCCCACTCAAATCTGTGTGTGATTAGCACCTCTGTCTCATCAGACGTAGGCAGCCCAGGTTTGAGAGCAGGGCAAAGTGCCACCTCAGCAGGGGGACCTGAGTGCCAGCGTGCCAGTGCTGCTGCCCGCACCAGGGGAGGGCTTGGGAGGTCTGCTCTCAGGTTAGCAGCACCAGTAATTGCTCCTGCCTTCGTGAAAACTGTTCCTCTGGCTCAGCAAATAAGTTTTGGGTCAGCATTGGAAGAGGCTTCTCTAGCAAAGCCATGACCAGGTCTGCTTTGGGACTGGGCTGGCTTCTTGCAGCACGTGATACCCTGTCCTCCAGCATCGCCCCAAAGGGCACCATGGGTGCTCAGTACTCCCTGTGATATGTGCAATAATTCTTGCTTCCTGAACGTCTGTTTTTAGAACCTTCTTGGGGCATTAGGACTGCCTGACAGACCCTCCTTCATAGCACAGGTACAAGAGAATATGCTCAGCCCCAAGCCATCCAAGTGAAGGTGGAAGCTTGCTCAAATTTCTGTCTAAATTCCCCCAGCCCCAGTGTGCTGTGCAAAGAGATGGATGCCCAACCAACCCACATGTGCTGCCCTGCCACAAAAGCCACCTGAGAGATTTGTGATGTTCCTGGGCACAGTGCTGGAGGTGCTGTTATCCTGAGCAGTGAAATCGTATGTGTAGCGTAACTCCGCATCGTGCTGCTTGCACATGTGGTTTGTGGAAGTAAGCTGCCAAAAGTTAGAGAAAAACATAATTTAGGATCTGAGCCACCTGGTCTGCGGTTGTGGCTGACAGAGTGCTTTTTGTACTTGTCCTACTCTAGATCAATTGTGAAGTTGGAGTGGGGCTGGATGGAAGCTCTGCTGTTATTTTGGGTCACTTTACCCTGTAATCACTGCAGCACAGCATGGCAACACTACAGTGAAAGATCCCCCTTTCTCTCCCTGCCACCTCACCTATATAGGCTCAATCATGTTCTCACTAGAGGCAGTCGAGCCACATTCATTGCACAGTTTGTTTGCGAGCTTGGCATTTTTCATCATTTAATAATATGCAGCAAATGGTTTTTCACACTCTTAGAGCAGCCCCATAAAGCACCGCAACGAGCTTTGGCAGTGATTTTACTCAGCACATTTATTGCATCAGTTGTTGAATAGAACTGTTTGTGCATCTTAATCAGAAACTTGCCCCCTATTTTGTTTCCACTAATAGGGTAGAGGGGAGAGGGGAACAAAAAGGACTTCTGGGTGAGAACCCAGTTGTTCCAAGTTGCAAAATCATAGCTTTGTTGAAGTCACTACATCTCTGCTGGAGGTCTAACCCCTTTGTTTTAAGGTAGAGGGAACCCTGTTGTTAATTAAGGGCAACTTTAGTCCTGTTTTAGGCAAGCGACCTCATTTTGTATAGTAGCAGCATATTCAGAGAGGGCCTCCGGGCAGGCTTTGTCTGGATATTAGCAGGTCTGGCATGGTTTTCTGTGCTCGGTGTCTCAAGTGCTTAGCAGTGCTGGTGTTGCAGGACCCAAAGCTGGAAAGGAGCAGGCACAGATCTTCAGGGTCGGGCAATGCATGTTCCTGATTCCTCAAATGGTACCTTTTCCCCTTCCAGAAGAGGCCTAGAAACAGCCAGACAACATCACTGCACTGCAGTGCAGTGGTCACAGGGAGGGAGAGGAGACCCAGCTGGCTTCTATGCCCTGGGATCTCATTGGCTTTGGAGAGGGACACTTTCAAAAGCTGACATGCCCTGCTAGGTTGGGGCTGCCTCAGTTTCCCGATGTTTCCAGCTGTCTCTGTAGTAAGTGTTGGATGGGACTTGGTAAAACGCAAGTTGTGTCAAGTTGGCCAACAGTTGGACTAGCAGCTGGGACCTTCTGGGGTCAGTGGTGGGAGTCGCTTTCACCAGAGAGGGATGTCTTCTGCTGGGTATTGTAGGCAGCTCTTACCCTCTTTATATAGCTCTAACCACTAGATGGAGGCACAGATTGGTACTGAGGAGTGCAAGTTCCACTGTGGAAATAACTATACATCCCATTTTCAGCAACTTTTTCTCCTGGGGTCTCTCAGTTTACCTATAGGGTCTACAAAAGGTCATCAGACTGGCAGAATATAGGGACTAATTCGCCCACTGGTGGGACAGATTTGTGCTGCAAGAAAGCAAACAACGAATGTCAAAATGGCAATGCTGGTATGGGAACCCCTGCTCCAGCATGGCACCTGCAGTTAGTCTGAAAGGACATTTCCAAGGACTTCAGTAACACGGTCCCTACCCCTGGTCTTGCTTTCTCACCTGCCTCCTCAAAGGCAGCCTCTCTGCCTGCTCCTCATGGCTGTTTCAGCCTACAGTTGCTTCTGCACACTTCAGTGGGGCAGCAGCGATAGCATCTCTGTCATTTATGCCATGGCTAGTGTGGCTCTAGCTCCAGCCTACAGCAGCCTAAAGGGCTTTTACAGGGACATCCATACAGCAGAGCACAGGCTCTTCCTCCCATCTATGTGAAGAGCATGGTCTGAGCTTTGTGCACAGCATTTGCCGCACCAGCAGGTCTAACTGCTTTATTTGAACACCGTAGCCTCCCACTGCTTGTGCCACCGATGTTATTCCCCCTCCAGTGTGATCAGCTGTGGGGTCCCTCCAGCTTTCTGGAGCAGAGCTGCTCAGAGCCCAAGGTAAGCTGCAGGCCAACTTGGTCCTCTCCTGCCCTCCACGAGTTACTTCAGTTTCAGGCATATCATGAACCTACAGCAGCATATATTGGTAGGGGAGCCACAATCATGATGAAAAGGTTTTGAGAATTGGGCCTGTGAGAGACAGGCGGGCTCAGGCTGGAGAAAAGATGACTGTACAGAGGCAGGAGTGCTGTTTGCAACTGGAGAAGAGGCTGTTACAGGGCAAGTGGGGAGAAATTATCCTCATTAGTCACTGACAACAACATGAGAACTGACGGGCTGGGGCTGCGGCAGGGAAACTGCCATTTAAGTGCTAGAAAAAATATTATAACTCTAAGCAAAACTGATGCATTTCACATGAGTAAAGAGAGTCCATGGCATCCCTGCTCCTGGAGATGCTCAGCACTGGGCAGACCTCTGTCCTCTCTTGGAGAGAAGAAAACACCAAGCAAAGCTCCTCTCTCAGACACAGAAGACACTAATGGAGCAGAAGTGTCCTCATTCCCTGCCCACAGTGACCAGCGATGCTGGTACCAACATATGTCCTGACCTGCTGCTCAGCAGCACAGCATACGTGAGGGGGAACCATGGCTGGTCCAGCCTGCGTGCCCCAAGGCAAAGGATCTCCTCACTCGGACTTTGCAGCCGGCTTGCTTTGCCACATTTCATCCATGCTGCTTCGCTGTTTGTGGTGCAGTGCCTGCTATTTTTGCTACAGAACAAGCCTCATTTAAAAGAAACTCCTGCTGCTGAAGTGCTGGCACAAAATGCTAGAAAGCAGCAACTGCCATGGGTGGTCAGCATAACCCCCTCCCCGGTCAAGAGCACTTTCCCTCCAACATGCACAGGCCTTCTGGCTCCACTGGAATAACTGGGACTGAGATCTGGGCACTCAGCATGTCCACCCCGACCAAGCTGCATTTGCCGCATTGTCCACAGATTTTTTTTTTTTGAGGAGTTTGGGGCCAGCAGCTGAAAAAGCTGCAATGCAAATGCCAGCCAGCCAGCCGGCAACTCCTACGATCCAACTGAACAAAGCTGACAAACTTCATTTTTAGCTCTCATCTCAAGACCGCACACTGCAAAGCACAGGGAAATTAGTGTCATTAGCGAGGAAACACAACAGGAGGACTCAGGCCAGTTGAGATATAAACTCTTGGCTCTGAGGTTCAGCTCTCTGGCGATGTCTGGTATCAGAGCCTCATTCAACCTGTGTCCTAAAGGAACATTTTATGCCTGTCTCCAAATCCAAGCTACACCTATACTCGTAAAGAAACAGCGCAGTCCTGCAGAGCATCTGTGTTTCCCTTGGAATAAAGAATTATGCCAGTATAAAGTATTTCTGTAAGGGAATGTGCTACTTGCATAGTTATTAACTCATTACTGGTCATGGCCAAACTCACTCGTCTACTAAGTCATCTATTAAATGAGCCAAATGAAATTTATTAACACAGCATTGATCATTTAAGTCTTTTAGTATAAAGCATAATGGAACAGAAGCAGAAGTAATAATTTCTTGCCTGGCTGCTGGTTCATGTCTGGTGCTCAGGGCCCTGTGTTATGGCTTCAATTGTTCCTGGAGCTTCTTCCCAAACAGGCATGTCTGAGCAGCTGGGGGGGATTTTCCAGATTTTTGTTTAAAGACAAAGTGGGTTTCCCTTTGGACTTGGCCTGAAATTACTCTGAAAACTGAACTAGAAAAATAGAAGCAAGGCTTTGAATAGCTCTGAGGACTGACTAGCCAGAAGGAAGAGATTCTTATTTGGACGATAACACTGGTGTTGCCGTATCTGTGCTCAAAGAGGCTGGTTGCCCATCTCACGCAGCACCCAAGCTCTATTCTTGTAGGACCTTGCCTTTTTTCTGCACTTATTAAAACGAGAGGAGTAGAGGCTTTGGGAGGAGCTGGGGCAGGGTCCGGGGTCCAGCGGCACAGCAGAAAGCCAAATTTCTCTGCTGGGCTGGACTCCAGCGCTGGCTCCAGCCGGCACAAGGCAGCTCCTCGCCTCCACTAGAGGTTGCCCCAGTGTCACTTTTTCGGAAGGAAACCGCGCATCCCCAGAGAAAATTGTCTAATCACCGTTTTGTACAATTAGACTCAGTCTTTATGAAGCTCTGATCATTTATGTTCGCAAAGCTAAGTTTGTTTCTACTGGAGATAATTTAGCCTCTAGGCAGATGGGGATTTTCATGGGGTTTCTAATTCTGAATTTGTTTGATGGGGAAGTGCTGCTCTGTTTCCCTCCCGCTGCCCCCCATATTAAGAAGAAATCGTAAATATGTTTCTGACGTGAGGCAGGTCTGGGGCAGTAGTAATGTAGACCAAAGGCTCTCACCTTTGAGAGCCCTGCAGACTCGGAGGTGGCAGCTAAGTGATGTTTGTGAGCATTTCAGTAGCATTTAAATCTTATGCATTGTACTACATAAAATGACAGACAGGTCCCAAAGTGTTGGGCCATGTCAAAGATGCTCAAAGCTCTCAGCTCTTAATGAAGCTAAATAAGAGTTAAGCTTCACGGGTCTAAATTACATTCAATGGGACCGGCAAGATTAAGCCACGGAGACAGGGGGGAGCACAGCCCTTCCTTTCTTCCCGTCTTTAACTCAGCGTGGGGACAGACAACAGAGACTGGAGTTTGCACAGCGGGGGCTCCGCTGTGTCTCCAGGAAATGTTCACCAGCAGCATCAGTCATATGGTGACTCAGCCCGGCGGTGTGATGGAAAGAGCAGCAGCATCGCCTGGGCAGGTGGGGAGAGCAGCAGTGATTTGGTGTAATAGAGCTATCGCGGCCAGAAATCTCCATCAGGTACCTGCAGTGAAATGTCATGTTAAATCTAAGTTGGAGGGGGAGAGGGAAGGGACAAAATGCTGAGCACCTCAAGAATAAAAACATCAATTAATCCCCTGTTTTCACTTGTGCGTCAGCTCAATGCCCAGGGGAGCCTCCTCCGCCCCTCACCAGCAATCGGCCTATATCAAAGCATCATTAACTATTGTCAAGTCAAAGACATCTTGATTATAAACAAGTCCTAGCCCAGACTTGGAAGTGTTTTGCCATTCACACTGTGTAGTCCTGACATGAAAAGAAGCAATGCATTAATTTCTATCCCAGAGGCCCTGAGCAATGTGTGGGATTTACCCCTTAACCCCAACTCCTTTGCTGCTATATGCAATCAAATATTTATTTACTGATATTCAACAGATCATAAAATGCTAGGAGAGTAGTCAGGAAACACCCTTAAAAAGTCATCTACTCCATCTCTCCATCCACAGCAGGATCAATGCTACTTATATTGTCCCTGGCAGATATTTTTTGTAACTGTTCTTACAGAACTTCAGAGATGGAGGCAGTACATTCTCCATAGGTATCTTTTCATCACTATCCTCACGGTTATCACTGTTACATGTTGTTACTCTCTGAATCTGTGTCCATGCAATTCAAATAAGCTCCCTCTTGTCCAGTTGATGAAGGATTTTGCATTTACTGAACAAGAGGGGTTGTCACAATTCACCACTGGCATACACGGGTTTACATTTCCCTTCAGTGGAGCTCATGAAGGCCTGAAACAAGCATTGATTTTTCATAGTAAATCTGGATTTGCTTTTTGTTATGGGGTTATGTCTCGCAAAAGTTGAACTAGAAATTGAAATATTTCTCATAAGCATATTTATAAATCCAAACCTTTTAGCAGTTTGCTGTTGTTATTGCTACTGAACTTACTGATGACTTTGGTTTTTAAAAACAAGATATTTAAGCAGAAATTGACTTTTTCCATGGAAATTTTAATCATGACAGAGATTTTCTATTTTTTCAGTCAAAACTTTTAGATGAAAATGTTTGACTAACAAATCAAAAAGGTCTACAAGACTGGATATGTGTGGAGTATCACAAGTTTTCACCAAAAGTTAGGGGGGAAAGGAGGTCTCTAAATCTACATTTAGCCACCAAGATAAATAACCTGATTTCAGAAGTACCAGCCGTGCAGGGGCTCTCTTCGGATGCCTCCTGTGAGTAAGCACTCAAGAAGATAAATTGAGGTTTCCCAACCAGCAGCTTTCCTGACTTCAGAGAAGCTGTACACATGAAGAGCTCCTTGCTGAACTGGGCTTTTCATTACTTTTGAGTGGCACTTTTAAAAACAGGGCTGTAAACATAAAATCCCCTCACCCTCTTCCCCCATGCTCAGTGCAGCCCCTTCTAGAGATGAGGGCAGAGATTTAACGGCCTTCTGCCCATCCTTGGTTGAACGGTTGGGACAGAGGGATGGTTTATGCACAAGGTATTATGGTGTTTTATGGAAGAAATATGTGCCTGTGTCATGAGATACTGCCTGGGTGAAAATTGGCTTAAGTGAAGCCAAGATAGTGAGCCATCCCCCAAAGTCCAGACAACTTCTTGTGTCCCACAAGACCAGTCTGAGCTCTCCCAAACTTAAAAGCCAAGGACCAAAGCTCACATACTCACCTTCTACATGTGGCTTTCTGCTGTTATCACCAAATCCTCTTGCTTTGTAACTGTACCTGTGACAGGAGAATTGCAGGGAAACATTTTCTTGAAAATGTTACCAAAACCCACAAAAATAAGCAGAAAATCAGTTATTCTAAGTGGCTGGATTCTGGAGTGTGGAAGCTTGTTTGTTATTTATTTAGGTGAAATAAAAGCGCATTGACATCATTTCTTTGCAGTAATGAAGTGACAGAAGCAGTTCAACATATGCAAAACATATGTTTTCCCATCCAGCTGTTGAAAACAGCTCCTATATTTTTATTCCAAGGCCAGGAATTTACCAGTGTGTGCAGAGATGCTTGTGTTCATCGTCAGCGAGAAAAGACTGGATGCGAACAGTTTCAGAAGCATCCAGAGTCTTATACAGGCAGATTTCCCCAAAGAACAGCTTCTCTGAGCCGCGGCACACCAGGCATCTTCTGACAGTAAAGCAAAATGCATGTGATCATGTGCCTTCCTAGATGCATTCATAAAACTCGTATTTCAAAATTGTGCAAGACAGCCAGAGCTGGGATAGTGTAGGAGGGATGGCAGTTTATACTCAGACGATCACAGCTGAGATCATTTGGGCTGTAATTACCAGGGCTGGAAAAAGGGCTGTGAAGCATCCAGCCTCTTCTGCTGATCTCCAAGCCATGTCCAGGTGGGTGGTTTGTGTTCAACCTCTCCCTGCCCAGGGTCTGCTCAGAGCAGGATGAAGCTGGTTTTGGTTGGGAACTGGGGTTGTTGGGGCAGTAGCTCCGAGACCTGTTGGTGGCTTCCAGCCAAGAGTCTGGGGAAATGGGTGGAGAAGGTCCATTGAGGTCTCCATGGCTAGGGGCAGACCCTGGGGGCCTTAATGTTTCTTCACAGCAGATACTGACCCTGCAGAAGGTTTAATATGTCTCAACAGCATTCACTACAGAATAGGAGGGTGTTATTCCCCTCTCCTGCAAGGAGGCAGGGAAGTCTGTCCCTTTCCCTACCTAGCTGCTGGAATGGTGAATCCAGCAGATTTCATCAGAGGAGGCCCAGGGAGGACCACAACCATCTGTCACTGTCAGCAGCCCATGAGTTGAGTTCATGATAGTTTACAGTCATGCAAGCCTGGACATTTTCAGACATGAGTTATTTCCTTTTGTCTAGGAAGATCTCAGAGGGCAGCTCACCAGGGTGGGGGAGGCTCCAAATTCAGCCTTGCAGAGAAACCTAGTGGGAGGCCCAGGCAGCACGTAAAACTTCAAAATTCAAGTTCAGGTCGTCTCTAGACCTGGGATGCTGCAGTGTGCAGGGAAGAACCAGACTGTCAAACACTGCAAACTACAGCATTGGACATGCAGAAAATGGTCCTTCCTTCTGACTTCAAGGATCTGTCTTCGAGCTAAATGCACCAGTTAAACTGTCACAGCTTGCTTTTCTTTGCAATTAGGCACTGTGATTACAACAGTTTCCATCAAATAGCTGTGTAAGTGCATGTATCTTTTTTTACCCTTTATGAATGTCTTCTGCCTGATCCTTTCTTTCCATTTCAAGAATGGATTAAAAGACTCCTTTTAAGAAGCTGGAACAAGTTTCCTAGGCTAATGCAGCCCCAGCCAAGTTGTGCTTTCGTTGAGGCAGTTCAGTCTTCACCACAACATCTCTTAGGCTTATTAAATCAGCCTAGTCTCCTGAGGGATATTTTAAATGGGGGTAAAATACCATATTAAGCAGTCCAGGAACTAATTTTATTTAATTTCATTTGTATTTAGTTTCTTTTTTTGTCTCTTCTTCAACAAAGAAAGATTTGGAGGTATTCTAAAGATGCTCCTTTTTTTAACCTTTGGGTGAATATAATAATTCAATGAAGCCTTAATAATCTGCCTCTCTCAGTACTCGCAAAAATCAGTCCTCCTTTCTTGCTACCTTTTCTCTTTCCTTCTGCTCTTACCACATAGATGCAATAGCACAGAACTGTGATGATGTCTCTTGTTACTAGACATTCATTAACTTTTGCAAAGTATGTAGCAGAGAATATTTGCTAGAATGCTGTAAAATGTTAGGGTAAATATTAAAAATAAATTATACTTGTCAAGTAAATGAGCAAAAGACACTATTTGATACATTACCCAGCTTTTTGCTAAGGGAATTATGGATGTGTACATAACAGATCAATTTGCCAAACTGTTGCATTTAGGGTTTGGGTTTTTCTCCCAACATGCTTCTTGATCATTAGTGCAGGTTGCTCAGATTGTACAGTATATGCATTTTTTAAAAGCAAAAGGAACTAAGTGAATCTTAAAAAAAAAAAAAAAAAAGGAAGCTTTTAAAGACGATTGCTTAAGGAAAAGTAGACTGTGCCATCATGCTTTGCATGTGAGTGCCAGTGCAGCGTGCTTGTCTCTCTCCATTACAGCTTTACAAACCTGTTAGTTCTGAGAGAAGTTTGGTAGAGGCAAGTGATAATGTTTATGGTGTAGTGTGAGCCTATATTAGACATCAGAGAATCCACTTAAGAGCTGGACCTACAGGAAATCATTGTTTAGCTCTGCTCTTTCCAGAGTGACTTACAGACACTGGTCTATCACTGAGCCAGCCTGTTCTTCTGGAGATGATGCTGCAAAGGCTGTAGCAGGTACAGGTGGTGCAGTCAGACCTGGCTCTGCCTCATCAACACCCTCTTCCCACCTCTGGGTGAGGTTCTCCACTGCTGCCCACTTTTGCCTACCATTTCCACCACATGCATTAGGTCCCATCTGCAGGGAAAACACACTGGTAGTGATCAGTACCCTCTTTAATTGGCTGGAAATCACAAGTCAGGGACAGTCCTGTGGCTTTTTGATGGGTCAGCATAGCCTGGCACAGCCTGAAAAGTGGAAAAGTAGGAGGTGGGGTCTCTGGACACCACTCTCTGGGCATATTTTGCTGCCTTTTCTCTGTAGCCCCTGAACTGCCACTCAGCAGCTCAAGTGCCTCATCTGAATTCAAGGGGGCTGATGGTGCTTATCTACATTTCATGCAAATCAGCCCAAACACCGGTTTCTGGCTGCTTTCCAGTTCAGATTAAAAGTCTCTCTCTCTTTCTTGCACACTCACAGCAGCCTTTAAGCCTGGTGGACTTTAATATCTGTTAAATGCACACGTGGCTTTGACAGCACGAGAGCTGTCTGAACTTTGGATTAGGGAGCAAGATCCAAAACAAGAATGAGCTGAACTGCAACTGCTGTGCCCCGGGCAAGACCTGTCTCCTCTGAAGGACCAGAGATTTTTTTGTTTCTGGGACCAGTTGGGCCTGGATAAGCAACTCATCCTCAATCCTGAGTCTCAACAGCTCTCCTGCTCCCCTCCCTGACTTGCCTTGCAGCGAGATGCAATGAGTGCACCTCATTCTGTGGGGTTCCTGTGCCCTCCCAAGGCTTCATGTGTCTGCAAGTTGATGGGGTGATGGTGCATATTTCAGCCATTCCAAAGAGCAGTACAAACAAATGCATAAGGCGTTGTCTTGAGAAGCAGGAGAAAAGATATGCTGCTCCAAAATCATTCAGCAAATCACCTGCTGCTCTGTGCCTCAGTTTTCCCAGGTTTTGCCTATTAAAGCTCTTTGTTTAGTCTCTCTCCTTACAAGTTTGTACAGTGCCAAGTACAGAAGGTGCCTGATTTTGCTTCAAGTTCTGAAATGTTTCCATAATGCAGACAGTAACTCTTCTGTGCCAGTGTTTTAATTGCCAGGATCCCTGAGGTTTCTCTGCATACCCCTAGCAGAAGCCAGCACACAGGGCTGACCTCTCCTAGCTTGCTTGTTCTGCCTGGCAGACTCTTTTCAATTATTTTCTCCCCATGTTGCTGTTTACATTTTGTACTCGCATCCTCTGCATCATTTCCAGTCACCTTCCAGCAGCCTGAATGCCTCCTAATCTGAAGTATATTTCAGCCTTATCTCTATCAAAGCAGAAGGGTAGGGGAGTCATCCTCATTCCCGGCTGCTCTTCAGCAGCCTGATCCATAAGGAGGCTGAAGCCATCAGCTGCTCATCTCAGCTTTCACCAGAGTTTGAGTAAGCTGCAGACGATTCTTCTGTCAAGAGCACTGAGGACAAAATGAAACTTTCTTTTTTTCAGGGCTGCACGTTAATCTCTTCTCAACGTGCTTGGAAATGATTGCGTGTCATGTTTCATTTTGGGCTGTCATTGAGTTTACTCAGTCCCCTTGCAAAGAGTCTTCCTGTGGCAATTTGATAGCTGTTGTGTGTGATCGTGGAAGGAGGATCCAGAGGGGTCAGGTCAAGAGCCCTGGACTGGAAGTGCTTTGCTGAAGCAATTGAATTGGTCTCCATTTACACCAGTGTAAACTGGGATTGCGATTCACTCTGGTACCACAGGGAGAAATTATTTTGAAATTATATAGGAAGGAGCAGCAGAGCAGTTGCTGCTGATGTTGAGCGAACTGATTGTATTGGCTGAGGGATGAGGAGGGACCTAAGAGGACAACAAAATTGGGTGGGCTCCTCGGGTTTTTCTGGCTAGCCTGGGTGCATCAGGGAGTTCCCCAGCCTGCTCCTCATCCCAGCAAATCCCAGCATCTCCCCGACTGCTGCATCTTGCAGTTCTCTGAGCAGACGCAGCTTTAGGTTTAGATTGGATATTAGGAAAAGTTTCTTCACTGAAAAGGTTATCAAGCATTGGAACAGGCTGCCCAGGGAAGTGGTTGAGTCACCATCCCTGGAGGTATTTAAAAGACGCGGTGCTTAGGGACATGGTTTAGTGGTGGACTTGGCATTGCTAGGTTTAAGGTTGGACTCAATGATCTTAAAGGTCTTTTCCAACCTAAACAATTCTGTGTTTCTATGACTTAAAACTTTGTGCTGTCAGGCCAGAGAAACAAGAATGTGTGTCATGTGCAGGATGAACAACGTCTGTTCCATGAGTCATGGGAAAAATATGCAGCAAGGCAGTAAGTGCCAGAGAAAACCATGCTAGGTGCTGAGCACAAGGGGTCCAGGGCACTGTGTGTTGCTTTCCCTTTTCTCTCTCTGTAAAGGATTATCTCAGCTGCCTCTCATCTTCTATCACTGTGGTTCTCCATGTTCTTCTCTTATTTTCTCCACTTGTAAGTGGGGATTAGGGCCACTTACTCCTCTCCCCTTCCCCCTGTACAGATTCATCCATCCTTTCCTTGGCCGATTGGATTCTGAGCAATAAATCCCTGAGGATCTCAGTGTTTTTACCCTGGACACAGCCAGGATGGGGTGAGCTGGTGGAAGAAGTCCGTGCCTGGCACCACTGGCTTACAGAAGAGCCATTTCTACTGAAGAGCAGAGCAAGGCTTTGTGTCCTTATTTTCCATCCTCAGGTTTTCCAGTTTTGACCCAAATCCACAGGGTTCTGTTTATTGTCACCTGGAACATTTGCTGAAATTTTTATATTGATCAGACTCAGAGTTGCAGAAAGCCATTGCAAACAAAACCCCACTGTCACACTGACAGTGAGAACTCACTTCTCTCAGGCAGCAATAAAAAAGAGGTGACAAGAGAGCTGAGTGCACTGAACATGGACCCATATATACACACATAACTGTGTAATTACTAGTATCATTGAAATGATAGGTATAAAGACCTAGTTAGCAATGGAGCAGGATCATTAGCATAAAAACTACAAGCACAAAAATGCACTGAAATGACAAATACAAGGAAGATGTATGAGATTTGCATTAAATTAGTGACTGTGTGTGAGATGCTATTTAAATGGCAGGTGACTAGAAAATTTCTTTCCCGTTTAGTGTAAAAGGCTGAAATGTTCATTTTCATGGTAAACAGTAACTACACATTGATTTCTAGCTTTAAAGCACCTCTGCAAATAACACTCACAGTAAGTAGGGTTGGAGTCACAGAAATCAGAGGACTGGCTTGCCCTACATGTCTCTGAAACTAAGCAGCACAGCTTGAATTTCTTTCATACACTTGTTAAAAAAACAGCAGTGACAACAACAAGAAAACCAGCCACCCTGTGTCTGGGGGTGGTAAATCATTTCACATACAATTATTTGGGAAAGCAATCTGATGAATTATTTCAAACCAGAAACACATGTGAGGAGGAACATCAGGAGCTTGCAGTGAGCTGAATGTGCGCACTGACTGTTCCTTGTCACTTGGCAGCACCCTGTATTTCCACAGGGCAGAGGAATGGGATCATATCAAACAACCGGTGGATCAAGATTTCTCCTGCAGCTTGCAGATCCCATTTTTGGTAGGCAACCAAGTAAGATCCTAGACTTGGATTAGTGTATAAGGGCCCCCAGGACCCACCTCTACCCTGACTGTAGGAGGAAGCCTGCAACCTGCTGGGCCTCTCAATGCCCCCCAAAATCAGCACAGAGTCTGGGGACCCCCCAGGTTTGGCACCAATAGGGATTCCCAGGACCTCCAACCCCTCACCTTTGCAGCTGTTATTAAGGAAACCCAATAACCCTTGTTGTTGCTGCACCCGTGGGAGCCCTAAGACCTTCACCGTTTCGTGAAGGTGTCAACCACACCAAGAAGAGCAGGTTTCTGATAGGAAAAAGCCTTGTTGTGAAAGCGCAACTGAAAAATCCTTTTTCTCCTGGCACCAGGGCAATGTCTGGGGTCCCAGTGCGGGATGGGTGATGCTGGTGACGCTGCAGGAGGGTGTGCAAGGCAGTGGCTGCTGCTGGGAGAGCGGAAGGAGGGAGTTTCTCCATGATGCTTAGCCCTGTCCCTCGGTAACAATCAGGCTGTTGTTCCTTTACTGGTGTGCTGCAGTCACACCTTCACTACTTCTCACAGACACACTAAGGATGCATCTGTGCCCTGCAGCACACAGAGATGCCAAAACTTCAGCAATTACCTTCAGATGCTGCAGTGTAGAGCTGTTGTGGGCTTGCCAGCTCCCACCCAGAGGCTGCATGGCTACACTAGCAAAACCCTGTGCCTCTGCGAATACATCCTACATAAAGACCACTGTCATAACTCCCCGAGGGGTGGAGGGTTGTTAGCCCAGGTGTATCACTGCGGAGCATGGCTATCCTCTGTCCATAAAATAGACAAGCCCAAGCCTGACAACTTATCACTTCTACCTAAAAACACATGAAAACTTCAGGTTAGTCCATCAGTTAGAAGTTAATTTGCACACAATGAATGGCACAGGCACAAGTTCAGTGTAAAGGTGGGTAAATCAGTATAACCACCTAAATCCCAGCTAGGTTTATCCCAGGTGTATACTGGCAGAGCAGCACGAACTATCACAACTTCCTGACATAGTGAGGCTTTAAGTAAGAGCTTTTGAAAAGGTTATCCTTTGACTGAATGAAGTCTTACCCTAACAGATCTCTAAATGGTGCTATTTTTGGAATGAAAAATGTCACTTCTTTCCCAGAACAGGCCCATCTGAAACTGGTCACTAGGCAGTGACACATAAAAAGAAAGACTTTTTTTCTCCCTGGGTATAGCTGGTGGTTGCCGTTTGATAAGTTGCTCAGGTTCACTTCAACCATGTAATTTGTGGAGAATTGTTTGAATGGCTTAATGTGTTGTGAATCAAAAGAAGAAATTTTACCTTTGGTAATTAAGATGGAATGGGTGATTATTTTTCTCTGTCTATGAGTTCACTTTCTGAAGAAGGAAGGAGAAAACTGAGCTTTCAAATGCTTTTATTCTTTTCACCACGGAAGTAGTCCTCATTTGCACCCACAAATCTTTGCCCATACGTGTGTCTTCCCTGGCAGATGCAGAGTGCCTTTGAAAACTGAGCCCACCTAATGAAAGGAGGAAAACAGGAGCTGGTGCTGAGCAGAAAACACGCAGCTGCTCTACTGTATCTTTATTCCACAGGTTTCTCCAAGTACTTGACAAATTTTAAGATCAACAACAAGAAATGCTAAGGGGCATTGTACCCAGCCCGTACAAAGCAACTCTTCCAGCTAGTTATTCTCAACATGTCAGCGACACGTTTGACCGCACTGGTGTCTCTATTTATTTGCTCATTCTCTGTAACCTCAGCCTGCCAAACCGTGCATCTGTTTGGGCTGCTGTCAATCACACGTCAATTTTTATTTTACTTGGCTCAAATCAAAGCTGGTGTTTTGACAAAAGCTGGGGGGGAAGAGTAGCTGTCAAAGCACTGAAGGCAAGAGAGAAAGGCAGAGATCTAAGAGGTGGGGGGAGAAATGGGGTATTTATTATCCATGAAAATGATGCAATATTGTGTGGGAGATGAAGAGAGCAGAGAATTGCAGTGAGAGCGGTGCTGTGAGTTTTGGGGTGGCTTGCTCGTGCCGTATTAGGAGGTGCAGAAGAGGTGGTGGGCTAGGCAATGCAAGGAGGTGTAAGCAGGAGGGCAAGGAGGAATAACATTAAAAGGCCAAGGAAAATCCCCCATCTCATTCTCCTTGGCAAGCCACTGCTTCGCAGGTTGAACCCGGGGGATGTGAGGATAGTTGTGCCCCTGTGGCCAGAGCTGCTGTGCACCAGTCCCGTCTGGCTGGTGCACTGGGGACCCCACAAATACAGCCCGATTTGGGGGCACAGGCTAAAATGGGAGGTGTTTGGGTGCTGGTGTATGAACCGATGCGCTGATGTGCCACAGGATGGTGACCCCTTTGTGGTAGGAAGAGTTGCTGGGAGTATCTCAATTTATATGGGTGACACCAGAGCCCCAGAGCCATGCTGGTGGCGAGCAGCTTCCACAATAGTTTATATAAGCTAAACCAAATCTATACAGATCTTGTATTGACCTTGGACTTAGGTGACTTCTCTCCTAATAGGGTTTTTTAACCTGTGTAGGAATTATTTTACCCACTCTTGCAGACCTCACAATTTCTCGTTCATTTTTTCAGTTCTGGGATGGGATTTTTTTTCCCCATAGTTCCTGTAAAATTCTGAGGAGATGCAATAGCTTTGGGGATTGCTCAAACCTTTTGGGTTTAATGACTGAAATGTCTCCCTCCTGTTTTACTTTTTAAAACTGAATATCATTTTAATACCAATGGAAAAAAAAAAAAAAGCTAAAATGAAAAATCACTTCAAATGGAAAATCAAAACAGTTCCACTCTGTGTTTTTTTCAAATAAAGTATGATCAAATTCAACATGTTCCTGAGCAACCTCTCACTCATCATAAAATGGCATTTTCTGACATAAAATGAGCACTCAGTCTGGGATTCCTGTATAATGACATTAAATACAAATACTTGGTGGATGTGAATGTAGAGAGGAGACACAAATTATAGCTAGCGTGGACCAATGATTATTCTTTTTTTCCTACACTAAAACAAAATAACATATAATCATCCAGAGTAGCCAGAGTCTTCTGCTCAATATCTTCATGAACACAGCAAATACAATTAGAAAGCTGTAGATGTCTCTTGAAAATAGGGGCAATGAACCAAAACAATTGAACAAAAATAGATGCCAATAAGAGCTAAGAGACTACACATTTTTTGGTTCAATGGCCAAATGGAAAAAAAAAAATACATTTTGAGTTAACCTGAATTGAAAATTTTTCTATTTTTCCAGTGAAGCAAAAAGTTGAAAAAATTAATAGCAGATTGCTTTTTCTTTTAAGCTGCTTTTATTTTCTGTTCCATTTCTTTTTCAACTACTTTTAGGGAAAGTTTCAGAGCCTATTTGATCCATCCCAACCTACAGTTTTGTAGTGGAAAAAGCAAATTTTGCCTGAAAGTATTTTGTCTGTTGCCAAATGGTATGAGGAAAATTAGGTTAGACCTTCCAGAGGTGTGAATTGTATGAGCTGTGTTCGGAAAATAGGGTTGATTCATCTCAGCTGCAAATCAGACCTGCTGTCCTTGACGGGACCATGTTATTTGCTGCCTTTGACACATGCTGGCAATTGTTCGCCAGCGATGCTGTTCCCAGGGTCCTTGCAGACAATTAGTTTGAGGACAGGACTCTTCATTCTGGTTATTGGAGTTCTCAGTGAGGTGGTTGGTTTTAGAAACATCTCACAATGGAAATAAACTAGACCAGATGCCAGACCAGACACCAGGAAATTCTTTAACACTCATTTGTTTGGGTTTTTTCTGCAAAAGAAGCAGATTTAGTTGCAACAAAATGTTTGGTGAATCCATATTGATGGTCCTCAATCTCCCACTTTAAAATATTCTGAAGCACTTAGAAAACCCAGCTTCAATGTTCACAGAGCTTTGCTTCTTCAAGTTTCCTTTCAGAAATTGTTTTACATTTACCTAATCTGTCATCAAAAGACTAGGAAGCAAAACAAAACATTCCTTTTCTAGATCACTATAAACCATATTTTAATTCAGAATTTTGAGTGCACCAAACATGCAAAAATTTTGATCAAACCCTTAATTAGATTATGTGTCAGCTTTTTCTAAAGTTATGGAATACCCAGCCAGCCAAAAGCAAAACTTATTTGCCACCCAGATCCGGCCATGGGAACTGACAGGGTGAATTGAATTTTTTTTGCTTACTGTAATCCCAGTGCCTAAATCTGCCTGCAACCCAAACCCGGCTGCAAAGGGGAAAGCAGAAGAAGACCCCAGGAGTTAATGTCCTCCAAGTCTGGCTTAAAAGCCTTGCTGTTGTCCACCACTGCCACATTTTTAGCACTTAGCTTGTAGTTACAAGGCTAGATTTTCTTGCTATCCAAAGAAATGCTCAAGCTTTCTGCCAGTCCTGCCTGGCTCTGGTCTTGAGCAGGTCCATCTCCCTGTGAGGGCCAGGACGGCTTCATGGGTCCTGGGAGATGGTGTGTCCCTCACCCCCTTTGGTGGAGAATTCAGGCAAGGCATGAGGAGCTGCAGTTCAAGAGGGATATTTAGCAGCGGACCCCCGTGGAGCAGCGGCATGTGGCAGCATGACTTTGCTGCAGCCCGTGTTCATGTAATAGGTGATTCTGTGGCTGCAAGCATGCCCAGATGCCACTAGAAGGATGAACAGTGCTGATTTTCACATAAAAAAGTGTTTCTCCAACAGACTTACTGAATGGCATTTGCCCACATCCTCCCCCTCCCCCTGATCTCTTTTTCACCCTGACCTGCTCCACTCCCCTATAGCAATACGTGGTTTCCTAGCAGATGACTCTGTAACTGTGATAATTCACCTAGTATACAACTTATGGCTGAGGTTTATATTAAATGTTCTGTGTGGCAGGGAACATAATAGCAGGCTAACTTTGTTGTAAAAAGGAAAAAAATCCCCAAACTACCTTGAATTGCATGTGATGTGAGTGCTTTCTTTTCAAGCTGTTATCTTTCCAAACTCCTCAGCACCCTTCCTCCCTAAATCCTCCAAGCCTTCATCTTCTTGAATATGTTATTCTTTAGGGTACATAATTATCAGGAAGTTGCATACATAATTTAAACAGAGACCTTCTGATTCTGTGCCTCAATGGGCTAGTGACATTTCCAAGGGAAATTTAGCTGAACACCAGGGTAAAGCTCCCACTGTTCTTTGACAAGTTTAATAAGATCTTTATTGTTTGCAAAATAGCCTGACCTTAGCTTTACCCTTACCACCAAGGGGAAGGGGAAAATATAGCTGGATTATAACTACTCCATGAAATAAAACTAATAAAAATACAGAAAATGTACTTTAAGGGAGTCTGTGGGATAGAGGAGCCCAAGGACTTGCATGGTGGCTTCCTCCGAGGCACTAAGAGTAGGGCAAGTTAGAAGTTTGGGTCTGGCCTGGCAGATGATTCTGGGCTCCTCTGCTAGGCTGGGAATCATCTGCCCTAATTTAGGTGTCCAAAAGGAAGGGATAAACTCTAAGCTAGTCACTCCAACCTCTCTCTCTATAGTGAGTGGAGAGGAACTGAGACCTCTGAGGATTGATTCATCTCCCCCAACATTTGTCAAAATGCTTTCTACAGTACCTGGGACTGTGATGAAATGATGATAAATACTATGTATAGTTATAGTATAGAAATATACTATTGCTCAAGCTGGGCTCAAGCTAGTTTAAGAAATTAGGTCCAGGACTCCTTAGAAATGAAGGCCCAAGTTTCCTCTGGGATGAGAGATAGGCTTTCTTAATAATCAGGGTCTGGGTGAGGACTGGAGTCCAAAGACAGTAATGTGAGACCCAATAGTCAAGGCAATGAAGTCCAGACTTGCTTGAAAATTGGACCTAATAAAACCTGAGTCACTTGGCTGGTACGTAATCAGGAGCTGGGATCCAGCTTGTCTTGAAACTTTTTCCAGAATTGCAATTTGAGCTCTGAAACCTAATGTGTCTGGGACTCCAAAGGACTTAGAATTTTTTTAGGTTTTTGAGTAGTCCACCTGATTTCAGGCTTTACAGCCCAGTTTTGCACTTAATCCTGTCCTGAAGTGGCTTCTTCAGACCCAGCTGACATTTGGAAGGATTTTAACTTCCTGCTTTGCAGACTGTTTGTTGTTTGTTTTGTTTTCAGAGCGGTTTCCTCTTTATAGTATTTAGCATTTAAATGGAAAATGGAAGGGGGGGAAAAAGCAGAATTTTGGTATCTCACAAACCAGATGCCTGAAACAAATCATTGCTTCATGGCCAGCAGGACTGGATAAAGAGACAGCGCAAAACTTCTAAGTCCCTTTGCTGCTCAGAACATGTTTCTGAGGAGCTTCACAGCTTTTCTTGAGACCCACAGGGATGGGATAAAGTAGCAACAAGCAAGTCGTTGCCCAGCAAGAATCCTGAGAGCAGCAAGAGGCATAGAAATGAGGAGGGATGGAAGACATAGGCTCACAGCTCCACCAAAAGAGACAGTTTTGACCAAGGTGCTGTACTTGCAGAGAAGCAGAGGGGTGACAGTCACCAGCATTTGCTACATCAGCTAAAGAGATATATGTCAAAACTGAAAGGGTGGGTGAGTCTCATCTGCCTTGGGGCCTGTTCTATATCTGCTGTCATCTGATGCGTTCTTTAATGACAGGGATAGCAGAATAGAGATTAGACTTAAGGAGATTGTGAGCTGTATAATGATGGGAAGAGATCCAAATATGCTGGAGAACAGTCTGTGTGCAAGGCAAACATGACAAATTGGAGAATCAAGCTGAAAAAAAACTAGGATGTGATTGAATAAGGACAAGCATCAAGCCTGCACCTAGGAAGGGTAATCCATAACTGTGGGATGGAGAACAGCTGGCTTGGCAGATGTTGTGCAGGAAAGGACGGGGAATTTGTAACTGATGTAAAGCCACACATGATGCAGCAATGCCAGGCATAGAAAAAAAGCAAATGTATGGGGAAGCGTAAGTAACAATATCAGTCACAAGGCACGTGGGTGATCCTTCTACCAATAAGGCCACATATGCATCTGTTTTTTAGTGCTGTATTTTAAGAAAACTGTGGATCGGCAGGAAGGCATTCAGAGGACAGCAATAGGGACTATCAGCAACCCTCAAAACATGGCATAAATGTAAAGTGAATACACAGGAACTGTTTAGCCTGAAGAAGAGATGGCAAGATAACAATCTTCAAAAGTGAAAAAGGCAAAGAATAACAGAAGAATTTATTCTTCATGCCCCTGGTGAACAAGTGAAGAAGAAATGGACTTAAATTGCAGCAGGAAAGATTCAGGTTAGACATTAAAAAGCCTGTCTCCAAAGCTGGCATTGTGAAGTGCTGGAGTTGATTGCCCAGGGAAGGTGCAGAGCTTCCACTGCTGAAAGGCTTCAGGAGGTTACACAAATATCTGTCAGGAGTGGTTTAGGCAGCATTTTCTGGCCTGAAGCGGAGAAAAGACCCACTGACCTCCTGAGATCCTTTCCTGCCCCTTTTTTTTTCTTGCAGTTTTAAGTTTCTGATATTTCCCAGCTCAGTAGGACTCTTGGACAAAGCACTGCTGTCAGAAAATAAGCTCTTCTCTCCTGTTTGTCAGAGCAAGCAAGAAACCATGGTACTATCAGAATTTCAAATGTAATTTTACCCGGTGGTCAGCACCTGAAACATCTGAGGCTTAAATATGGGTTCCAACCTAGTCATTTTGGTTTTCAAAGTTGCCATAAATGCAGATGTCCACATATTGTAAACTGTCCAGTAGAGAGTAACAGGCTTTGTTTAATCTGTGTGCTCTGATGCATGGTTCACACTACACTGTACAGTTCAGGTTAAACACACAGAAATAGAGGTTACCCACTTCCAATCTGAACAAAGAGTGGAGCTGTACCTTACTACTGAACTACTTAGCTCTTTGTAGACATGAAGAGGATTTTTATTTTGGTTTTGAGACTTTTTAACATCTCTGTTTAACATACAGAGAGCTTCATTCTCTGTTTCCAATTCCTAATTCAGGTACAACTCATTGAAAAAAATGTGGCCAAAGGCAGGAGCTCTCACAGCTTCAAAACTATTCCCAGCCTGACCTGGAAGGGCTATGGAACTCCAGGTGGGATAGGGCTCTCTCCCAAATGTTCACACCCCCCATTATAGAAACACAAAGAACGGAGAGCTGAGAGCTGTTCAGTGGATCCAGAGATGTGAATCTGGTCCAGATCTTGGTTATTAGACCCTCAACTTCTAAAGCAAAATATGTGAATGCCTGTTTTTAACCTAGGTGGTGCAGCTGTCAGTTTTTATGTTAAAAATGTCTATAAAACTCATCCCGACAGCACTGAATGAATTCTGTAGAAATACTTGGGATTTAAGATTTGAGATCCATGGGATACTCTGATATTTCTGTCTTAATCTTTTTTTCTGGCCTTCAAAATAACCTAAAAATAATAGAAACATGGTTACAAACACAATAAAAAGTTCAAACTGGAAGATTTCAAAAGTAGTGAAAATTCTGACCCTATTCTTTTGAAGTTGTTGAAGCTGGTCACTCCACTCCTGTTGGGTCATTTTGTTTTGATGAAGTTAGACCCCTTCTCACTGAGCCTGTAACAGACGGCTTCACATCTAAAATTCTGTGTGGTTCCAACGCTAAAGGGATCCTAGAAAATAAAAGTTTAAAAGGAAATGGAAACAAAACCAGAAAGTTGTAATAAGCCATTCTTGTCTTATCAAAGTACTTTGACATCTTTGAAACAAAATGAGAAAATGGAAACAAATGGCTTCAAAATTTTGTGCGTCAGAAATGTAACTGCGATTGATGTGTCCCCGTGAAATGTTTAGATCATGGCAAAGCTGTGTTTTCTGGTTAAAACTCTTCTGTCAAACCTCTTTAGACAACACAAACACTGAGTTGTAGTGACAAGCTGGCCCTTGAGGGCTGACATGACTCCGGAGTATCGGGAGATACCGTGGGCCAGCAGAAGTCAATGACAGAGCTGGGAGACAAGAAAGGAAAGATCAGTGGTACCAAACATCCTGAAGGGACCAGGCTGGGTAGAAATCCTTGATCTCTACCAACTTATGAGCATGGCAGAGGACGTTCTTGGAGTGATGCACACCCAAGAACATCCCACTGCAACCAAGGCGGCTGCTTCCCCCGCTGGGTGGTGAGGAGCCCATTATCGCTCAAAATCTCCTAGGAAGGCACTTTTGTCTGTGTATTGGAAGATTGAGCTAAATGCTTGGAGCTATTAGCAGACAATTAAAGCTAATGTTGCAGCCAGCAGAAAGATCCCAGTTAGTCACTTTACTCAATTTAAATCGTAGAAAATTTTCACAGTTCTAATCAAGGAATAAAAAGGAAAATACATATAGATGTGTATATATATATCTCAGAGCATTAACTTTCATTGTCAAATCAAGTCAAAAATTGCTGAATGAGGTAAATATGAGGAGAAATGTAATAGACTATTACCACAATATAGCTTGTGGCTTTAATTTTCAAATGATATTCACACAACCCTCGCCCCCACACAAACACACTTTGGGATATTTAAGGGAAGAAAATAGTGATGTTTGAGATGGATAAAATAATCAAGTAAAAGGCATAAAAATCTGCAAAGAAGCAGGTTGTAGGGGGCTTGGTTTTAGGCTGGGCATTTGTTGGAGGATTAATTTGTTGGGCATCCTTTCTTTTTCTGGAGACAGAAGAGTATTGCATTAGTCTCAAGAAAGAGAGAGACTAGAATAATAAAAGGTAAATGTAAAAATGAGTGGATACATGGACAGAAAGGTCAGAAGGAGAACATGTAAGTTGTATGTAAGGAAGATAAAAGGTGGCTAAAGGAATACTGAAGAAAGAGAAATGCAGACCAGTGTGCATGAGAGCTGTTTCATTAAACAAGCAGTTAGATGGATAAAGTAAAGACGACATGAGAAAAAGCAAAGATATATTCCACAAGAAGCTGACAGATAGGTAGGCAGCCACGGAATATCATGCTGCATAGTTTAAAGTTTTCTTTTTATGTAACTGTCAAAGAAACAACCTCACTGCCTGTTTCCAGTGGTTTGGGTTGTGGAGGGCATTCTATTTGTTCATGAGGTGAGGTGCTGAGGCACAGCCCTGTTTTTCCAGTACTTTGGCTCTCTGTACTTCGGCGTGACCTTGCCGCCAGGAGGGAGATGTCCATGTGGAGGTCTGGCTAGAAAAAGGAGGACCATAGTAAGGCAACCAAGAAAACAAACCCCATATTTGGACACTCACTGTCTGAACAAGGATGAGGAGGGTTTGTTGCCTGGGGTTTCCTGGGAGCCTTCTTTGAGGCAAGTCAAACCTACAGAATTATCTGATGCTGTCTAGAAGACAAAATATTGTCAAACTTGGCTCCTTTTCCTGAATAAAACATTTCTGTCCTGGATAGCCTTGAGCAAGATACTTTACTGGCTTGTTCATAGAGATAGTTCTTACCACGCATAGGTGCAGCACCAAGCACACTGGAGTCCTGGTGTTGTCTGGCAACTCAAAAGGACAAGTTCCCTTGTCATCGGTCATGGTTTCTTGCACAGCAGGTTGTTTCTGCCAGAAGGAAAGGCAGCCCAACCTTAGTAAGAGCACTTGTATGTTAGGGCATCTTCTCCAACACTTCCCAACTGTCAGAACACAGAAAGCAAGAGAGAAAAGATGTGGCAGTGCCCTCCAGCTGTTCATGCTGCATCATGAACTGGTGAGACGATGATGGGTTCCTGGAGTAGTGAATCAACACTGTCCACCCGATACCTCCTTCCCCATCACTGAAATTCCTGGTGATAGCTTTGTCTTTGCAGAGAAGAACCACTGAAGAAAGCAGCTTGTGTCTGCTTGACAATCCAATGTGCCTGGCTCTCAAGATACTTGCATGCTAGGCATTTTGGCATGAAATTACAGCTCAAGGCAGCAAAGAGTTTTCAGTGGTGAATGTCATTCCCAGAGTTGGCTGCTCCAGGAACCTGAATGTGGGTGGCAAAATATCCTTTCTGTCCAGCACATTGCCCAAATGCTGTAGGCTTTGGCTTGGGCCAGGTTTGGTATCAGTGCATCATGCTTTGATTAAACTTTAGAAGCCTCTGCACAGGCTGAAGGTCAGAATCAGAGAGCTACAGTGAGCAGCAGTGTCAGGGTCAGTGATTTTTTGAGACGTAAGGGAGCAGGCTGGAAACCACATGAATGAGCTATTTGATCGGTTCTTCAGAAAACACCACCTATGCCTGGAATAAACAGGCATGAACATCAGAGGCCACCCCACATTACAGCCGGGGGCACGAGAAGCTTACTGGCAAGTCTCCAGTCTTCACGGGAGAGGTGCGGTTCTTAGCAGCTCTCCTAAGGAGCTGTGGGAGATGCAGTTTCATTGTATCAGCACATTTCAAAATGTCAGTGGCAATTGGAATCAAATGCTACAGTGCTGTAACAGGCGCAGTAGTAGTATAATAATAACAGTAATATTATTATGGAGTTAAGTGCCTACATTAAGACACTGCGCTCATAGGGCACACCTGCTTGAGAAGCTTGCGTTTCTGCTCATTGAGTACCTTTCTTTGAGGCGTTAATGCTGATGTACTGTGCCTGGCCCTCAGGGAGGGGTGGACAGTGCTCTGGAAGTGCTAAGTATCATTCTGTTTGTTTCCTATCACCATCCAGCCCAATTAATTTGCCTTCTCTAGCTTGACCTTTCCTTCCCTGCCACCACCAGCTTTTCAGGGAGTCTATTTCTCAGCCTGTGTGAACATACTCCCTGCCCCATAGAGATGGTTCCCCATAGCTCTGGGTAAAGTAGCTTTTCCCTTCTGCATTGTCCTCCACAATCCTCTGAAATGCACTGGAATGGGATGTCTGTGGCCAAAATGCATCACTCTTCCTCCCTCTTTGTACCCACTTCCAGGAAAAGAGCAGCAAACGTCCCACAGATGGTGCTTTCTGGTCATAGCCCAGCTCAGCCCATGGGTGGTGAGAGGTAGAAAAGAAAAACCATTAGACTCTGTAAAGCGGGTTGGGGTCATCTCATTTGTGAAAAATGCTTGGGGAGAGGACACAAAAAGTATTTCTGTTTTAATGTTCCCAATAGCTCCCAGGTGTTTTGGCAAAGCAACAAAGGTAGAGCTAAAGAAACAAAGGCAACAAAATCTAAATAGAAAAAAGTGACTAGCAGAAGGTGCAAAGAGATTGTAGCAGTTCTCCCATGTCCTGATCTGGGAGAAAGAGGACAACCATGGTCCATCCTGCAATCTCTACCTGCCAGACCAGCTCTTCTGTCTTCCCCAGCTGGAGGTGGAACAAGAAGGAAGGGGTTGAATGTTGGATGAGCAGCAGCAGCAGAGGCATCTTAGCACTGCCAGTGTTTGGCGTTGGAGTGGAGGCATTCGCTGGGTTTAGGGAGGAGGCCAGCAACACACAACACTTTCTCACCCAGCAAACTCATAATTTATTTGAGAGGATGCCAAGGGAAAAGAATTTTGCTAACAGGGCAGACAGCTTTGAAAGGAACATACAGGAGAAATGCGTATGAACATGTTTCACAGTGTTAAGCTGCAAAACGACACACTTCACCAGATAGAAAAAGCGCACGGGGCTTTGTAGTGAAAAGGGAGATGGAGCATCCTGCTGACCCATGATGGAAAGACCATACTCAGATGTTAACAAGGGGGCTGACTTCTCTGCTATTAGCCAGGCATTTGAAGGGCAGGATGCATCTATCCTGCATCTATTCTGCAGGTCAGCAACCTGCTGTTACATGCAAATGTGCCAAGGAAAAGGTCAGCAAAGGAGTAAGTACCAAAGGGCTGCAAGGGAAGGGAGGAGGAATCCAGCTGAATGTCAAGAGCCGAAATGAACCTCAAGTCTTCCAGGCAGAAAGGCTGGCAGCCTGAGAAATGATTCTTATTTACACTTACAAGAACTGGTGCCAGACACGCAGATGATGGGATGGCTGGGCACAAAGGAGTGAAGTATCGACCAGTGGATTCTTCAAAGATGGGAATAGCAGAGGCCCATCAATCCAAGTCACCAAGGGAAGGAGAGTTATTGTCTTGCGCGCGTTCTCGCTCACACACATACAGAAAGACTTACAATTGCTTTGCCAGTTTGGCTTCAGTCTTCCACTGACTCATAATCCAGCTACTCGATCATTTCTAAGTAAAGGGCTATCAGTGCATCCCACCAGTTTGATCAAAGAAATGCTTTGGTCCCAGATAATCCCACCAAACCTTTCTGTTCATGTAATGCTAAGATCAGGCTGTCTGCGTTCACTTTGTAGTCAGTGGAGGAAGAGATGAGTTTCTCCAGGGGGTGACTGATCCTTTCCTAACAAAGGTGCTTAAGATACTGTGGCTGAACTGCCCTTGGCATGTCTGGATTTCCCTAGAGAGCCCAGCTGGCCAGCTTAGACAGGGGCTTGCATTACAGCAGTTGATATTGCTCTCCAAGTGATGGCAGTAGTCCTCATTCAAGACAATCTCTTCTTCCTGTTCTTTGCCTTTCGAAGTAGCTGCAGGAAAGAGAAATGTTGCTTTGGGGCTACTGCCCTGGCTGTCTCAGAAACCATGGATTTTCTTGGTAGGTCTTCCATTGTCTTCTTCTCCTCTGTGTCTCTAGACCCTGCCATAACAGAATATGATGGATGTTCCCTTTTCCCCACCCTTCTTTTGTTTCCTCCATTTGGATGACATTAATGTAAGGCTTACTCAATGTAACCCAAAAGTTATAGGTTCTTCTCTAACATTTTGGATGTCACAGCTTTGCTTTGCTGTGATTTTTACAGAAGGTAGCTGTACACTGTCCAAGCACAGCAGTGTCTAGATACCTGCACCACCATCAGTGCTCTAGGCCTGGTGGCCTTCTGGGCAGCAAGTGCCACTAATGCAGCATTTTTCCCCTGTTCTATGCACAAGTGTTATTCCTGTGGGATCAGCATACAGTTATCCAGAAGGGATGTTATCTTCATAAAATAGCTTTTTGATATAAAGTCATGGGAGCAGACTGCCCAAAGTCACCTGGCCAGTGTGGAGAACTCCATTGACACCAGCCAAATCCACAAGCCACCTTATTTCGTTGATCTATGACAACACTTTCACTGCCAGAGACCAGCAAACTCTATCAAACTGGCAAGATCTGAGCTAAGAAAGACCCAAAGTGCTACTATCCATGAGATGCCTCCATTGCCTTCCCCTCAGTGAAGGTCTTCTGCACTTACTCAAGCCTATAGAAGCAACAGTGGTCCCTAACCCCACGAAGGAACCTGTCCTTGGACAAAACCTCCACTGGCTCAGCAGTTCAGCAAGGTAGCCACGCTCCACTGCCTGGGGAACACGCTGCTGTTTAAGACTTGCTGAGCAAGCCCTATAAAAATTAACACATCTTGCCAGGGAGACAGTAAGGGATGATTAATGAACACAACCAATGAAAGGGGGAAAGGGGGAGTCAGGGGAATAGATTTGCTAAATTGACAGCATATAAAATATTTGTTCCTGCCTGAAACAGCAAGGTTGGCAAACCCTATCATGGGCCAGTAACTTGGGTTAAGTGAGAAGGCCACGGACCCGTAAATTGTACATCATCTATATTCAGATGTACAGGCTTGTAGCCTCTCTGGTCCAGTGAGCCCAGTAATGAAAGACTTTAGAGCTGCCCGAGACATAAGATCGAGTGCCCTGGTTGTTCTAGCTCTGATAAGATTTTAGATGAGGATTTATTTTGTTAATGACGTATTCAGCGCATACCTCTCCTTCTCATTCTAGGGTTATTGTGTATGCTTTCTGCAGAAGTAAGAACCTTGAGGGATGTTCAGGAGAGACTTTTATCCCATGAGAAAAAACAGAATAACTGAACAAAGTGAGGGAGTATTTGTTATCAAATTGTTTGGCCCAAAGAAAGATACAGCATCGTGCAAAACTTGCCCAAAACATTTCTAGTGCTATTTTTATCACACAATTTTTTTTCTCAGAAAAGTTAAAAAGGAGTCTGCTGAGACACATATTTTTCCCTCTGCTGTGTGTAGCTCAAGTGGCTGAAAACTTTCTCTCAAATCCCCCCCCCCCCCATCTGAGGAGCAGACATCTTGGCAGTGAGTGTGAGCAGATCCACACTGTTGTTAAGCAGGGGAGCTCAGCTGCTAAGTTGTTACTGCAGAGTGTTTCACAACCATGAGGAAAACATTGCCAACGCAAGTCCCCAGCACTGCTCGCACCCCCCGTATCCCTTCCCCTTCCTGCCTCCAGTAGCGGCGTGTGATGAAGCCCAGCCTGTGCCGTGATGGTGATGGTCCCGACCACGCTGAAGGCTGTGATGCTTCCTCCTCCCATCCCCATGCTGGATGCTAGTGCTGCTGCTGTCTAATGTTTTTCTGTGTGTTCTCCATGGTGCAGAGAACAATGGTGCTGCTTGCTCACCCCTGAAAGCAGTACCGATTCCCCCAGGGATGAAAAACGCAACAAGTAAAACCCCCCAGATGTTAAAATGGCTTCCACCAAGCAGATCCTTTCTTGACTCCTGGAGGATGGGATTTACTGTCATTTTCCCTGGCCACATTTTTCAAAGACATCTGCCTTCACCTAGTGATCGTAGGTTTGGGCAGACATTCACATCCACAGAAAAACACCTCCGGGAAGTCAATACTCAGGGGCTGGAGGACTACCCCCTTGCATCTCTTCTTGGCAATGGCTTTCCTCATTCATTAGGTCTGACATCTGCTATTGATATCAATTATGATAATTAATGAAACATTTCACTGACTGTGGCTGGCATTCTGTCAGCAGTTTCACACTGAAGTCTGGTTGATGGTATTAGTGGTAGCAACGAGGAGTTATTTAGGTAGCTCTATTGGATTAGGGGAGCAGTGGGATCAAAAGATCTCATTGCCATTTGTGTTAGGACGTCTTGAGAAAAGGCAAATGGGAAGAAGAAGGAACCTGTAGAGACATGATGGATGGGGCACCTGCACTAAGGCAACAAAGGGACGAGCTCTAAGAAAATTGTTTAAGGTCTTCCCTCTGCCTGTTCTGCCTGCTTATGAAGTGTCTTACAAAAATTGCACAACCTTAAGTCCTAGGATTTTTCAAACAAGGCCAAGTTCTGGGTTTTGATTTACCTCAGCATTGGGTACCTGGATTGCTCAGGCACCTTTGACGTTTCCTCAAGGTGTCTGCCTGCATCATGCTGCACAGAAGCACCCTGACAACCTAGCCTTGCAAAATCAAGATGCCCAGCTCTTCCTGCAGAGCAGTAAACACTGGATGTGCACAGGAGCCATTCAAGGCTGGCCTATTTTAGGAAGTGGCTTAATCATCAAGTGGGCTAAGGACATTGAACTGCATTTCTGCAGAGTATATCTTGAAGTCCCTGGGGTGCTTTTGAGAATGCTATGCACCATTCCTTCCAGCACTGTCAAACCTCCCAACCTGTTTTTCCACAGAGAAGCTTCCAGAGGAGTCACTGTCCCTTGCCAGCACAAGAGTTATTTGTTCCTGGAGCTCAGTAGGCAGCCAGGCCCCGAGCTGTCCTGCTGCTCTTTGTACGGCAAACACAAAAGGCTGGTTTTGTGGTCCTTGCGGAGGAGTAACACATAGTGCAGGACTTCCCTGCCTCTCTGTAGAGCCCTCTTGTAAAGAAAACAGATTTCAGAAGTGTGCATTGTTCCTCTGGACTCATCCTGGTTGGTCTCTCATCCTGGTTAGTCTCGCTCTCCTCTGAAGACAGCCCGCTAAACTGGGTTTGGGGATGTACCTCCCTCTCTGCACTGGGACAGCAGCCCAGGGTGATGACCTCAGGTGGAGACATTTATGCTGTTGACGGTGCGGGTGAAACAAACCCCACGCCTGGGTGCAGAGCACTGGGAGCAGTAAGGCACTGCAGGGCTGTGCGTGAGCACTGGGAGGACATGGTTCATTTATTACTGCTCAGATTAGGTGTACAGACTTGGTTCCTCTAAAGATGCTCAGCAGTTTGCTGCTGTATATAAATGAAGAGATTAGGAAGGTGGTCCCAAGACATTGAGGCTTTATGAAGCTCCTTCCATGTCCAGTCAAGGCACTTGTGGGTTTCTCAGTTACGGTCTCCTTCTCACCCTATGAATGTTTGACATTTCGTAAGCTGCTTTCTCTTGACAGACTAAGAGAGATAATACTGAGTAATTTCCCATGAGAAGAGAGGCAGAGTAGGGAGTCACAGGGGTTTCTGTTTTTTTTGGAAATGTCTTGGAACATCCTAAAAAAAATGTCTGTAATTTCAAGCTTGTAACTTCCTTTAAAACTCTCCTGTCCTCAAGACTTTACTGTTGTTTTAAAGTTCTTGTGACCTTTATTTTCTCTCTTTAGTTTCCTAAGTAATAAACCTGTAAGGAGCAATATGGGATTTGGGGAGCTTCTTTTTTTTTTCCCGCTTGAGACAGAATGGTATTTGAAGTCACAAGGTGAATGAAGCAAGATTTAAGCTGAAGAGACGCTGTAGCAGTCCTGGAGCTGACTGATAGCAAAACAAGCAGTCAGTTATTAGAAGACACAAATCACTCTAAAAGATTAAGTACTGAAAATAATAGCCATGCAAACCTTGAAGGAAGGGATGTCAGAGGCAAAGGTCATTAATTGACTGGTGAGATTTTTGGCTACAAGTTACTGGGGAATTATCATTCTTTTTTTTAAGCAAAGAAAAAAATATATCTGGTTCTATTATCAGTGGCAGTGGTGGTGTACGGTGATTGCTGTTGTTGACTGTTTCTGGGTTCAGTGTTAATTCACTATTCCAGTGGTTCCAAAATAATTATTCTTCCTTGCAATTTTTCTATTTTATTTTATTTATGCATTTGCCATTTCTATAGTGCTCTTGCTCTCTGTCTGAACAGGAAGCAAGATTAAAAATTCTCAGCAATTAAGAACTCCAGGAGATAAATGAAGCATATTTAATCTCACAAACTGCCAGTATATTCTCATCAGGTGAGGTGGACAAATGGATTAGGTATCTGGGTAGAAGCAGCATTTTTCAATGCCCTGCCAACACACACAGCAAAACCCTTCACTTTGCCAGCACACAGGGATAGCAAAGTCCCAGACAACACTAGAAAACACTTTGGGGGCCAGGCTGAAAAGAAACTAATGAAAAATTCATTTCTATTGTTATTTTTTAAAGTGTGCCTTGCAGTATGAGGCTTGGGAATGGCTCAGGAGTCACAACGGCATGGATGCTTGAGGACACTCCCTGTTCTCACATTGCTGTGAATCGCCCTCTCCCTGTTTTGCTGAAGAAATGTGGGCCAAAATCATGGGACCTTGCAAAGCTTTGCTTAGCCTCTGTCCAACACACAGGCATACCTCCATGGTATATAAATAAAGCAAACATCTTTGTCCTCCAGACACCTGGAAATTCTTTGAAGGACTTCTCTTGATTGTTCCCTTCTTACGATATATTTCTTTGATATTTGCATCATTTGTCCAAATAAAGATGATCCTTTTGATCCTTGAACAAGTAATTCTGCCCTACACTATGGGCTCCATTTTTCAGAAGAAAAGAGAAATATTAGACCACCACCACCGTCCATCTAGGTTAGTCTCTTGTGCCACACAGCTGACATCACCAGAAACTCCAGGTGAAGACATTCGGGAAAATGAATCTACGTTATATGCCAAATACACTAGTTAAACTGTTTTACTTACTTTACTTTACTTACCTTATTTTACCTCCTTTACTGTTTAAACTCTTTTAAACTCTTCTGGCTCAACCCTTTTATTCAGAGCTGAAGTGGCATAAATCTGTGCCTTACACTCCAGTTCCAGAGGTTTTCTCTTCACAGTGAAATTGCAGCAAATGGGATGAATTTCTAGGACATTAGCTGCTCTGTAGGGACTCTGCAGAGTAAGGCCAAGTTTTGTGCTTTCACAGTAGAGTAAGCAGCAGAAAGTTACTCTAAAACACATCAAAAATAGCCACACGGAAAAGCGCATTATAAGTTCGCCCCTTCCTGTTCTCTGTGTATCAGCCAGCCCAAGGACAAGTGAGCTAAATTTGAGCCATTCTGCTCCTAAATATGAGTGTTTACACAGTGATTTAATGCAGTTTAGCTAATCTACTTTAAATCCACGACCTTAATTAATTGCAATTATTAAATAGTGGATTAAATTTCTCAGCACCCCCTGCGGAGAGGAAGCTTACGTGAACAATCTTTCAGCAGTGTCGTGTTTGTTCTGCAAATGACAAACACAAATGGGGAGGGGGTTGACCAAAAGAAGTCCTCCCTTCAAATGCTGGTAAGTAGTGCATACTTTGAGATCTAGACAGCTTCTCAGGCTGGCTCCTGCAAATTTGTTCATATTCTGTTCATTGGCCCTTTGATCCTCTTTCATTACGTATTAGCAGGTATTACCTGCCCTGCACTCCTCATACGGTGTTTTCTATTGCTAGTGACAACACACTGACTTTTTCATTCTCCATATATGCATCTTTGGGTTTAAAAAAAACTCACATCTTGCTCCTGGTTACATATGTCATTAGAAGTTAAAAAATAATCATTATTTTTCTCAAAAATGTAGATATGAACAATGTAATTATAATTTAATTCTCATTTTTCATTTTGATACTACTCAAAGCTTAACCATTTGAATTTAGAAAATTACTTTTACCTCACTTCTCATTTAGTCCCAAACTCTACTGGTAAGGAGAGAGGAAAAAATAGAGAAAGGAAATAGAAACCTCATGTTTTATTTCAGTGCAAAACCATTTCAATCTAAATCTATTTTCTTTTTGTTTGTATTGAAACTGAAACTAACCCAGTCACTTTTACGAAATACTGAAACACATGGATTACTACAAATATTTTTTCTTCTAAAAGTGCACATAGTGTTTGTAATTCTATTTTTTCATTGGTGAATCCTTCAAATCAAAGAAAATTGCCAGCTCCAGAGAGGCAAGTGTATGATAGTTACATATTCATTTATCATTTCATGCTGTTCAAACATGTGCTAAATACTTTATAGAACAAATAAAAGATAGGCAGAAATGTTTGCCCCAGCGAAAACAGGTAAAACCCAGGGATTTAAACCAGAATTTCATTCTGTCCCTGCTACAAAGTATTTCCAAACTAAGGCTCCTATCAGTGTGCACACATTGAATACAAGCCAATTCCCATCAAAGGGAATAAGATCAAATTGCAGGACTAGGGCCCATGTACTTGACAGTTATTAGTTCTTAGTCTGAAACATAAAGTATTTTCTATCCTTGCTAATACTGATAAAGTTGGTGATATATTTGTTCAAATATTCCTCACTGAAAAAAAAAATATATTGAAGTTGACTGGAGTGATTTCCTAAATCAAGTAGAACTAATTGAATTGTTTTGCCTGGGAAATGTGAAAGCATTTTTGAAAAACTAAAAGCAAAAAATGATTTGTTTGTTTTGAATGAATTAAATGTTCCAGGAATGAATTTATTTTCAATTTAATTAAAAAAAAAAAAAAAGAAGAAAAGAAAAGAAAATTAAGCAAGGCTGTCTTCTGTCTTCTTCAGCAGTCTTTGAGGATCATTTCTGGAGAGTGTTGCTGGTACGGTCACAACAGGGCTGAAGCTGTTCTACTGCGGTTGCACTTCAGGTTGGTGATTGCAGAAGAGAGCAGCTTTCTTCTTTCCCACCACAAGAATACAGCGGCAGTCATTACCTTTTTTTTATATATATTATTCTTCCCCACTCATCCTTTTTGTTTGAACTTCTGCATGAAAAAATGTAAAACATTTGAAAATGTTGTTAAGGCAGGAAAAGAAATCAATGTATGTAACCTTCACTTGGCAGCTTTCAAAAGTGGTAAAAAGCATCAGAACCAGGAGGCCTTTAGTGTGTTTAGCTGTGATTTGTAGCTGATCTCCTCAACTCCCAACTACTCCATGAGTTTTCATGCATAATGCAGCAGCAGTTTTGATTGAAGTCAAAAAAATCTGCTGACAGAATGTAGTGTCAGGCATCTGGGGAGATGTCTAATTAATTATTATAATTGACATCCACACCAGATGTCTGATAGATGACGGTCTCTTTGTTGATAAAAGGTTTTGGTAATTCTGTTTGAACAGCACTTTCAGAACAATATGTTTTCCATTGAGGTCACCGGAAAAAAAATATGATTTATTTTTTTCAGGAAATTGAATTCTGTCGGATAGCAGCATTCTTTCGTCTTGCCTTCCAACTTCTAACCAGCCTTGAAAATGCATGGGATGAAGGATGCAATGGAAAAGCATTCATCACAGTGTTGACCACTGATCAAAAGCACTTAGCTGGGAAGTGCAGGATCTGCCATCATCTTTTATTCTCTATAGTCACAAAGAAGAGTAGCTGATCTGACATCTGTAAAAAATAATAATAATAAAAAAGCGAAAACCTCAATCAAAGAGCCATTCTCAAATGGAAAGCCGATATGTTAGGTTATCAAAAAAGGTCAACAGCTTTTGAGTTCTTTCAAGTCATTATAATACTTCCAGAGCGCCTCATATTGAGAAGGGACAAAGCATATTGTAACCTGAACCTTTTGGCCCCAAATTCAAACCAACTCTCAGCCCAGAAACTTTTAGTAGTAAGAAATAGCTTGCCTAGCCTTCTGCCTTAGTAATCCACATTCCTCTGCATATCCTTGCTTTTCTTTTTGTCTTGGGCCTGCTGAGAAAAGGTGTTCTTATGGCGTGCATGCTCTGGATAGAAGCAGGAAGTACAAGTCCCTTGGAAAATCTAGTTTTAGGAGCTTTCCAGACTATTTGATGGACCTCAGAAGTTCCATTTCGGAAAGTGAGCACCTTGCCTTAGGACATGGTTATGCCAACCAGATCTCTGAACTGTTTAAGGTTCATCCAGTGATTAATTAACATACTTCAATAACAGAAACTTATCTTTTGCACATGATTTCTTCACCACACCAGACAACTGATGATGCTGAGATGATGCTCATGCTTCATGAGCTGGTAGGACCACTGTCAGGCATCCCCAGGAGCTGTCTTGGGCTCAGACAAAAGGTGACCTTAAAGAACCTTAAAGATCTTAAAGAAAGAGAGCAGCTTCTTTGCATCACTTTAAACTGCTTCTTTTTCTACAGCCTTATAACAGGTCTATGTGATTTTGGAGGGGGAGGGAAGTAAAAAAAGTTCTGCCTGTGCTTATTCCAGATGTGAGTCAGCTCTGATGCAGAACATGCAGATTGTCAGGCTAACACGGACCTGCACTCAGGCCAATAAGCACTACATAATTTTTAATCCATATTAATGAAAGTTTGTCAATCTGGATGCCTACTTCAGTGTAAAGCTTCTTTAAAGTAAAATAAGGCTGTTCACAACCGCACTGATAATTTTGTGCTCAATTCTGTGCACACCAGCTATTGACAAAATTTTTCAAACCACCTGGTGGATTTGATCTAAGCTTGGTGTAAGAGTAGGGCATAGTCAGATGAATGCTTGCAATACATTTGGAGCCATTTAAGAAGTTACCTGCTCTCAGCTCCAAATTGCAGCTCCTTAGGTGGGACATTGTCTCTGACTTGTCCATTCCGGTGCAAAGTATGACAGATTGACTTAAATTGCCTGTTAAAGCTCCCTACCTAGAAGTAACCAAATACACTGCAGATATTTCAAGGTATTTTGATGCCCAAAGAAGCAGGTAGACTCTAGTCATCATTTCAAAGTCTGGAAGTGCTAATTTGCATCCTAGATACCCAATTTCCTTTCCAGATGCGGCTCACAGGTGCAGGGGTATGCAGGTATCTGACCTTACATAGACACCTCAACATGAAACGATTTTAATGGGAATTCAGGCACTTGGTATGGGGCTTCATTTTACCTTACTTCAATCATCCGAAATGTAAATATCTTTTCTTAGTGATTTGTGGAGAGTCCCTTTACAGTTACTGAAGAGAGATTTATAGTTATTATGCTGTATAGTTATATATGTGTCCCCCATTCTGCGTAGGAGTTGAGTGCCTTGATACCTTTGCATGTTTGTCCCTAAGGGTTTGCATCTCTTCTAGAAATAGGACACAGGCATCTATGTTACCTAAACCTTGTGTATGTATTTTCTGAGGGGGCCAAACTAGACCAAAGCTTAACATGAGAACAAAGCTCTAGCATGAAACCAAAGCAAGAATTCACATCCCCCCCAGCACGAAGATGCTGAATTTCCAGTTGAAACAGCAGCTTTATGGTGAGTTACTAGCAATTTTTGTTTTATGGATACCCTTCCTTGCTTAACAGAATAAAGGAAGATAAAGTACTTGTATGGAGATGTATTCACTTCTGTTCTGTTGCTAATGATTTGAAACCTTTCACTCCTGTGATGTTAATGTCACTTTTAATATTGCAAATTTGCTAAGATGCCAAGCAAACAGCATTTAAATCATGTCTTACAGGACTGATGCATGCATGAGGTTTTGGGCAAGGACAGCTGTGGCTTTTTTACTAGCATCCTTGCAAAGCATGTAGTCTGCAGCCTCTTGCTTTAATTTCTGATATAAATGTAAATGGTAATTTTAACATTTTAGATACTAACTTGATTTCATCTGATTTTGGCAAGACACGTGCCATGTATTTTACAATTTAAAAATCAGGTTTGAAAATGTCAGCTTTCATGAGCAGGCGGGCTGTGTCATTTACAGCACACCGAAGGCACGCAGCAGATAAGGCGAAGTGGGGGTAAGGAGGCATTTAGAGATTATTTGCATCAGAGAAGGCTGCTGAGAGGGAACGGCTATAGGGAAACTGGCTTCCTTAATGTGAATATCTAAATGAAACGCTGTTAAACAGCTTCTGACACCACAACTGAATTGCACCTTGGCTACTAGCTGTGCTAAACATTTAATAGTTGGATGCAGCAGCTGGCATTAAAGCCTTCAAGTTTCCCTCCTGTCTCCAGTGTAAGAGGCCCACCCGCACCGACAGATAAGCGTGGTCTGACCCCGTTCTCCATCATGAATGTCTGCTAACTTGCAAGTGAGGAACGGCCTGAACTCCTGAGCTCTCCAGGCATTAAAGGCTCAGCATGTTCAATGCCAAATCTTGTTTGTTCAGTTTGGATGGATCAAGGCTAGGAGGGCTGAGCTCCCAACACAAGCTGGTGGTGGCTGCCTCCCACCACTGTGGCCAGAAAACACTTAGACAGTGGAGTTGAATAAATATCCATCTTCTCTCAAGGATGCACTTCACCTCCTGTGTAGACACAAACCACCTTCTCAGGCACCTCCAGAAAAGGGCTTCAGCTCCTTCTGCCTCGTCATCAGTCAGATGTTATGCTCCATGACAGGGATTAGCAGACCGGCATCCCACAGCACAGACCCTCAAAGAACCGAAAATTGATGACATTCTCCAAGACCTGGAGACACCTGGATAGTGTCCCCATCCCTCCTTGTGCATCTCTCCTCCATCCTGCACTGTCTGTCCAATCCTCCCTCTCATTTCAGGCTGAGAGCTCACATTTCCAGTGGAATTACCATGGTTATATATGCTACTGGCAGCCGGGCTGAGCCCATCTGCAAGCACACACTCAGCCCTTGGTGGACCTTGCACTGCAGCCAGAGGTTCAAACAGAGCTACGTTGCTTTGCATTTTCTGAGCATTGTCTTAGGAACACTTAAGCATTTTGTTTCAGGATGAAGAGGACTGTGTCATTGTGAGAGAATGTCAATTTAAACAGCACTAACAAACCAGTTTGTTTAGTTGCTTGTTTCAAAGGACTGGGAGAGCGTCCATGAGGCCAGGGTGGGATGGACTGGGAAAGAGAGGTGGTAGCAGGGTACCCATTGCCCACCCTTCAGGTCCCACTGATGCTGAAGAGGTCGCACAATGAGTACTGTGAAAAGGACAAGCAAAGTTTTCTATGGATGCAAAAAGGAGCAGAGAGCTCTTTTCTGAGCACGAGCGCAAAGTCTCCCTGTCAGACAGTCAATCCTGTGGACTTTTGGTGTATAGGCTGCTAATTAAGAAACCAGAGGCCTGAAATCACTTGCTTTTATCCTGCAGTTTTTCTCTTGTAAGGATCTCCTGGGGATCGGTTAGTCAGCACATTGAGGGGATTAGAGAGCCCTGGGAGATACCTTCAGAAATACTAGGGAGCTAATTAAAGCAAGCAAGGGGAGCTGGCCAGAGAAACAGTTTCACAAATACACAGGCATTCAAAGGCACAAGCAGAAAATGCAAGACAAGGAGAAAGATGGAGCTTTAAAGAGAGACAAACAAGAGAGACAGCGAAAGAGAGACCAACAGCAAGGAATAAGAATTATTTGCAACTTTCTTCTTCACCAGCAGCCATGTTTTCCCCCTAGATTTTGCCCACAGGAACAGCACTATGGCCATTATGGAAATTCTTCCTAAAACAACAGGAATCATTTGCTCACTTCCAGTCATTAACAGCTCTGTTTCTCACAACCAGCTGCTGTGTGAGCACACAAGGCAGTGGGAACTGGTAACGCTGCCTTTCCTTTTGGTTCCTGAACATTTCTCATTATAAGATCCTGCATAACTTGTTAGAGCACCGGAAAATCTGAAATATTTGGGCTCACATTTTCTTTGATATTTGTTTGCAACAGGAAACAAATTTTAGTGAAAGTACAAAGTAATATTGACTATTTCTGAGAAAGCAGTCAGAGAAAAATAAATTAGTTTGCCGCTTTATAGAAGTATCTACCAAGATTCATTTAATAGCTCTTGCTATTTGAGTAAGGAACCTGGGATTTAGGGGCAAAGTCTCCTTTGTATCAAAGATTTGGCTTTGCCATCTGTTCCTCTTCCACTGAGTTGTAAGCCAAAAAGAAATCCCAGTTCACATGGTCATAGTACAAGCTCTGTCTGCTGGAGCCTTTCTGTCCTCTGTAGTGTTGGGGAGGGCAATGTGGAACAGCCAGCCTTAAATCCACGGGAGAAAGGGGCTTAGAAGTCCTCGGAGGTTTCTAAGACCTTCTTGAGTTGGCGACAGTCCCATAGGCTGGGCAAGAGACCTCCAGACATCCCTTCCCACTGCTGCCTCTCAGATTTTATTTAGTGAATAGCTGAGTCCCACTATTGTCTCTTATCTCCAGGGGCCGGTCTGCCAAAAAGATAAATGGCCTGGCAGCGCTGCTAGCTGCTCCCTTTGCCCAAGCACTGAAACATGATGGAACTGCTCGAGGCTTTAAAATTAGTGCTTAAAAAAAGGTGATGGGAGGGGGAGGAATGAACAAATGTTGAGAACTATGGAAAAGCATATTGTTTGTGCAAAGTCAAATGCTTGAAAAGAACAGAAGCATCAGCAACGAGAGTGCTGTCGTCTTCCTCTCACACTGGAATATTACACCAGCCCACAAGTGGGTCCTGAAGTGGTCTTGAGTCCTGTGCTGACGGTGCTGTAGGTGAACCTCAGCTCTGGGGAGCAGAGGAGCTGGCTCACTCTGCTCACAAAAAAATACAGCCATGACTCAGAAATGCAAGTTGGAGTACTCTCCATGCTGAGAGGGTCCTGGGCAGCAGGGGTGATGGAGAGCCGGTAGCAGCAGAAGGTCAGTGAAGTAAACCAAATTTGAGAGGAGGGGTTCACTCTGGAGAGGCTGAGAGAAAACAGCAATCATGGCAGTTAGCAAAATAATAAATAAGCCCTCCCTTTTTGTGAGAGAAATGGTCATAGCTGAGCAAGTGCCTAGCAATGGGCTGTCTGGTGTGGATGATGGATAGAGAGAAGAACAAGGCTAGATGAGGTTTCATGAGCAAAGTAAATACATAAAAGCAACCACTTGGCAGGAGAGCTGCGATGAGTGGGATATTTGGAGGTGGTTCTCTGAACACATGCCCCTTAGCAGGGAGAGGCTTTCTCTGCTTATAACAAGCCCATGGAATTACACAGATTCAGGGAGGATAAAACCTTCTGGGTCAACTTTTGGAAATGATTTTGGCCAGAAAATAGAAATAAAAAATAAAAAAAAGAGAGCTTTTACCCTGCCATTTTCAAACTGGAACATTTTGACTCTTTCAAAAAACACTGTTTTCAGTACAAAATGGACTTAGATGTTTGAAGAGTAAAAATAATCACACAATTCAAGCTGAAATGAAGAGGGTTTGTTTTGCGCCAGGCAAATCCTGACAGTCAGCTTTAGCCTTCGTGAGGCTTGGAGAGTGACTGAGGGCTGGAGGAGTTGCTGATTCATACACAGGAAACATCTACTTGTAATAAGACCAAGAATTAACTATTTTTGCCCCCCTGAAATTTTGCCACAGAATATTGTGGGTTTCAAAGGCAAGTGGGCAGATGAATGGGGAATGAATCCATGAAGGGTTATTAAGTGTAAAAACATCAATAGGCAACTGCAAGCTGAAATGCTTGGGAAAATAACAAAACAAAGTACTTGCCCTGTTCTTATACACATCTCTTGGTGTCCGCATTAACCACTTTGAAGATAGAAACCTGGGTTACCTATACCTTTGGTCTGACCCATAATAGCAGCTCTTATTTATCATAAACTAAAACCAAAAATGATCTTGTCTTATTCCTTTATTTCCAAGCCCAAATTGGGTCAGGAACTGAGTCATTTCTGCTGCTGTTACAGCTCCTGCCACGATCAGACCTAGTTCCCACCGACCTCGCTCGTTAGCCTCACTCCTCCTTCAAAGTTTCATCTCTCATAGTAAAACTTATACAAGTAATTTAGCTTTTCTCCAGTGTTTCTTTCCTCTTGCACTACCACTGGCATGGTGAGTTATGGGCGATCACGGTGGGTGCAGGTACCACCCGTGACAAGCCCATGGCTCAGCAGCCTTTGGGGAACAGCACCACACTACAGGTACTGGTGGAGGTTAAATATTCAAACAAGGAACTCAGGTTTCAGAACTGCTGATTTTTGATCCAGCCAGGGCTCATTTCCAAATCCCACCATTAACTTTTGCCCCAAACTCTCCCTAATCTGTCATCTTCGTCTCCTAAAGAAAAGGTGAAATCGTTGGTTCAGCAGCCAAAGAAAGCATGCAGGAAAACTAATATATTTCAGAGGAAATGAAATGTATTTTCTAGGGTTATTGACAAAATACACAAAAACCTCTTTTGCAACAAGATAAACATGCTGTTTGACCCAAAACGTCATGCTCTGATGTGCAGGTAGCTTACTTAGCCCTTTTGTTTAAGCTCTCCTTTTTCAGTTGCAATGTATGACATTTCTTCAGCAAATACTGTCTTGTACCTGAAAAAGCAAAGGAGCCCACTTTGAAAAAGCTGGAATGACAGGTGAAGAGCTGCTCCCCTGAGCTCTGGAGTTACACCGAGCCTCTCTCCTGAAACCCCTGAGCAAGCCAGAGTGCAGTGGCGCTGCCTGCATTCTGCCTGCACCTCATCTGCCTGCACCTCACCTCCCAGCACGTTGCTCTGCTCATCGGGGTATGCAAATAGATAAACCGCCAGTTGAGATTCAGCGTGTTATCTAAAATTGTTATCTCCCCGTGTTCCTAGTCCCCAGGACCTCATTTGCTGATGACAATACTTTAATGAAAAGCCGTACTCATCCCTTTTGTTAAGATTAAAGAAAGGGCAAACAGTATTCTGTTCTGCAGCAGCACGGATCTGGATCTGACATGGTCAGGTGGAAGAGGGAGTGGAATTAGCCTCTGAGCCCAGGTGGTTTCTTATTCTTCTGCCCTTGTATCAGACTCTGCAATGAAACACTGGAAGGGAGTTTTGATAAGCTCTTGTGGCCACAACAGAGGACAGATGTCATGTCACAGTCTTTAAGTAGAGGTAACTGTTGGACTCACATAGTGCGTAGCTCTTACACTGGTTCATGTGGGTGAGGGGAGAAATTTCTGTTAAACACAGGGCAAGGTTATTTCTTACCCTGTTCTCATGCAGAAGTGACTACACAGCCCCACTTGTGTTATTTTGTATTATCTTCATTCCACCTTCATGGGGTGAGGGTTTCAGCCCACTGCCTCTAGATGCAGGACTTGCCTGAGACTCTTACTGATAACTTGATCTTTTTTGCAAGCCTGTTTGCTTGTGCAGATCCCCAGTGATGTGAATAACTCAGAGCTTTGGTTTGGGGCTTCCCTGCTAGGAGGATCTGCATGGTTCAAGCCCTGCTCCCCTTGAAGTCAAGTCCTAGTGATGTTCTAGCTTAGGTTGATGGCCATGTTGACTCTGAAGTGAATGGGGCAACACAAAGTGGCTTATGACATTTTTATTTCCTTTGCCTGCAAATTTCTTAGTTTCAGACCATTTCAGTACATAGGGCATAGAAACCAAGGTATAGTTTATAACACAGTTCCTCCCTGTGCTTCTCCAACACCAAAAGATTTCACAGAACAAGTCAGTCTGATGATGCAATTCTAGTCCTCCAAGGGAGGAAATCTGTTCCACTCTAGAGTGGCTCAGGCTTAAATAGGAGGCAATTAGGTATAGCATTTGTACTGCCCTTGGTCCCAAAAATGGACTTCACCCTTCATAGGGTGTAGGACCAGTCAAAACTACATTTTGAAGGAAAAGTTATGTTCTCAACAGAACTGGATTTTTCAAATGACCAACCACCTCTAGCAGAAAATGTTACTATTTCATCAGAAATGCCAATTAATTTTTTGCCAGGAGCACAAATATTATTGCTCATAAGAGTGTGTGGTGGCTTGCATGAATTGCAGAGTGGGTGCTCTGGGACATACCACCCCAGAGCTCCTCCAGTGCTCTTCTGGCCCCTGCATGGGGAAGGGGACCATGTCATGTCTTAGACCACCACAACCACAGAACTTGGACAGGAGATCAGCAACCTGCAGACCAGGACTGTAACTCCCAGTGCAAATTATTTGGTTTCCTTATCAGAATCTCAAATGTACATATATTCAAATATTTGAACACAATATAAAAATTCTCTTGTAAGTTAAAAAAGGTGGGAGAGGGGCTCATTTTAGCCAACCATAAGGAGAATTTTGAGCAAGAAATCACAAAATACAGCATATGTAACAGTGCAAATAGATAGCTGTGCTGGTTTTGGCTGGGATAGAGTTAATTTTCTTCATGGTAGCTAGTATGAGGCTATGCTTTGGATTTGTGCTGGAAACAGTGTTGGTAATTCAGAGATTTTTTTTTTTACTGCTAAGCAGTGCTTACACAGAGCCAAGGCCTTTTCTGCCCCTCACAGCACCCATGAACGAGGAGGCTGGGGGGGCAGAAGAAGTTGGGAGGGGACACGGCCGGGACAGCTGACCCCAACTGACCCAAGGGATATTCCAGACCATAGGACATCATGCTCAGCATAGAAAGCTGGGGGAAGAAGGACGAAGGGGGGATGTTCGGAGTGATGGCATTTGTCTTCCCAAGTCACCATTCCACGTGCTGGAGCCCTGCTGTCCTGGAGATGGCTGAGCACCTGTCTGCCCGTGGGAAATGGTGAATGAATTCCTTGGTTTGCTTTGCTTGCGCGTATGGCTTTTGCTTTACCTATTAAACTGTCTTTATCTCAATCCACAAGTTTTCTCACTTTTTCTCTTCCGATTCTCTCCCCCATCCCACTGTGGGGGAGTGAGTGAGTGGCTGTGTGGGGCTGAGTTGCCGGCTGGGCTTAAACCACGACAGTCCTTTTTGGCACCCAACATGGGGCTCAAAGGCTTCAAGATAACGACAGGTTTGATTAGAATGTGCTAGATCGGATTTATAGCTGTTATTGCTTTTAGCTATTAATTGGCAGGCTCCTGTGCTTGCCATGGGGTTTGCTTGCCTTCCTGTCTATTAAGAGTCTAGTGCTCGTTAGTGGCTGCTTTTTGCTTTCACTGCTTGCTGTACCTCTGCACTGCTTATCATCTGACTCTTCTGTGCCTGGGAACATTTTGATAACAGCAATGGTGATGTGCCTGGGCTGGCAGATGGCCAGGGCATCATTGGTGTTTCTGTGCTGCTGTACTGGACAGGCTGGAACTCCAGCATGAACTCAAGTTGAAGGGACCGTGACCTGTGGATGAGTTCATCTGAGAGCAGCATACCCCAAAGCGTCTGTGGCCATGAATAAGTCCACACCAGAGCAGGTACATCTCGAAGCGTCTGTGGCCGTGGTTATGTATGTGCCACAGCAGGCAATACCTCTGAAGGGATTGTGGCCCAAGGATAAGGCCATGCTGGAGAAGGTACACCTTGAAGCATCAATGGCTGTGCATGAGGTCGTGCTGGAGCACCTCAAAGCATGTGGCCATGGATAATCCTATGACAGAGCAGGTACACCCTGGAGGGACTGCAACCATGAGTAAGGCCATGTTGGAGCAGGTTTACTGCTGAAGGGACTGGGGCTGTGGGTAAGCCACGCTGGAGCAGGTATGTCTCTGAAGGCATCGTGGCCCATGGAGAAGGCCATGCTGGAACAGGCGACCTCAAAGCGACTGTGGCTGTGGATAAGTCTACACCACAGCAGGTATACCTCTGGAAAGACTGTGGCTCATGGATAAGGCTCCAATCAGAGCAGGTACACCCCTAGGGGACCACAGTCTGTGGATAAGTCTAAGCCAGCGCAAGGGCAAGGGGAGGAGTTCGTTGCAGTGTTAAACCCTGTGGTCTGGTCCAAAGGGACCAGGGGTGGAGACTGTAATGGAAATACTTTTGAATTGCTGTAACCCATTATCTCAGTTGCATGTTGTAGGAATTACTATAGCAGGAACCACCTGAACCAATGGAGGACAAGCCTTGCAAGAAGCAGTGCAAGTGCAGCAGTGACCTGACTTGAGCTGGCTTTGGTGCCCAGTAACTCCACACAATACACCACCACTCCCGTCCTGAGTGACCACTGTAACAGACGGAGCCCAAAGTCATGGACTAAATGAACTCAGTGGACATTTTGTGGACATTTTACAGACATTTCACAGGGGTGTCCATAGACTAAGGGAATGATATCTGTGTATTATATCAAAGGATGGGAAGGGAGGTGGTGAGTAATGAGAATGTATTGGATAGTGTGAGACCTGAGTGTGATGTAAATGGTATGGAATAAGGGGTGGAGGATGTGCTGGTTTTGGCTGGGGTAGAGTTAATGTTCTTCATAGTAGCTAGTATGGGGCTATGGTTTGGATTTATGATGGAAACAGTGTTGGTAATACAGGGATGGTTTTGTTACTGCTGAGCAGTGCTTACACAGAGCCTTTTCTGCCCCTCACAGCACCCACCAGCGAGGAGGCTGGGGGGGCACAAGAAGTAGGGAGGGGACACAGCCAGGATGACTGACCCCAACTGACCCAAGGGATATTCCAGACTGTAAGATGTCATGCTCAGCACATAACGCTGGGGGAAGAAGGAAGGGGGGACATTTGGAGTGATGGTGTTTGTCTTCCCAAGTCACCATTCCGTGTGCTGGAACCCTGCATTCCTGGAGATGGCTGAGCACCTGCCTGCCCATGGGAAGCGGTGAATGAATTCCTTGGTTTGCTTTGCTTGCGCATATGGCTTTTGCTTTACCTATTAAACTGTCTTTATCTCAACCCATGAGTTTTCTCACTTTTACTCTTTTGATTCTCTCCCCCATCCCTCTGTGGGGGAGTGAGAGAGCAGCTTTGTGGGGCTTAGTTGCTGGCTGGGGTTAGACCACAACAATGTCTAATGTGTATAAAAAGATAAGATAATTATATAGACTAGTTGATATTGTACACGTAATAATATACATGTATAAATATTGATATTATACATGTAATAATATAAATATATTTAGATAAATAACCATATTTACAGTAATATAAATCAATATATTTTTTTATATGCAGCAGACAGGCAGAATTTCTGAGACACCTAAGCATCACTCCTTATCCTTCCAGAGCAGGGATGATCATAGGCCACAGCCATGTCAGCCGATCCCTGTGCTGGGTTTGCTCTGAGTGCCTCCAGCCTGTTAGAAGAAGACACACCATCACATGTGCAAACACGCATACATACACTGTACTCTCTGCTGGGGATTTGACTTTTATTTTTACCTGTTTGCTTTAATATAAAGTAAAAGGTCATTTTAGAGTAACATTCCACAGTATTCACTGTTTATTCTCAGTTGGAGATGCAGCATCTCCCTTATCTGACATTTCCATGACAAATTAAGTTCCTTGGACACCTTTTTACGATGAAAAATGATTAATATCTAGCACAACTCTGAAATGCAATAAACTCTGCCTATCACTTCTGTATCTCCGCTGGCATGGTTTTAATGCATTTCTCCTCAGGGCAGCTCTGTGGTAGGGCAGACCTTCTTAACCTTGTTTTACAATCGGGAGGGGGTGCACAGACTTCAGAACCTAAAGAGAATTATCTGTCTCACTGATCTTGAACAGCCTTCACCTTTAAAAGCAGCCTTCTCTCCAGCACCTGAATATAGACAGGACTAGAGCAATAGTATGCACTGAATAACTCCTCTACTTCTTTTCCTCCCACAATATTCGCTACATCCCCCTATACTATCCTCTAGTTCTGTCAAATTTCTTTGAACACGGGCAGGAAGCTGAAAAGGCAAGGAGACACCCAAAAATAGGGTGATCCCACATGACTCAATTTCCTTAGGAAACCAGCCTGAAAACAGCAGGAAACTTTTCCCTGCTCCAAGCGCAGAGAAGAAAAAGCAACAGCAGCACAAGCAAACAGCACGCGAGGCAGCAGACCCCCCACGCATTGCAGCTAGGAGCTGGAAGAAACTGCCAACCAATTTTAGAAAGTGCGTAGAAACTCAGCCGCTTCAAATGCACCTTGGAAAAAATTGAAATTAATCTTGTTGAACTGATAAATGGTCTGGCTAAGGGACCAGCTCTGGAGCAGAGAGGCCAGGGTGGGATCCAGGATGCAGGTGTGGCAGGATGTGCTGCTGAGGATGCATCTGCCTGTTATTCTGGCTTGTCTCCAGCCTGGATCCAGGTAGCACTGGAAAAAGGAGTCACGGTTAGGGCAGTCGTGCTGAAGGTTAAATTATGCTTTTCAGTGAGGAATAACTTCTTTTCTCCATCACACATGTAAACAGAAGGAGACTAAGAGTGAACTAACACTGAGCCTCCCACAGCAGTGACAAGTAGTGTGGCTGGCCAGAAAAAGGTTTCCAAGCAGTGATTTTGGGTCCAAAATACAGTTCTGTTAAATTGAAAGCACTTTGCAGGGTAGACTTCAGTGTTAACATCATTTTCTGGGAGGAAAATCAGAAACTTTGGCTGTGTCTTCTCACCTCATTTCAGGGAGTTTTTGGCATTAGTGGTTCATTGCTGTTTCTCCACAGCATCTTGATACCACCTACCTCACCTGTGTCATTGTGGCTTATTAGTGTTGGCTTGGTGGTGGCTTCTGGACCAGGAACATTTTGCTCCCAGGTTGGAGGACACATTCATACTAGACATGCCTCACCAAAGTGATGGAGCAGTGGCCATTCCCACAGTGAGATCTGAGTCTCCATCCCTGAAACGGGCACTGCTGCTGGAACAAGAGGAGGGAAGGGAGCACAGGAATTAAAGGTGATTCCCCTTTGCAGCCATTTGCATGTGCTTGACAGGTCTTCATACTTCATGCCTATAAATAACTGCACAGGATCCACTGCAAAGATCCCTTGCCGGAAAATCACTACTTGCTCCCAGTAGAGTAGGTTGAGATCTTACAGGTTTTCAGTGGCTCTGGGAAAGAATAGCAAAGAGAGAGTTACTGGAAATGTTGATGGGAGATGGTAGGAAGGAATATTACCAAAAAATGGCTTTGAGGAGAAAGTCCTGCAGGCACAGTGGTCCCCAGTGCTGCAGCACAGGGTAATGCAAATGCAGCATCATTATTTTGTCTGGCTAGAGACAGAAGTCACTTGTCTTATTCTTTTTTTTTTCCTTCTCACTTTTAGAGGGAATCAGGGTTTTTTTACTATACAAATGAGGGTCTGTCTACCGTGGGGAGATTCAGAAAAGCTCATCAAGATTAATTCTTAAAATGGATAAATGAAAGCACATTAAAAAACCTATGTAGACACACTCATTTGGAATTAAAGGGTCCGTAATTAAGTTTTACTTAATTCACTTTTGAAGTGACTTGAGCCAAATTGAATTAAGGCCACTTTAATTTTAAATGAAAGTATCCAGACCTGGGTTTAATGTAATTTAACTAATCCACTTGCAATTCACACCACTAGTTAATTTTGGATTAATTTCCCCTTGTAAGCAAGCTCTTAAACAGACAGCAGGAACGCAACTTTATTTTCCCTTTTCCATCTAGAGAGGGAGCCACAGAACTTCTCTTCCCCCCAAACATGCCTCTGCTCTGTGCAATTTAACCCCTTTTCATGCAGTTTAACCCCTTTTTACCATGCCTGGGGTCAGCCTGACCCAGGGTACGCCAGATGTCTGCTGTGACATCCTCAGCTGAAAGGAGACAGGGATGTTCCTCTAATGGTTCTTTTGAACCATCACTGATGTCCATCTCCCAAAAACATTCCCTCTTGCAGGATTTTCAAGCTCGCTTCCAGGAGAAGGTTTTGCATAGGGTAAATAAAATTTGGCAACAGGCTCTGGGAAGAGACCACTGAGGATTATTGGCCTGGCTTGAGGGGGGCAGGATCTAGGCAGACTTTTTGGTGAACTGAAGTAGGGCAGATCCCAAAGGGCTTTGACAAACTCAGGAGAGATGCCTTGTTCTGCATGGTGGGACTGGAAAGACTCCAGACAACAAGATCTGTTTAATTAAAGACATTTAAAAAGCTGCAAAGGTCAGTTTTAGGTGCCCTGAACTGTGGAAGCAGCTTGAGGGTGGTGGTGTTTTTCTGGGTTAATTAAAATACAAGATCTCTTTGGAACTTCTGACAATGATAAGTCATTAATGGAGCAACCAGCAAATGAACAAGCAATTGTGGGGCTGGAAGGGACCTCAAGCATTGCAGGAAAGAAAGCCTTTGCAGTGGAGGGCAAGGGTCAGCGCAGCTAATGCAGATGGCAAATACCCAAATCTTGCTGCTTTTGGTTTGAACTGCCACGGTTCAAATGCAGTTCAGTTCATGCCAAGTCTCTTAAGGGTTTAAGTAACCCTACTGTAGGGCACATAAACCCCTGACAGCTTGGGATTCACCCAGAGAAGGACTGTGCTCCCATGAGTAATAACAGCAATGACAGCTTTTATTACTGCAGCTTGTGGTGGGCATTGTCTGTTCACACAGGCTTTGAAAAAAGAAAATGATGCCAAATAAAGAATCATAGAATCATAGAATGGTTTGGGTTGGCAGAAATCCTTTAAGGGTCATCTAGTCCAAACCCCCTGCAAAGAGCAGGGACAGCTTCAACTAGATCAGGTAGCTCAGAGCCCTGTCCGTCCTGCCAGGGATGGGGCATCGACCACCTCTCTGGGCAACCTGTTCCCGTGCCTCACCACCTTCATTGTAAAAAATTTCTTCCTTATATCTAGTCTGAATCTACCCTCTTCTAGTTTAAAACCTTTACCCCTTGTCCTATCGCTACAGACCCTCTTAGAAAGTCTGTCCACATCTGTCTTGTACGCCACCCCCCATGCCCCCCCATTTTTTTAAGAGAAAGCAGTCCACTTCCAAAAACATTTTGGGAGTCAAGTGGTTTCTCCATCTCTTAATCCCCAAGGGACCACTAGATCCACACTTCACTTGCAACATCTCCCCATAAAGTCACCTCGTGTAACACCTTGCATCTGCCAAAAGCACTAGTAAGGTCCTCTGGCGTCTGTCCATCTTGGTGACACGGGGAGGAATAAGTAGCTCATCCAGGCATTGCATTTTCCAGAGTAAGGAGTGAGGTTCAGGAGGAAACTTCACCAGGAATAGACTTGACATCTAAGCTCATATGCCTTTCATCAAAGATGAGAGCTTTCTTTGCTTTGAATTCAGAAGCTCCCTTTCTTTTCAGCCACAAGCCGGGGCAGTTTAACTGAGAAATCCTAACAGGGAGGTAGAGCTTGGCTCCAGGGTGCCTCCACCCTTCCCTACAGCACCTTTGATTTCCTAAATCGAACTACACATCCCAGAAGGCACTTTCCCTGGTAGTGCCTCCAGGCAGGCCCGTGGCTAGGGCTAGTTAGAGTTTCATTTCTCAGGCATTTGTCTTTTTCCAGCAAGATGAGGGAAAAGACACATTTTGTAAAAATATCATTTAATCAAAAGAAAATCGATTCTTATGGGAAAAGAAGAAGAAAAAAAAACCTCCGGTGAGATGGAATGTTTTCAACCAGCCTAATGATAACTAACCCACAGCTCCCTGTAGCTGGCTCCCTGGCTTTTACATAAGCAGTGAATGGATAGGAACTCCTGCTGTCAGCATTTTACTTCATTTGTGACCCACCACCTCTTTTCAAATAAATTCCCATTGAATTATCTGAAGTGAGCAGAGAGCAAGGGGGAAAAGGAATTCAGGCTTGGAGGATAATACAGAAGTTATTTCAGCTGGAAGATCGAGTGCATTGCATCCATTTAAAAATCATTTAAAATGGTGAAAGAGGTGTTTTGAACTCAGTGGGAAGTTGATGACTGATTTGAATTCGCGCTCGCACACCCTGTTACAACGGAAGGCTCTCTGGAAAATAAAAGTCCCCAGAGAGATCTCCTGGGATGTGGGGAATGGTACAAATCAAAGCAAATGGGAGACGTGACATGGGTCTTGCCAAAGCGGGAGGTGGAGGATCTGGACGCGCGCCTTCCCCGGAGGGCAGAGGTGAAGCCGTCCCCTGCCTGTCCCACCATGGCAGTCCTCAACTGGCTCCCCAGCACTGGGAAGCATCCCCCCGAGACGTGTCTGTCCTGGGGGAACGTGCCCACAGCTGTTTTTTCAATGGAGGCCTCAGGGTGCTTCCCAAAGGGAATGCAGCAGGGTGGAAAATGGAACGGGGCTTTGATGCATTTACCAGCTTAGTTTAGGAACAAAAAAAAGCAAGGAAAGCACCGTGCCGCTAATTCCAGAACAGAGTCCTGCTCCCCCCATGGCCATTAGCTGCCTGCATCAGCCCTTGTTTCTGCCTTAAGTTTTCCCATCTGTGGAACAGTGATGATAAATAATACAGACTTATGTCTGTGATTGATTTGAGCTCTCTGGATACAAATTGCTAATAATGGCAAATACTCTTGAAGGTAGTTTAAAGATACATAGATAACTCAGTTTGTTTTGTACTGTAGCTTATTCACGCTGCTTATATACACATATATATGTGTTTCTGTTTCTTCTTAAGATTCATTTCATTTTTAAGTGCATGTGAGAAGACCCCAGAGTTCAGCTATACATCTCTTATTATTGATGGTTTTTAAAAGTAAATAAGTGTATGCTATTATGATTTCATCTCCTGTGCCGGAAAGCAGCTCTCTGAGTGCGTATTACTCTGGGAGACCTGCCGTGTTTATATCCCTTAGGAGATATGTCTTTGTTTTCTGAGGCGCAGAGTCTTCTCCATTTCACAGCACACTAAGGATTAACACCCAAACTGTAAAATGCATTGTACTTCCACTGTTAATCTGTCACATAAAAAAAAAAGGAACAACAACAAAAAAAATCTTCACTTGCCTTCACTGACTTTCCATGTCAGTGATTTTTTTTAGCATTTTTGGAAGACAATTGAATATTTCCAGGAGATGGGTGATGTCCTTGGGGGTCTCCAGGATGCAGTAGGGGTGATCCAAACTGTATATAACCTCCGTTTCATGCTGTACCCTGAAAGACAGATTCCTGGTAGCAGAAGACAGCCTTTGACTCAGGAAGCCAGGCCTGAAATCTCTGCTTTTCCTATATAATCTTAAATAAATGAGTTTGTGCTGCAGTTCCCATGTGCCAGACAGGTATTGTAGACCCCTCCAGTCTCACCAGGGCTTTCTGTGGGGCTTGGATGTTAGGACAAAATAGGGTATGTAAATAGATAATACGGGGAGAAAATGCAAGCCCCAGCTGTTTCTTGTTTTTGAAAGAAAAGAATGCCTCCAGCTTAGGAGCTAGCAAAAAGTTCGTAGCATTTTATATGAGCCTGGATTCCCACGCGGGGTTTGGAGTGAATTTTACATAAAGTTTGTCTGGAAATATTCCAGCCTGCAGCTGAAAATAAAACTCTGCAAAGGTACCAAACCTCAGTGACTCAAATCCGATCCCAGGCTGAGATTTTTCAAAGCTGCAGAGGAAAGCCGGATAGCAGAGTTCACATTAATTTTAATAAGAATTGGACATTCAGATCCTGTAAGTGATAGCAGGGGCTATCAGCCTCAAAACCTGTACAAGCCCCAGCCAAGCGGGACTGCCTTTCTGCAGAGCTCTGACAGCTCTAAATACCTGTTAGAGCCAGCAGAGACCTAGAGTGGCACACAACCATATGCATACATGTACACAAGCGCCTGCTCCCACAGCATTGCCGGAGCCTTCCAAAAGTGATGGGAATATTTTTTAGCCTGAACATTTTGAGGTTTTTTTTTCCTGCCTACTAGGAAGCACGGATTATCTGCAAAATGTGTTCATATGGCTAAGCGAAAGCTATAAACATGCAAATTCCAGTTCAGCAAGTTTTTATGCTGATTGCTAGACCTCTTCTTTGAGCAGATCCTAGCAGCATATAGCTTGATGCTTAGGAATTTCTTAATGAGCAAGCTTCAGCACAGTATTTCTGGCAATGTTGAGAGGTGCTGTAGTTATCAGGGGATGAAGTGCAGGTTTAGAGGTTCAGACCGTTTCTTAATTCAGGCTTTTAACTCAGACTTGCACAAGCAATTTGAATGCTGGTGAGAGCAAAACTTCTGTAGGAACCTCACATTGCCACAGTCTCTCAGTGTGAGGTTTCCTAGTGAAATTTCATGAGAACTTCATTAGGGTTTTGGGGGTCTATTTTGGTGCTCCTGTCACCCTCTGTAAAGAAAGACATAGGCATATGTCACAGCTGGCACCTATCTAAGGCTGTAGTAAGGGATTCAGCAGTGCCTTGCACTCAGTTCCCGAGACCTGCTAGATTCAAGAGAGGTCCTTTGCCACATCCCTTCAGTGTCCAGATTCAATATCAATAAATGAGTATGGTGGCTGTTACTTTTGTTTCGTGGATGAAAAGGCAAAAGGGAGATAGTAGCAAGTATGCCTGCGAGTAAAGACCATTGAGGGTTTTCAAGCTCATGAATGCTCAGTACCTGAGATACACTTGAACATTTAATGAAGGGTCTGGTCAGTTCTTAAATCCAAATCTGTCCAGGCCTCCTTAGGATTAACTGTCCACTTCTCAGATAATTTTTAGGAATATGATTTAGTATGAGAAAAAAGGAATGAGAAATTCCCCTGGACAACAAGAATAACCACAGTAGACACACATGGGTCAAAGCTGAAATTCAAGTTCTGCCTATAGGTTTCAGGGCTCTGCAACTAGCCCAACAATGTTCCCCTCCTCTGCAGACCTTGATGTCTCATGGGGACAGCCCTGTGCTGGGGCTCTGGAGGTCAGAGCCTTCGTGCCAGTCTTGTCCTGTGTATCTTCTATAACTGGGACAAGTTCCTTGGGCTTTCTCATCATTCAACTGAGTCATCTGTGTGAGGCTCATATCTCAATTGATGTCTCCGAACAACTACGTTTTTACAAATGCAGGTGTGAACCCGCCAAGTCTGCAAGGCTTGCTGGAGCTCACTAGACCATTTTAACCAAGCGATTAAGGCCAGGTTTGAAGTGGTTTCTGGCCACACTTTTCCATGTGGTTCACGCACTGGGTTCCCATCGCTGGTAGCAGGTCCGAGCATCTCCCACCCTTCTAAGTAGGAGCAGGAAGAAAGCACCGAGAGCTGGAGGAGCTCAGTCCAAGAAGAGGTCCATTCCTGGTTGGAATGACCTGCCCAAGCTCAGACTGGGAACTGCAGCCAAGGAAACAGCTGAATTGTGTTTTTCAAATCCTGAGCTAACATCTTAACAGACAGAGCATCTTTCCTTCATGCTGACACTTTCTAGGGACAGGTTATGTGGTACAAACTGCTCCAGCAGTTGTTCTGATACAGCACTTACTGGAAAGCCACTTTCCTTGCCAAAAATGCTTCTGCTGGGATGTCAGTACTCATTTGCCAAGTTGTGTTGCCTTTAGATGTTGTTCATATACTTATCAAAGTCATTTTCCCCCGAGCTTTCAATCAGATAGCCCTGTGCTGAGCAAACAGGAGGAGACACTCCTTAAGTCCTCAATTACATTTCTTTTCTCCTCTTCAATTCCAGCACAGACAAGAGGTGATAATACCGAATCTTTCAAATATTTGATATACAAAGAGAAGAGCTTGTTAAAACGAGACCAATTAATGCATTTTTAATCCACATTTAAACACATGCAAAGATCCTGAATACTAATGCCATCATTTAAATTCCAAGCGGGGAGGGCTGGCGCACGAGGCTGCATATCTTTCAATCTCTGCTTTCCTGCCTTGTTTGAATCAGGCAAGGTCGACTAGACACTGCTGCTTATAATAAAAAGGCGCACTGAGGCTCCCTCTAGTTTTTTTTAATCACCTGACGATGGACGATGTTCTTGCAGCTACTGATTGTGTTGGGGTTTTTTTCCCCCTTCTTCCTCCTTTTATTCCTGAAGTTCAAGGACATTTTGAATCCCCCTGGGTGTGCCTGCTGCTAAGAGAAAACAACCACACAAATTGTTTGAGCTTCTAATATTTCCCTTAATGGTACAGCACATTTGCTTCGGACTGCTCCTCTTGCAAATTGATCAAAACCTTGATTTTCCATCTTCTTATCAACACTGTTGACACAGCAGATTGTTCAGGTGGGCCATGTACATAGGCAAAGGTTGTTTATTTGAGGCATCACTTATATTTCTGTTGGACCTGGTGGAACCTTGCAGCCTAACTTTCTGCGTATGTAAAATTTCTGGCCCAAAGAGTTTACAGCATACGTGGAAAAAGTGGAAGAGAAAAAACAAAGTTGATGTAGTCACCAATACTGACTGTATCGTTGCGTAGGAAGCTACCACCTGCCAGTTGAACTGCAGTAACAAATCACGTGTGCTTCTGTACGGATGGCGTTGCCAAAGAGGATGCTAATTAAAGAGAGCAGATATCTGTTTTAAAGAAATGCATCTCACTTTGATGCAGGTAGGAGTGTGCACATGGCCAGGGACTGAGATGCAGCTGATAACTCCTATTTCAGTGTCTCAATCACTTCTGCCAGGGTAATACACTTGAAGATTATGAGAGGTGTCACAGAAAATAGGTAGAAGTGGGAAAAGCAGGTACATCCCTTAAATCGAGCCAATCCCGCAGGCCATATTGTCTCCTGCTGCAGTACAGGATATTAATGCGAGAAATGAGTATGCCTAGAAGTCATTTGCCAAAAAAATTTTCATCATAACATGTTGATGCATCAAAGCCAGAATATTTCAGAGGGAAGGACCAATTTCAGTAGATTTTACATTTCAGGAAAAATGGAGAAAAGTTTTAAAAATTATCAGTAGGTCACCGTGACTCCTAGAAATGGAACTATTATATTTTGCTTCAAATTTGCTTTTTGCTTTGAAATATAAGTTCAGCTACAGGACAAAAAGAAAGATTGAAATGGAAATGAAACCTTTGGAAATTACCAAACTGAAATGTTTCTGCGTAAAACCAGACAGGGCTTTTTTTTTTTAATTACTTTGTTAGAGTCTTCATTTTTTGAGCCTTACGTTAGATTTTTCAGCTTTTGTAGGACAGGATAGGGTAAAAACACTTCTGAAGTCCTGAAAACTTTCAGTCTACAGGGAAAATGTTGAGTGTAACATCACTAGTTAGTGCAGAAGGGGCTGTTTCTCTGCTCCGAACAGATCTAACTGTGAGGCCACCCCTTTTAATCAGCTACCCCCTGCTTCCTTGAGATGAGTGATTATCCTGTATTTAAAGCTTTGGCCTTGAACTTGCAGTAGGGGATGGTGTCTCTCAGGTTTTTTACCCTTTTCTTAATTAAGAAGCTGTATTAAATATTCAGAAATTCTGCTCTGTGACTTTCCTGGGAAGCACAAGGACATCCTGGAGAGACAAATCACTTTCTCATTAACACCTAGCTAGGCGACCGCTCTCCTTTCCCTTTTCTCAGTCCTGGCTCTGGTCCTCCAGGACCACAAAATTGCCACAGAGACGCAGGCAGCTTTTCCTGAACTGGTGGAAATACAGCAAGGGCTTTCCTTGACTCCAGTTTACACCAGCTAAAAGATTGGCTCTTTGGGCACGGGAGCGAAGGACACAGGAGCAAAGCTATTGGGAAGATGATGCTGTTCCAGGCACCTCCAAATGTTGCTGACTCTTTTCACATACCCACAGGGTGGTTTTATGTGGCGGGGCAGGGGGCTTATGGAAAACAGGAGGAACTGGGAAATCCCAGTCTAAGCATCATCAGCGTGGCAAACACCGCACAAAAATGACTAATCTGCCTTATGAGACACAGCCAGCACATCCCTCCTTGCGTGCTGCTTGTCACCAGGATCCTAACAAGACCCTATTGATTAGGACCATCGACATCGCTACAGCATCTGCAAGCCGAGAGCAAGCTTGCTGCATCCGCGCAGGGGGAGCAGACGGCGCACTCACGGCACAGCGCCTGTTCGAGGTGATTTATTTGCTGCTGGGGGCTGGATCAAACTGTTCTTTCCCTTTTGTTTCCCGTTTTGTTTTCTGTTGTGGCCTGTCAGTTCTCCAATACCAAAGAAACATTTTTCAATCGAGCAGGGTCTCTGACCTCCTACATTTAATTAATAATCAGAACCACACAGGCCATCAGTAAAGGTGCTGAAAGGCAGGTCTTCATTGGTGGTTTGCTCGTTTTTCCAAAAAAGGGTTGGATCCTGGAGGTGATAGGTGCTAAAAGTTGCTATCACAGCAAGGAAAGGTTTTTTTTTTTCATTAAACAGAAGAAAAAAGAACTTCATAGGTCTCATTTTTCTGGACAGATGGAGCAACCATAGATCTCAATTTCTTGTGCTTCTTCTAGCAGTCCCCAGGCAAGGGACAGGCCAGGGATTACCACTCCCATAGGCTAAAACACCAAGCTTTGCCCCAAATTTTTTGCATTTCCATGTCCAGGGCAGGCAGCCAAGGTGTCCTGGCTTTTCCAGCCCCCTTCATTGTTCCTGCCACGGAGACATGTCTGTTGGGAGCCTGGTGGAACACTGCAGCTTGTCCTTTCTAGGGCCAAGAGGACAGAGAGCAGCCAGCCCTGTGCCATTAGCAAACCCACTCCATCTGTGCCTTGTTAGTCTTTCTTAACGAGACTAAATAAAGGCTTGCTGGTCTCTATAATGGTGTTGGGCAGAAGTAGTGGCAGTTGGTGGTGGAGAAGATGAGTATCTAGGCTCTGCAGGGAGGTCTGAAGGCTATTTCTGTGCTTTTCATTTCCTGGTAAGAAAGAGGGGAAACAGGGAAAGCTGCGTCATGTGGCGTTACACAATTTGACTTTGGAGAATAAATATTCTTAGTTGTGTTTGAGCTTGTTTGCTGTGAGGAATTTGGGTGTTTGGTGCTTAAGAAGTGCGGTCTGAGAAAGGTTTGCTGTAGCTTGGTTGAAAGTAGTAGATACATAAGAAGGTTAATGGTGCAATAAGGGAACTTCATTTTAGGTTCTTTAGACTCTCAAATTTAAATGATGAATGTGACAGCAATAGGTCTAAGGCAGGTGTGCGTTCAGTATGAAAGACTGATGATTGAAATGCTTCTTTTTAAAAAAAAAAAAACAAGCTGTTCCTGAATCCTTCCAGAGCAAGAGCTCAGTGGAAGAAAATGTTACAGAGAGGGTCCAAATAAGCTGCATCACCATCTGCCAGTGCAAGGCAAGGCCCTGAGCAGAGCTGCCCCGCTGATATAGGTCCCTGGTGCCTCTTGCCCTCGACCATTCCCCCTGTGTGAGCTGGCAAGAAACCAGGCACGAATGTGGTCTGTTTTGAGAGTTTATTAGAGCGAAACCAAAAAATCTGGCTCTGAATAGGTACTGCCTGGCAAAAAGCATGGTTTGTGTTGCAGTACTCCCACTCTGTTGCAATACCCTGTGGGGTGCCTATCTTAAAATGTGCTGGGGAACCTGTGCCCTTCCTCAATACGGGTAAGGACTTCATGCACGCAAATGGAACAGTCACAGTGACTGGAGACGTTCACCTCCGTATATGGCGTAGGACATTTGATTGTCCCCAGAAGCAGCAGATGGGAAACGGTGTGATAAGCGACTGGTGTTTCAAAATATCAGCAGCTGTTCAATGGCTTTCTCTTCTGAAATGTTTGTACAGTGCTGGGAGCCACAGGACCTTGGTCTCTACTGGGGTTCCTGGTGCTGCTGCTGCTCGCTGGCAGCTCAGGGGTGCATCTTCTGGAGTCCCACATCTCACAGGGAGGGACAAGTGCTGACCCTGCAGTGTCAAAGCAGGGCATCTGCAGGCCCAAGCCAAGGAGGGATGGCGAAAGGCTTGGTGCACAAGGCTGAAAGCTGGTGGGGTTAAAAGCTGAGGTCTCCTTGCTTTTGCTTTTTTCCATACCCAACCTGTGAGGTCCTATGAATGTCCTTTTTCCTTTGCCAAGGTCAGGGACTCACCCTTGCAGGCTATTTTGTCCTTTTTACTGGTAGCAGCACACTACTCGGTACACCTCAGTCATTATGTGCAGGTCTGGCCACTCACGATCTCACATTAGCTGCAAGTCCAGAACACCAATGCCCTTTTCTTTGCTGCTAGAGATAAAAGAGAAAATCCTCCTGGCCCTTCTCTACAGAAGGGCAGAGGGTCTAAGACACCAGACACGAATCTCATCCTCAGCAGCAGAGGACAGCTGCTCACAGCTTCGTTATCCCAGTGCTGGAGTCAACTAGCTAATGAGGTTGGCAATCCCAGAGCTGCCAATGACATCCTCCTCCCCTGTCAGTTCAGTTTCTTCTTCTGACGAAAATTCTATGTGGGAATCAAATCTTGGAGCTGTGCTTACAGCCGTGGTACGTGTTTCTTCTGATGGTCCATGTCCTGCTACCCCACCGCTGGCCTCAGCTGCCCAGGTGGCTCCAGCAGCCCTCTCCCCACGCTCCTTTCCTCGTGAGCAGCAGAGTTTATTAATTGATCTGTGTTGCGGGGGGGGGGGGGGGCAGAGGAGGGAACAAGCGTGCGCAAAGGCAGCGATAGCATCTGCTTTGTACCAGGCAGCAAGCAACGGGGTTATTGTTTGTTAATAGATTGCTTTTGAAAGGCTGTTCATATGGGACCAGGCGAGTTTCAGAGGTAATTAAAACTGTGTCTATGCAAAAGGCAGGATCTGATTATTTCCTTTCCAGAGCAGGCAGATTAAACCAGGAAGGTTTATTTCATCACTTCTAAGAGCGCAGGGGTGCTTTGAATGGAGTTCGTAATATGGCATATAACAAATAAAACTCTTCAGCAGCTTCTCTTATATTTTTAAAAAGAAAAAAAATTTTTTTAAACCATCTTCCTCCTTGATTCTTCCTTGGATTTTAACAGTCCCTATAAAGCAGAGCACATGTGCACCCATGGAGTACTGTTGTTCTAAAGCTCATTTCTTATCTTTTAAACCCACTTACTCTTATCTTAGAGGACTTTTCTGCACCAGGAGTCCATCCTACCTGAAACAGAAAAGCAATGACGGGTTTGTAAAGAGGCTCAGAATGAGTAGCAAAGTCTCCCTATCACCTCTCCTTAATAAAAGGAATGAAATTAAGTATGTTAAAGGTAATCAAGATGCTTTAGAACCAGGTCGAGGTCTGTAGTCTCAAAGACTGGCTGTGAGGTTGTGGTGTTGCCTGTGGGATTCAGTCTCTGCACCACGCTTGGCTTTAGGCTCTGCCTGTTCTACATATTTCAAAGAGCTGACCTTTGTGGAGCTTCAGGGAAGAAGAAAACAGAGTAGAGATTCATAAATCTATGAAGGAGAAGGGCAAGGGGTGGAAGAAAAGGATGACTTTATTATCTGAGATTTTTGGCATTATTCTCATAGCTTCCTCATCCAAGGCCTGACTGAAACCCTGAAGGAGTTGCCTTGGCTGGGAGACATGGGTAGCAGAACTGGCCAGGTGGGTGAGCACCAGCTTATATCTTGAAGGGAACATGTCCCACGGAGCATCAGCAAAGCATGAGGAGACTTCCCTGTGCTTGGGAGTGGTTCCCTCAGTGCCTCTGAGACAAATATCTGCAGTTTCTACTGGCTTGGTCCAGCCTTGGTTTTCGTGCACGGAGATGAGAAGCCCATGCACGTTCAAGAGGAGTCCAGCCACCTAACACCATTCTTATCTGGGGGACAAAAGCCCTTTTGCAAGCTCTGTGCCAGGTCTGCATGGGCTAAAGGCTGTCCTGAAGGAATAAGGCAGGGGAGTATATAGCTGCCGCCTTCGGAGTGAGTCCTGCCCTGTGGCTGGGGCATCTTGCTGCCATTCTGCAATATATAACAGTCAATAATGGTGAATACACTGGGCTGTGAGGGACAGCTGTGGGGAACTAGGCAGGCTGAAAGACTCAAGAGGAATGGGGGGGGAGGGGGGAACAACAAAAAAACTTAAAAAATAAATAAATAGAAAAAAAAATCAGTAGCTTAAGCTGGTTTTCCTGGCTGCATTCAGCAGCTCAGAGACCAGGAGGGTTTGCCTGCAAATCCTTGGCAAAGTTGCCAGCTGAGTTTATGCCCAAACAGACCAGCTGACTGCAGTAGATTTAGAGGTGGAATGGAGATCTGGGTGCAGACCTCCATCTCCTGGATACTGAAGCCTGCCAGGAGCAGTAGATTTTTAGCTGAAAAACAATATGGAAAGAAGGAGTTTTGTGCAGGGACATGTCAGCAGCATCATGATTGCTGTCCTATTCCCATGCCAAGGTCAGTGGGGTTTGTGCATCCCAGACAGTTGATTCTCACCTATTGTCAGGTGTATGACAGCAGTCTGGGTCAAATGAGCTCCTGAGGTCTCAGTCCTGTTCCTAGTGAAAAAAAAAAAATAAAAATCTTAGTTTCAAAGCTGTGGGGCAGTTTTGTCAGCAGTGCTGGCAGCAAAGGACCAAAGTCTGCCCATAGTGGAATCATAAACCTTTTCCACCCCTTCTTCACCTGTGGCCTCTGTGTGTATCCTCCAAGGTGAATAATGCAGATTACATGAGCCCTAAATCAAGAGACACCCTTGAAAATCCTGTCCACTGCTCAAGTGAGGGTATGCTCCATTGCGCAAACTCTTTTTGTCAGGGCTGGATGTCTTTTCTGAAAGAGATGACTTGATGCAGAAATTACAGGGTGAAATGACATGGCCCTTGTTTCATAATAGATTGAACTAGCTGATCATAACAGTCCTTTCTGCTGTAAAATCTGTCTAGCATATGTAATACACTCACATATATTTTATGAGTGCAGTGGTCTTTTCGCGTGTACTTAAACTGAGCACATGTATGCGTGCGTACACATATTTTATTGCTGATAGGAAATGAAACCTCAGATTAAAAGACATTAACAAAGATAAGAAGTAACAGAATCTAATTTCAATTGTCTGTGGCAGGAACCCAATTTTCAAATTATAATTACAATAATTAAAAATTCCCTTATCAACAGAGACAAAAATGCTGTACATTGGCAGGCAGAGACGATGAACGAGGCAAGCACAGACTCTTCGGTGCTGAAATCAATTTTCAGAAGTTCAAACAAACCCCCAAACAATTCCAGTTTTGTTATACTTCTTCCTCCTGGGGGAGGAAGAGACTTTCCCCATGCATGTACATGTATCTTTTTTTTTTTCCTTCTCCTTTATCCACAAGGTCACATTAGCTGGAACAAAAATGAAAATCTCATGTAAACAAAACTATTTTGCTGTAGAAGTGCAATATGGGGAAAGTTCAAAAACATATCAGGCCTTCCCAGTTTGGGCTTTACTTCTAATTATGGATTATCTTATTTAGAATTAACAAACATACGTGCTCAGCTTTTGGAGAATTTGGCAAGGAAGGATCTCAAAGCTCTTTGTGCTGAGCAGTTGTGAACTTGCTCCCTGATACCTTCTTCTGCCGTTGTCCCTGTTGTACAATGGGGAGTTCATGAACAGGAATTGAAGTCTAATTAAAAAAAATCTAGATGGGCATCTGGAAAATGAACTTTTTTGCCCTGAGAAATCTCACGTTTCTGTGCATACGCTTTCCAAGGGTAACAGACTGCAAAATTTGGGATTCAAGTTTTTATTTCGTGGAATAGAAATATATTGTATGGTTCTCTTTTGTTTGTTTGTTTGTTTTTAACAGTATTGTGATGTGTACAAGCTAACAGGCATCCAGGCCCAACCTATCAAGCTCAGTGACACCCACAGAAAGAGAGATGGGACTTTAAAAAGATCTTGTTCTTCAACTTTAGCAATTCACAGGGAATGGAAGACAGGAGAATCACTTGTGACAGAGCAGAGCTTTGCTTTTTGTAGGATGCTCAGTCAAGGTCTTCAGGGAAGTTCTTGCTTCAGCCTGATGGAGTTAGTCATCGCCTTGTCATAAACACTGGATCCAACATGATGTATTTATGTGGAGATGACAATTGTCAGTGCATGGCAAATGCATTAGCGCTCTTCAAGCAGTTTTAATTGTACCTAATTAGTACAGAGAGTCCCCAAGCAGAAAGTTTGGCTCTGAAAGTCTTTCCAAATGTCTTCATTGTTGTGTATTTGACTTCAGGGTTTAGGGCAAGCTGACTTCATTTTGAAATCTTTTATTTGTGGGGGCTGGCATTTCTCACATTTTTCTCACAATACAATGAATTCATCCCTTCCCCTGAGTAAATGTTTGCACTATCAGTTCTGTACTGTATGGGCTGATACGTCATACAATTACTGCTCTTTCTCCTGGTGCCATCTAAATGGCTCAGGAAAATCCTACAGAAAGGATCTCATCCCATATTGAGCTGTATGGGTTATTAGTGTAACTGCTCTAAAACCACATTAGTTTCATTGTGGCTGGATTCTATATGAATAGGATTTTTACCTCTGGGATAAGCCATTATTAATGTAAAGGTCAATGAGAGTTTTATTTATCAGTGCATGTACAGGCATGTGAAGACAGAAAACTGTGATACCTGGTTGTTTCCTTCCTGGTTTTGAGAAAAGTTGTGAGATCAGGGGAGGAAGAGAAGCGGGGGGGAACATTGCTAGATTGAAGTTGTGCTAGATCCAGCTTCATGCAGATCAGTGAAGCGGGGACTTGTTCTGCCAGTGGTTTTTCTTGTTGCTTTTTTCCCCCCAGTGGATAACAAGCCTAGAGATGATAGGACACATCTCAACCATAACTTTCTATCCACTTGGAATCAACCTGGAGCAAAAACTTCTGCAGTGTGTGATTGAGAGTCACCAGCTGAGGGCACAGCAATAATGGGAAGCTAGCAGGAGCAGGGAGGCCTTGAAGCAACCAAAGTTTTCCTAGATGTATTGCTGTTAGTAACTTTTGATTCATGCTTCCCCAGATCTCATCTCAGTGGCTGGCAAAACCAAGCTCCAGGATAACAGTGGAGCTTGTGCCAGGCAGGCAGAAGTTCTGCCTTCAGAAAGGAGTGAGGTTTCCATTAATAAGGAAGAGCTTTCATACCATTCAACGATTTTGATAATCCTTTCCCTGGCAGCAGAGCTTGTACACCACTGTACCCAGAAGGACTTGTATTTCCCTTCCATTAGGGAAGAAATGACAGATCTGCAGAGCTGGCTGCGTGCAGCAGCAGACTCCCAGTTGGGTAATGCAGCCACGACCATCATAAACTTCAGTTACTCTCATCATCTCTCTTGAGAGAGTCTCAAGTCACCACAGCCTTAATGCCAGCTTTGAAATTTCCCTGCACCCTCTCAGCAGCCCCAAGGTGAGAGGACAAGCACGGATGAGCCCAGCCCTGCCAAGCCACATGGCTCCAATAACCACCCGCTCGGCTGGTGCCATGCAGAATTGACATCTTGGTGGGAGCAGCGTTGTCAGAGGGGGCAGAGCTCAGGGTGACCTCAATTTCTCAGCTCCCATACTCAATTATTTCTGCAAGGAAAAGAATCTTTATTATTTAATAATGGCTGAGGCACTCCAAATTATTCATCAGCGCAGGAAAGGAGTTGCTGAGATGCACAGAAAGGATGTGGTTGGTGTCGGAGGAGGGGGAGGATATGCAGTCAGAGCCTGGCTGAAAGGAGACCTTTGTCTGCTTCACCTAATGCCCCTTCCCAGCACAGGCAAAACCTCCTCTTTCTGGGATCTCGTCCAGTTGTGCTACTTGGAGAAAGATTTTATTTCTGCAGGTGTCTTCGGTTTAAGTTAGTGCATTAATTTTCAGGAGCCCAGGTGATAACTGAACCTGACCCTATTGATGGGTGATACTGTGTTCTTGTGGGTGCTATAGGGTGGGGATGCACACCAGGTTAGGAGATGGGGCTCTTCCCTGTGGGAACATATAACCTGCATCCAGACTGTCAGTGCCTCTTTTGGGGTTTTTATTGCTCATCTAGAGATCCTGGCAGTAAGCTTATTCTGCAGTGAAGGTGTCTCTGCTGGGTTGCGCAAGCAGCTCTGACCCATGCTCTTTCCTGCAGCTGGCAATAATAAGCATCCCAATTTTGGGGCAGCAAGATGTGGGATATCCACCTGGAGCTCCCCTAAATGGTATTTGTATGGCAGAGCAGTGGTGTGCTGTGAGATGCTGCTGAATTGGTGTGAATCTGTGCTGGTATGTGTGTCCCCCACCCACACATTGCAAATAATATTTTTCCACTTAAGTCAGAAGGTGAACCTGTAAAATGCTGGAAGCTGTTTTGTGAAAGTACCATACCTTCATGTTTGAAAAGAAAAAGCATCCTTGCTTGCATATTTAATTGCCAAATTATCATATAAATGTCACATTACTAAGCATGCCAGAACTCACTGATATTTTAAATGTTTCCATGTTTTAATTCCTTGCAAGTCAACCTTTGCAAACCTAATTACAAGGGGAAAATCACTGATGGCATTTTCTTCACCATGTTTGGAACTGAAAGGAGTTTCCTGAGACTCACAGAAATTTCCAACTGATTTTTTTTTTTTAATTTTCTTTCTTGGTAGTGACAGGAGTTCTTCCTGCAGCTTCTCACTGGGATAAGATGGATTACTGTCGGCGAAAACCATGGAGTAGCAACCACAGAACACACTTGCATATTTGGGTTAGTTCTGCAAAATTATTTCTGCAAAATAACCCAAAAATAAACAGAAAAGCTCATGCAGAGTCAAAAACCTTAGGGAGGCTTCATACAAAACAGCTTTCCACTTCAGCATTTCCTTCTATTTTATTGTAAAAGCAGCTGTCTAAAAAGGATCAAAATCAAAGTGAAATGTTTCTGAGATGGCACAGAGTGGTTTTTTGACATTTCCAGTGCATTGAGAACTGCATGCTTTCAAGTCAGTCTTATATTTATATTTATAGTAACACTTACAAATGTGCACTTGCTGATGTCCCTCTATTCACTTCTGCATACACCAAACCACCATAGGTCTGTGGTCCTCAGGACCTGCAGGGCTGTACTTTGTACCACCCTTCCCCACTACTAGGTTAGATTCAGACCCAGCAGTTGGCCACATCCATGATCTATGGAAATCCTTCAATAACTGTCCTCAAACATGATGGAAATAGCTGTGCTCCCTTAACTCCTTTCTCCCAGAGGCCTGGGGCACCTCTCGATAGTCATTCTTGCATCTCTTCAATAAAAGTAAATGACTGCAAAAGGGACATGAAATCCTTCTGTCCGAAGGAAGTCCAGCCTGCTCTGTCCAGGGCTGGTGGAAGGGACAGCCTTTAGCCCCCCTAATGCTGTTTGGAGCATGGAGGGATGTGCTTTAGTCCTTGGTGTTAAAAGAAAACAGCTGGGGGGATGATCTGTTTTACATCCCCTGGCTGACAGTGCCGTTTTAGCAGCTGCGTTTCAAAACTGAGCTGCCTCCGGAGCAGCAGATATTTCTGTCGCCTCTTCAGCATTATGTCTAAGCACATTCCAATCTCCTGTTTGCAAAGAGATGGAGAATAGGAGAGCAGAGGATGCTTTCCCAAAAGCCCGTAGTGAGGCAGATGCAGGACTGGAAATCAGCTCCTGGTGCTGTGGGTGCATGAGAAATAGCAGTATGTGGTACCTAGGGTCTTCTGAGACTGCTGTAGGGTTTTGCCCTCAACTTCAATCTCTCTGTTTCCCCTGTTGAAAGCAGAGTCTTGGTTTAGTGCTGTTCTGTGCTGATCTTCCAGAGCACCTCTTACCAGTGGTAGCTTTGGGGCTGGAGCTCCCAATTTCCAACCTCTTGGCATAGCATAGCTCCTGCTGTTAGCCCTTCCCTTCCTTGTACTTTCTGGTTGCAAGGTGGTAGTAGAGCACTGGCTTTTCTAACCTGTTTATGTTGCCCTTTTTTTCCTGAATATTTCTAGCCTGAAGCAGAGGAAACAAACTTATATCCACTAATCCAGACATTTAAGACTACACAGCCAAGGTTAATAATCCAGTGACATCTGAATTGCATGTACTGTAAATAATCAACATCTTTCCAAAGAGCTGCTGAAGGATTTAGAACAGGCTAATTACAGAAATATGAAAGGGAAGTGGCCCCATTGATTCAGCACACTGCTAAACAGAAAGGCAATTTCATAAAAGACTGGGGGTGACGCTCTGATGTGCAAAACTGTGTCTGTATAAAATAAATGTATGTATGCAATGCAAAGTTTAGGAAACAAAGATCTTATTTCTGCTTTGATATTTTTTCCTTCTTAGTGAAGATTATGTCTCTCAACTTCTTACTCTTAAAGAGCAAAACTAGTACAGAGTGTTGACACTGAAATTTCCAGTTAGTTTCACTTAGGTCTGTCCTAAGGTCTGTCCAGCCTGCTCGGACATGCAGAGCAGAGACCTTGACTGCTGGAGATCTGGGACTTGATCCCAGTCTTCTGGACACCTTGATCAAGGCTCTTTTTTGTTTGTTTGGGGCTTGTGTGGCTGCTTGGGTTTGGTGGTTTGGGTTTTTTGGGTAGTTTGGGGGTTGGAATGTTCTGGTTTGGTTTGGTTTTTTGCTTTCCCTCCCACCTCTTGTTGAAGCCACTGCGATCTCAAATCACTTTACCTTTACTTGAATGCATTCCCCTTGCTGGGGTGAGAGCAGGGTCTCTCTCCAGCAGAAGGGCTGCCTGTTCACTCTGCCCCTGCCCAGACTCAACTGGCCAGACCCTGACATAAACCAGTGCAGCACCAGCATGGAGCAAGTCCTCCAGCCTCAGCCCCTGACCAGAGCCTGTATCCAACCTGGGGCTGGACATGGAGCTGGGAGCTACTCCCTTTTGTGGGACCATGTCAGAGGGGACAGGACCCCCAGCTATGGGGTGCAATGGGGTGATGGGGCCCCTGTTGCTCTTGGTTCAACCCTGGAGGTCCCTGCAGGTCAGCAAGATGGGAAGGGGTTGGGGCTGTGCCCTGGGCTCCACAGGATCTGCCAGGCATCTTTCAGGAGTGTAAAATGCCTTTGTTAATGAAGCACTTAAGACTGCAGAGCCTGGAGGGAGAAAACCAGGTCTGTATGTAGCAGACAGGCAGTCTAAGAACTGAGAAAGGGAATATGACTGTTAGAAAGTGCTGGCTATTGACTGCTGAGATGTGCTGGACACGTGGAGGGTCAGACCCTGACCGCTGATTTAAACCGTGACAGCAAGGAGGGACCAGTGCTAGTGTACCATGGTGTTTCCAGCTACACAAAGAAGAGCTTGCTAAAAAAATCAATGACAATAGCATGGGGAAGTGAAGGTTCCAGCCACTTTCACCCTGGTGTCCCCAGCCTCTGGGTTCAATTTGCACACCCCTGACACTGGCTTCGTGTCTTGGCCAGGCTGAGCAATGCTGGCTATGTGGGACTGTGCAGCTGCGACTCTGCATGCTCAGGCTTCCTGCGACAGTGTCCGTAAATGTGGCTAATTATTGCATAATGAATAATACATCTTTGTGGAAATCTCATTTATAAAAATGCTGCATTATATTTTTTTTTTTCCTCTCTTCCAAGCAGAATGTGTGATGTTCCTCTAAAAGAAGATGTACAGAGCTTGCGTTCACTTGTTCTGGCAACTGAGCTTTGTGCAACACTACAAGGACAGGTTGCTGTGAGGTCCAACTCTGTCATCAAGAGTGAGTCTGCTCCCTCTCAGGCAGTGCAGGGATGCAGCTCCCAAAGTGGGGGACTGCCTTTGCAGCCCACCCCTCCACAACATGGCAAGCAAGATGCATGTGGTTGCCCTCAGGATTTATATTGGATTATGGATGTAATGGAGCCCTGACATTTCAACCAAGAGCTGAGACATTTTAAGCTGTGTGCAGGGAAAATTAAGGTCTTTGCGCTTTCCAGCAATGATATTGCAAAGAGTAGGAAGTGAGGTGAGATTCATTATGGCCCAAAAGCTGTGTGCAAAACTTCACACTTCCATTTGCAGTTTCCATTTTTAACTGTCTGTCATTCCAAAATGTTTGTATGAAATACGGAAAAGCAAGAAACAGGAGAGCTAGAGAAATAAACCTTGCAAACATACACACCTCTTATTTTGGCCTTTTCTATTCCTTTGCAACTCCACCAACTTCATTGAAGACACATCTGAATTACATAGGTCTGGGTGAGAGTCAGGGTCCCCAGTCCTTACAGCCCGACACAGGTTTTTGTAGGATGACAAACAAAATGCTCAGACAAGCCAAATGGCCTTTTGTAAGGCCAAAAATGAAGCTAGACAGGACATAAGACCAGGATATTTTTGCTCATGCCTATTTCTATTCACATTATTACTGTAAAAGCCTCTTAATTACTGGAAGGAAACTGGTAATAGGCCTTTTGGTGGAATGCCACATTGCTAGCTGCATTTGTACACAGACAGTTACATTATGAGCAATCTGAAATCTATTATAGAAAGTTCTTTGAAATAAAAGGAGATGGAGGTGGGGACAGCCAGAGCTTCGTGCGACTGTCCTCTTTCTGCTATTTGATGGTCTAATGCCATCAGAGAATTTGGTGCTATTGTTCAGGAAGTGGTAGCATGTGATTGTTGCATTTGCTTCATGGTCTAAGTTCTGATGGGTCCTTGGATCCTGCTGGTGTTCTCCACTCTGACTTGCTCTTCTGCTGGTTCAGCTTAACTTCCTTGTGCCCGTTGCTCTGGCTTTGCCTGGCCCTGTGCTTCTCTGGGAAGCTGTGTGGTCAGGGGATGTACCTCCCTAAGGACTAGGAGGTCAACCAAGGTCTTAGGAAGAAGTTTCTTTCCCCAAAAGGTTGTCTTGTAACTGTCACTCCCAAGCATTTCATGTGGTACTTATTTGGTACCCCCCCAGACCTCTGCTTGGGGGATAGAAGCAAAGCAAAGCAATTCTAGTCTTTTCAGAGCTTTTACCACTGCTGACTCATGAGTACCTTAGCAAGGAGCAGAGCAGAAAGGTGAGAAATACCCTCCCACAGCCCCCCCAGGAGCTCTCAGCTGGGGTATGGAGCCCAGATCGCGTCCCTTCCCCTCTCCCAGGAGGTTCTCCCACTGGCCCAGAGGCCGAGCAGTCATGTGGGTCTGCACAAGACATGACCCGTTTGGGGTAACTCAGTTTTTCAGCTGCTGTAACTTATGTCAGGCTTTCATCTTGGATGACAAAGACGAAATGACCCTCTGGAGTCCTTACCTGCTGCTTTCAGAGAGCCTCTTCTGCACCTTTGGCTTTGCAGTCTCAGTGGCAAACTGATCTTTTTACCTCTGCACAAAATGATCTTGTGTGGTAGTGTGGAGGGATGGGGTTTGTGCGGGAGAAGGCTAAGTCTGAGAGAAGATAAACTTGCAAAAATAAGAGACAGCCAGCTAGGGAGAGCATGCACAGTATTGTGTAGAAGTTGGGATAGGAGCCTGGTCCAGCCAGGAGGCAAGAGTAGCCCAGATATGAATTGCAAAGAGAATGAAACTTTGATTTTTCTGTCAGTCGGTGCACTCTGCACTCCTGGCACCCTGCTGATAAGCTTGTCTTAATGGCAATGGGATACAAAGCTATATTGACCGTGTTTCCAGGCTGCCTGTCTCAAAGGGAAAGCTCTGCGTTCCCTGAGTTTTATGGCTTGGAGCTGTCAGGCACCGAGCGGGGAAGCTGTGCTGGATTCATTCTTCTCCCTTATCCAGTGGCTACACTGCACCTTCCGCAAATATCAGCATCTTGAAACACTGTGGAGAAAGACAGAGGAGAAGGAGTGAGCCCCAGATAAATCTCTGGCGTTTGCAAGGCTTTATTGCAGATAACAGCACCTGAAAGGGCCTTTGCTTTTCTCCCCCTGCTTGACTGTTGTCATTGCTTTCTCCTCACCTTCCTTCTGTCCCATTCTCACTCTCAGTTGTTCATTATTGCCATTCATAATTATTAATTAGGGTCAGAATTCACTGGAGCTTGCTGCTGCAGAAATTCAGAGTATTTCATCTGTGTGTTTCCTCCCTCCTTCTTCCCTCTGTATCATCATCTCCCTTCCCCAAAGCATCTCTCAGGGCCCTGCCCCTCCTCGAGGTGCCTTCTCCTGAACCCAAGAGTTGCCTGTCTCTGCCTGTCCGTGGGAAATGCCCTCACTTGGGGTGAGGGCAAAGGCACAAATTGGGAACGGGGCTGTTCAAGGCTGGATCTGGGCAGCAGGAGACAGCCAAGAGTTTTACAAGTTGCAAATCAGGCCAGCTCAGCACTCAGTTTTAGAAAACAGCCTGCATGGGCTTAAGTTCATCCTGTCCATTTTTCGAGTCTTAAAAATTTCAAATAGTCACAGGACTGAAGGAGAAAATGCTTTAACAAAAATAGGTACAAAAGCCGTGATGTCAGGAGCCTTTCAGCACCGCTGTGAACTGGGGAAGTAATTCAGCGAGTGATGGGGGTGACGATCACTCCTGCATGAAGCAGGCTGTCCCTCGAGGGACTGCTGAGGGCAGGAGACCCAACAGGAGCTAAAAACCCAGGAGCTGCCGTCTCTGCACCACGGGGAGGGAAGGGGAAAGAAAATGCACAGCTACAAAAGCCTTTAAAGCTGCTGCTGTGAACACTGAAGTGCCTTTGCAGGACTCTCAGCTCAGTTACACAACTGGTGGTGGATTTATGTTTTCCAGGGCTGGATCCAGACTGGAAGTCCTAAATGAAATTATTTATTTTGAAGCCTTTGTTTTGCTTGGGGAGATGCGTATGATGTGTGCTTCTGTGTTTCGGGGAGGGTCGCAGGGGCTTGGCAGCTTCTCTACAGCAGCATACAAGTTGCCTAAAGCTTTCCTGTTGCTTTGTTACCGGAGGAGGATTGGAGGCAGATTAAACAAATTAAGGTTTGAGATATCAGATACCTGCAAAAAAAAACCCCAGGAGAGTGAAAAGGACCCAGTTCTGCAAAAATGCTCAGTCCCTCCTCTGTCGTCTTCACTGAGTTTCCAGGGCACAAAGCTCTTATTGTCATTGGGGTTTGTTACAGACAAAAGCCCTAACGAAATCTCGCTCCAGTTTGTTGAAGTGCTGTCCCTGTCTAAAAGGAGAGGCGATTGCTTTTTCTGGAGCCCAAGTCCACAAAGTCTCCAGTGGAAATGGAAAAAAACCCCAAAACATAAGGACTGTATTTACCATCCCAAAAGCAGCTGGTGTACAACAAGCCTGAGGCTGGAGCTGCAAGGAGGTTTGAGGCATTTGATTCCTACGAAGCCTTATGGGGCAGTTTGGCATTGCCCAGGGCAATGGAAGAAGCTGGTCCCAGATCCAGATCTGTTGGTGGCTGGTCCGGGTCCACCTTTTTGGCTGCCTGGATCCATCCTTTAGAAAACCCCAGAGGCTCTAAAGCAGTTTGCAAATTTTGTAGGCAGGATTTGTGAGTAGGAAATACTTTTAATTTGGATTGATTAGCATGAACTGTGAGTTTTCTCATTGCCTGTGTCCTGTAAATCTCTCTTGCCTCTCGCTTTTTTTTTTTTTAAAGGGAAAAAAAAAAGTGGAATATAACTTCAGCAAATCTACTTTAACATATGTAAATCCATCTCTGCCATCTAATTCAGCAAAAAGCTTAAGCTCAAGTTAGAGTAGCTTCAAAATCGGACCTTTTTCTTACCCCCTCTTACACTAAGAATTTCTTGACAGGTTTTATTAATCGGCACAGAGGACGTGCCGCTTGCTTTAATACAAATACCCATAAATACAGCTTGCAAGAGCTGCGTGTGCCCCCAGCCTGGCTTGTCCCCGTTGCAGCCAGGACTGAGCCTTGTGCTTTTGCAATGAGCAGCAATTTTTCCCAGGCAGTGCAGGCGACAGTGCCGCGTTTGAGGAGGCAATGCAAAAGCTCCCATAAAGCAGGGTACATGAGACCTTCGAGAGGAGCTCGTGGGCCAGCTTGGCAGGTGGATGTAAAGCCACCAGAACTCATTCAAGTCAATGGGGCTATCCTGATTTACACCAACAGAGCATACGGCCCTTAGCGCGTGATACCAGATGGTATTTTATAAGCACAGGAATTATTTAGGAGTGTGGCTATTACTCCAGTACTAATGAATTACAAATAACTCCTTCAGGAAAGACCTTTTGCTGACTAAGAAACATGTCCCTGAGATAAACTAACTGTTGAGGTTTAAAGGGTCAGCAATTTTTTAAAAATATATTTTATTCCTAGTAAGTTAAAGGCGCCCAGAAATATCCCACTTGCCTCATTAACAAATATTACCCAATTTTTCTTTCACAGTATAGCAGGGGGGAAGAAAAGCGTATAAAATAAACACCTGGCAGGAGTGCATAATCTGCATAAATTCAAGCGGTTACACTCTTGACAGAAAACCAAACTAAAACGAGACTTTCAAAGCTGGCAATGAGACCTCAGTAATGATTTATTTTCATGCAGGGAACGCATGGCTGGGATTTCAAAGAGTAGCCTTGTAGATCCTGGTGCTCCATTCCCTCCGGATGGACAAGTCAGCTGACATAACTCCCCCAGCTTTTCTAGGTGCAAGCCACAGGCAAAACGGGGCCAGTCCCACCTCTGCAGGTTGCTGCTACCAGAGCCGAGTAGCAGCATCACATCATAGTTGTAGGTCTCCTCCAGGTTGGTGGTCCACAAGATGGGAGGTTTGGTGCTTGTTGGTCACAGGCATGCAGCGTGTGTCCCTGTGATGGAGCAGTTGTGCTACTTCATGTTGGAGGGGAAGTTTGTCATTTTGGGCCCTGCTAATGGGTTGCAACAGGTTTTTTTCCTTATAGGAGCCTTGATATTCTCATTCCTTGGGTCTTTTGGGGATGACCATCCCCAGCTTGTGCCATTTTTCCATCAGCATCCACTACCACAGTGACCAAGCAAGCATGCCTACATGCTGCATTGGTTTGCAAGCCATGGTTTGCTGCGGCCAGCTGGCTGTGCCAGGCAAGTGTTACAGTAGGACCAATACAGAAAGGACAGGGTGTGTGACATTTTCTCCACTCTCCCCTGTGCTGTAGTCCTGACAGAAGGTTTCTGCTATTTCATTCACCCTCTGGCACAAGAACCCTCTAATTTCCCAGGGAAAATTATTTGCCAAGCTATTTATGTAAATTGCCATCAACCAACATCTTGACACAGTCTAGCTTATTTTCGAGATTTCTTTTGCCTGGGTGGTGGGTGTTGTGGATTAGGAGATAAGTCATACCATCTCACCTCATTGTATTCTCTAGACTGAACAATATTTAGTGTCTTCCTACACCAGTGCCATGGCGGAGACCACGTTGAAGACTGCATCAGCTTTCACAGTTCCCTGACTGCTGGCAGGCTGGCTGTCTTCAGTTTCCCATGTTCCCTTACTTTTCCAGCTGAAGGAAGAGGGAAAAGGAGTGGGAGAGATGGAGTAAAGTGTACAATTTGTGGGAGGTGGCAGGAGAGGGGAAAAAAGATTGATCGGCAAAGCAATATGAGGTAAACCTTGTGAGCTCCTGGAGGAGAAAGGTTTGGGGTAGATGCCCTGTGCTGGTACCTCATGGCACATTCAGAGCTCATCTAGATGAGCGACAGCTATAAACTATGCTGGGCCTGTCTGTAAGAGAAAATACTTTCTGCAGGCAAATGGCTGGGCAGGTTAGGACAGAAGTGGGAAATGGTGTCCCCGTTGTAGCTGTTGAGGTTCTCCAGGTGCTGCAGGAACCTGCGGGCAAGGGCTTTGCTGCCTCTTTGCACTGGGCACCTCTTGTGCCAACTGAGTTCCCCCGGAAGGAAATGGAGACCTTTTCTTTTTAAATGTGTATGTCCACTAGGAAGGGGAAAAGCCGAGGGTAACAATCCTAGAGCAGGCTGGAGAGGAGCCCTCACCATGCCAGAACACTCATGGCTTTCTCCAGGTTGTCTCTCGTGCACAATTACCTGAAAATTAAGCCCGCTCTGAGATGCTTCAATAGTATAAGGGGAGGGGAAAAATGCAGAGGGTGTGTCTCTAAAAGGAAAAAAAAGTGTGTTAGTAAATTTTTAATGCTCGATTAATTTTAAGTGCCAAACAACATATTTGCAACAAAGCTGGTCTCATCAGAATAATAGAAAATCCATGTTCTCTGACATAAATTATTGATAAGGGTTAACAGGGCCATTTCCATTCAGGATGGCATGCTGTGTTGCTTCTTTCCCTTGTACATCTAGTTTTCTGTTTCTTTCATTCCTTTTTTCACCTTTTAACCCCAATGTTTTAAACCATCACCACCCCCAGACATGCCTTTCCTGCTGACAGTTTTGCTCTGGGAATGACTGGTTTGTTTTCTCCCCCAAGAAAAGGTACCATTCAAGGTGTCAGAGTGCAAACCAACATGTTACCAGCCCAAGATATAACAAATCCAGCAGTCTGATGTACTTCAGCTGAAGTCTGGAGACTGCATTTAGGATTATGCATTGAGGTGGAGGTATATACACCTTAGAAACCTGAGGCAAATAGATTGCTTTTTTAATGTTTTGTCTCCAACCAAGAAAGCTAGAAACCAGCAGGAAAAGAAAAAGGAGTGCTGAGATTCTGTCAAAATTGCAGACTCAGAACTGAATTCTAAAACCTTTCATGGAAAAATAGCAATAAATTTTTGCAGCAAAATTAGGAATGGTAACTTTGAGATCAAGTCCCAGAGGATCTTGTCACTCGCTGGGTTTTGGAGATCACCAAAGAGGAAACAACCCTGGAGGATCCTAGCCCTTGTTTTATATATTTCCTTGCAAATGCCCCATAAGATGGAGTCCTTTGGGACTGCAGTCACCTCTGTGCCATCCTCCACACTGAACATAACAACACTGCTAGGTCTTTAATTTTGTGGCTTTAGTCCTAATGTTTTCATTCAGCTTTGGTCCATCCTCTAGTTTCCCATCTACCAATATGAGGATTAGGGCAGGGCAAGATGACAGCTAAATGGCAACTTCTGGCAAGGATTTCCTCTCTCCCTCGCTTGGTGATGGGCTTCAGCAGGAGCAAAGCAATTATTCCTTTGTGGTAGACTTCAAAGGACCACAACAAGGTTGGACCCAGGGCATGGAGAGAAACTGAGCTTGCTGGTATCTTGGAGACCTAGGTGAGGAAGAGGATGTAGGCATGCTCTCCAGCTCCAGGGTTATTTCCAGGCTCACCATAGATGGGATGAAACAATGACAAGGGAATATGTCCCAAAAAAGCATCACAAAACAAAATGGCCAAAGTGATTATGCGGTAATCCAGCAGGCAGGAGCAGCTGCCTGTTACAACCAGCCCAACCCTCTCCTCACCCAGCACCATTTTGCTGCATTTGTTTTATGTTTCTGCTTCCAGGCAGCAAAAAAACCCTCATAATTGTGGCTTCTTCAAGGCAGGGAAGGGAAGGAAGCTTGATTTCTCCTCCCCACATCCAAAAAATCTGTATTTGAACAAAGACTAGGAATAATTCATATACAGAAGCATCATCTTGCAATTAATCATAAAAACTAGCATAATGTAGCAATGATTACTTAGCAAGAACAAACACCCACTCTGTTCTATCTTCTTTTTGTCATGGTTTGGACAATTTTCAAGAGTTAATAGGTAAAGCCTAGTTTTCAGTAGCTCTGACTTCCTTTTGGGTTTTTTTTTCCTTCTTTTTTTTTGTAAAACATATTCTTTTCTCAATTATTACACATCCCAGTAGGTATTAGGCATTAATGGTTGTTTTCACATCAGTTGCTGGGTCTATATTTGAAAAGCAAAGTAGGTAGCTGGTAGCAAATCTGAATGCTCCTGACCCATGTGTTAGATGCAAACTCTCAAAGTTTACAGTGCTGCTGAGTGATTATGTGGATCAACACCAGATGACCCAAAATAGATGCATGTAACTTCCTTGTGTTTAGTGAGGAAGGGAGAAGAAAGAAGTGGGAAAACAACACGGATTTTTTGCCAAATCTGTAAAATTCAGTGCTGCAAGATATTACTGTGGCCCTCAGAATGCTGCTTCTCTCCCTGAGCTGCTCTGTGTCACGCTGTAAGCTGGACTTCCTGGATTTTATTCATCACTTGTAAATAGTCCAAGAAAAAAAGCCATTATTCTGGTCAGAAAGCACTTTGGCTGAAAGGCTGCATTTTTTATTATTTGTGTCTGTTGCAGTCCACAAATAATAAATAAAACCTTGGGTAATTTAGCTTTAATTATGCTCCCTGGTTTCATTGCTTTGCCATGTCCCAGGTGTGCCAGATCCATCCCCCTGTTTAGCTACTCTATCATTTCCACCGAAATGCGCATCTGATTATTCACCCTTTGTGCTTTGGTGATGTACAACAGCCCTTTTCTTGTCTCTGCTGCCGGACTTTGGCTCAGCCTCGCCACGGTATGCCTTACCCCAGGCTGGAGCAGCTGCAGGGGCCAAGGGAGCTGGGAGTTGCGGGGGACAGAGCAGGCTTTGGGAGAAATCAAGCCGAGATGCTCAGGGATTTTGTAGTTGACCCTTCCCTTCCCTCCCTGCAGAAGTTGCCAGGTTTTCAACATCAGAACCGTTCACAGCAAAGACTTGATCTCTGCATATCTCCCCCTTCAAGAACAGGGAAACATGAAACGTTTGAAATAACCCTTTTGGACCTTTTTGAAGTGAAAATATTCTCTCTGAGGGTCAACGTTAATTTCCATTTAGATGTTTAGCTAGAAAAGAGAAGGAAAACAGGATGGCTGACATCAAAAGAGCCGCCTCTCACGCAGCGATACGGGCGCTCTGCACTGACCCAGCTGGGAGGGAGGGGTTTTAGTTGCTTCGTTTTTCAGTTTCTCTATTGATGGTGCCTGCCTCTCTGCAGCAATGATCCTTGCAGATCCAGGAGAGCTAATCTAGCTGGCAAAGCTCTGTGTCTAACCAGAGATGGTGCAAACACCCCATGTCCCTAGGGGACTCCCTGGAGAAATTGATGGGTTTTTTCCATCCTTCAGGTCCATGGCCATGAATGTTTGGGGGGAGTTGAATACCTTGGATGTATCAGCTGAAGTAAGAAGCGCTGGTCCTGGGTATCACATTTTCCGAGAGAAAGGCTTTGCAGTTTTCCTACTTACAGTTAGCCATTTGGATCACCTCACTGCTTTGGGAAGATTTCCAGGTCCCCTCAACAGAGAGCTCTCTGTCCCCAGCTGTGTCACCTTCCCTTCTTGGCTTTGTGAGCTGCCTTGTCACGAAGGAGCGCGGCTGTCATGGTTGTTCGCAGATCAAAATCCACTCTTTGATGTAAGCTGGAGTTTGAGCCATGAACTGCATTGAAAATGAGAACTGTGACCTTAAACTGGCACAAGCAACTGCCCAAAACTCAGTGGGGGAATCCGAGCCCAAATCTGATGTCCTTGCAGCAGCCTGAACCGAGGACGAGCACGCAGCCACTCTAGCAGTGGCAGTTTGTGCATCAGCTGAATAATTGGAAATTTCTGTGTAGGCCGTCTTTGGAGAAAGATCACAGAAGAGATCCTGAAAATGCTGCCTGAGTGTTGCTCCTATGGCTTAGACACGAGCCGTGGATCTGGCTAGATCCTTGATGGAGTCAAGGGATGAGAGAGGGACCCTGGTGCCGTTTGTCACAGGGTCCTTTTGCTGCCTTTGTGCCCAGCAGGGCTTTCACGATGTAGCACATCGTGGCCATAAGGCTTAGGCAGGTCATTTGGCTGAGGCTGGTGTGGCCGACATGGGTGGCACATTCCATGGGCACCCTTGGCCATGTGTGCCAGTCTTGGGCAGAGCTTTGTGCTTCACCTCATGCTCATGATGGAGAAGGATTATTAGAGGGTAACCTGGCATGGGCACCCATTCACAGGCTTTGTCTATATCTGCCAGGGTGTTTCTTTTTCTGCACATAAAGGCAGCATATTTTGTGTGTGATGGGAAGATCTCAGTGCATAGCGAGTTAAGCACCAAAAGCTTTATGGGGCACTTAATCCAAAACCAGGTGGGAAACCCCAGCTCCAACCCCACTCCCAGCTACTTCACCCCACAGACTCAGAGCAAATAGATCTGGAAAGAAATTGTTTACCCTTTGGTGTCTACCAAGCAGTGGCTAAGAACTGAGAAAAGACCCCAGGATCACTTACAAAGCTCCCCTAGATCCAATTTCCATCTGGTTGTGCCATTTTCATGTCCATGCCCTTAGTGGGGCGGTGCCAGGACCCACCACTGTACCCATTCAGACTGGATCCACCAAGAAACCATGAACCTCGCCTTACCTGTGTCCAGGGAAACAGCTAGGTTGTATTAGTCAGGGTGTAAGTGCTATGGGGTAGGAACTGTCTACCACCGTGCTTCATTAGCATCAGGCCCAAATGCACCCTATTGCTGCCTGACCCTTCAGGACCATTATAAAGAACAGGCTTAGGCTGGCAATAGGATGCACCCAAGTCAGGTACTGAGAAGTGGTGTCCCCACTCTATCAGCTCTGTTACTGGTGATTTCAAGGTGATTATTACTCCAGCACCTTGATCGAAACAAAATGAGCCTTGAATAAACATAGTAGTAAGCTCCATTGTTCAGTGGTGCGATGCCATGCCTTTAGCAGTCAATTCCCATAAGGAGGCATCTCTTCCCCAGCATGCTGGATATAAACCTTAAATTTACATCTCTAGTTAAATAGTAGCTTCCAAGACTAAGGCTTCAGTCTCTAGTGACAATGAACAGAAACATCTCCCCCATTAAAAATTTCATCTTCTTTTTTTTTCTGATGAGAAACTATGCTGTGCAGGCATTTTTATAGGTTTCCACAGAGGTGGTCTAGCTGCAGTGTTAAATCTTTGCCATGTCAGGCTGAAAAGTCACTAGAGACAATGCTTAAACACCACATCCATTCCCCTACCATTAAAAAATCCTTCCCTGCTGGATCACAAGTGGGAGATTAAAATCGGCACATGCCATGCATCAAACAGGGAGGCGAGGTGGTGGAGTGCAGCAACCGGGCGCTGCGAGCCAGCATGCCTGGGATCCCTCCCTGCCACTGTCACCCACCTGCTGCATGACCGTGAGCAAGTCATTTTGCCTCTACTCCCACGGTCCATTTTTCTCCCCCGTTTATTGAAATGATAAATGTGCCGGAGCAAGGACTGTCTCCCTGTGGTGCAGAGCACCCACCCCATGCCAATGCCCAGCACAAGTCCAGTAACACCAGTGTATTCCAAACTCCACATCATACAGCCATGCCTGGCCTCCCTCCCCTCTCTGTGGGCAGCATAAAAAAACCAAAGCAAAAAGATGTTGTTAAAATAACATTGCTTATTGCTTAAACAGAAAAAAGCATAGTACTGCAGAATTAAAGGCTCTTATCCCCCCCTGTAACTCACCTAGCTTTATGGAGCACATATGGTAGCCCGGCCACCCACTGCTCCGAGATTTCAGCAATCCAGGAGCACGTGGGGGTGGGGAAGTGAATTAAAGATGAAGTGGCAGCTGGAACTGTGAAGTTCCTGGCTTAATATCATTTTCAGAGGAGTTCTGTGCATTTGATAATACGTGCCATGCACATGGTTATTTCCTTGAATTAGATAACAGCAGATAACACAATGATCCTAATCTCCCCCCCGCCCCGTTGCTTGAAACCTGGCATTACGCATCAGCAACAGAGTCCCTGCTTATCTGCTCTCCGATGGCTTCCTCCAGAGCTCTCACCGGCAGCTCTCTTTATTTAGATATTGCCAAGATTACTGCAGATGGAAATTAGTGTCTGCTGGCAATCGGTGTTGCCTGCAAGGTGTGAGGCTGGAGATAGTCAGCCCTGGTGCTGGTGCTGGTGCTGGAGACAAGTTCCTGCCATCTGCAAAATGCAGATGGTCTCATTGGAATTATAAGGAGGGGGGCAAGGGGGCACAACCAAGACTGTATCTCCAAAGAAAGTGCCTGAAAGAGCAGCGTTGCTGAGTGACTCCCAGAGGGAGATTGCCTCCCACCGCTGGCTGACCCTGCAAGAGGATCTATCTCATGTTCTCTAGGTGAGAGCCACTCATCCAGGTCCCACTTCAAAGCACTGAAAAGCCACGAGGGTTTTTTGTTTGGCTGGTTTTTTCTTTTCCCCAAATCTCATCTGGGATTCCGGTATTGGAGCAGTGCTGTGACAGTACTGCATCAAGGGCAGGACCTCCTCAGTGGCCATGGCAGGCCACATTTGCTGTGCCTGTCCAACCTGGAGTACCATGACATCCCAGATGATCCCGTCCCAGCATGGGGAGCCTTTGGCAGTGATGTAAATGGAGAGACCTGTATTGGAGGGCACTAGTTTGCTGCACGCCAGCTAAAGGCTACTTGAGCTCAGGCTGTTGAGACACCTATAACGCTTCTGGTCTTGCAAGAATTCAGGGGCAAAAGGGCATTAAACATAAAGGTAAATCCTTTACAGCATCTTCTGATTGGAAAATGGGTTTCAGACATGCAGAAAGTGAGTAAGTTACCAGGTTTGCAGAGACAGAATCAAACTAGCACCTCCTTGGCTTTTGGCATAGCAGGGTGGGTGCCGGGCAGGCGTGGGAGCTCTGCCCATCACCAGACCTCATTAGCCCCTTTCCCAGCCAAAAGCAGCTCGGTCTCCAGATGAAGGAGGGATGCTCTTTCTCTCTCTCTCTCAGGCACAAAGGGTAGCAGGATTCTGGTATTTATGTATCGTTTTCCCCTGCTGGCATTTAATGGGCGTTTTAGTAGCACAAATAGAAAATGCTGCATATTCATCTTCCATGTCACAGGCATTGAGATGGAGAGGAGTGAAGGGAGAAGAGCCTCGGGCTCATTGTACCAATCTTGTCCTCGGCAGCAATCTCAAAGATGAAGAATAACTTAATTACTGCATATCATTTTGTCTCCTTTGTTTGCTCTTTGTTGCTCTCCTTCAATGCCCATGCCCACACTTTAACACAGGAGCGGCAGGCAGGCAAGGGACTGGTTGATCAAAATGCCCAGTGGACTACCGATCCCTGACCCTCTTAGAACTCCCGTGGAATTGGAGAGGGGTGATAAAACATGGGCTGCATCTAGAAAGATAAAGGAAAGAAATCCATTACGCTGTCAGGGGTGTTGACTTTGCGGAGCAGCAATCTGGCCTGCAATGCGATCGGCCGGTGATGGGCTGGCCGCTCCCAGGGATTGTCTTGGAGAAGAATAAGGGGATCTCATGTACATCTGTCTTGTTCAATTTGCTTTGAGAAGAGTGTGGGCGCTGAGTTCATTTGAATGAAAAAAAGCAGGCTGAAGCCAGGAAAAGCGATTTTTTTTCCCCACTCCCAACTCAAACATGGGAATTGGGATTGCTCTATATGGGCTTTTCTTTTGAGCTATGTGGCACGAGCACTTGGCAGTCCCATCTGGGGCCCTGTGTGATGCATGAGGTAGAAAATGTGGGGGAAAAAAAAAAGATGCCCCCCAGGCACCTGAGGGCAAGGGGAGGGTCTGTGTAAAGCAATGCTTATGGCCTTGGAGACTAAGAAATAGCCACAAAGCTCAGCTCTGTAAGTTCTCGGTCACGCACAAGGCAGTCAGGGGCACATATAAAAGCTGATGTTCCCTGCTTTGCCCTCAGCAAGGATCCTGAGTCCTTCTGCTAAATGACCCTGACTTTGAGCTCTGCAAACCTGCACAGAGATGCTGTGTTGGTTTTTCTCGAATTGCCCTGCACTGGTTCAGTGAGGTCCAAGCCGGGCAGGGAGACAAGGGCAGCTGGAAGTCAGGAAAAAGTGATCAGCAGGGAGATGCCAGGGTAGCATGGGTGAAAAACTGTATTCGCTGTCTGTCTCCAGCATTTCTGAGATACAGCCATCACCTGGGAGGCTCAGCAGCTTAAGCACACTTATTTTCACAGGGTGGAGAGCACCAGAAGCAATTAACATGTTTAAAATAACTTCACAAAACCCTGCTGCAAGTTTGCAAGCAGGGAAGAAGCCAAAATCCTCTTGAGAACAGGACCCCCATCAGCATGTCCACAGAGGGACACTCATGAAAATGCTTTCAATGGTCTGGAGCACAGAGCTAGAGCCAGATATCAAATCCAAATATCCTCCTTTTCTTCCACAACATGTAATTTTCTTTCTGTCCTTAGAATGATACAATTGGTATATTAATTCTCCTAAGAAAGTGCAGGGGAGCGATCTCTCTGCTGCCAGGTACCAGTGGGTTAAAGGAGGCAGCAAGCCGAGCGAAACTCATTTACGCTTTTTGTCAGTGCCATTCCCTCTGAGCATCCTGGTTGTTTTAGGTAAATGTTTCATTGCATTTTGAACATGCAGGTAATGAAACCTTATCTTCATAGTTTTGTGATAAAAAAGAAACAGAGCTGCGCTAAGTATGCCCTCAGTGAAGTCACTGCAACCACGGCTCTTAGCAATAAACATTAAACAGGACAACTATATGAGGTCCTAGTCTGCAGTAATTTGATCAGAAGTATGAGGTCTTGGTGAAATATTGGTCTCATTTTGTAGAGTAATGTGGAGCTAAACAAAGCAAACAGGTAGAGATATCTGAATTTAGTGATGCAAGGATGATGGAAGAGGGGACTTTGTGGCTTCCTTAGGAATCTCAGGACTTGCCGAGTCTCAGATGGAGAGCAGGGAATGTGGAAAGAGATTAAATAAATCTGCTAGCGAGCTGCCCCTGGAGAGCTGCAGCCACGACAGCTGGGTCTGGAGGAGGCACCTGGTGCTGAGCCGTGCTGCAGCAAAGGGGGCCGGCGGGCAGCACAGCCCTCTCCTGCGGGCACAAGATGCCCAGGGGGTCCACGAGCTCCTGCACGTGTGATGGGACCCTGCTCGGCCCCCTCTGTTGCTGTCCCTGTCCCCACTTGCTGGCAAAGACTGACCCACCTGCTGCAATCATCCAGCTAACTCGTCTATGCCATAGAAAGGCTCCAGGACCGGCACCTCCTCATTAATTGCTGCGAACAGAAAACAAGAAAACCACCCCTTGTGCTAAAAGATTGGTAAGACACAGCCGAGTGTGGCATTATGTTGTGGCTGGAAGTGGCTTATGAAGGAAAGGAAAGGAAAGGGAGAGGAAAGGGAAAGGGAGAGGAAAGGGAAAAAAGGAAGTGTGTTCACTCTTTCTGACAAGTGTGAGTTTGTGGGATGGGGAAGAGAACAGCCCACCACGTACTGCAAGTTCAGATGTGGGTGTTTAATTCTGCTGAGACCTCACTAGGGGGGACTGGAAGATCATTTAACCCATTACAAGTTGCAGCTCATGTTGCAGTTTTATATGCATGCTTGCACAGCAGGAAGGCTCTAATGATTAATTAACGCTAACACCATGTTTGCAAACTGTCATGGCAAAAGCTCTAGCTATAGAAGTTGCACAATGGTATCAACGTGCAGCAGATTTTTTGCCACGCAGGCTCATTTCAAACAAACAAAACCCACAAAGCATTGTTCTGACTTGTCCTACAGAAAATAAAAATAGTGCACTGCCTTTATGCCACATGTGAAAAATGGCATATGGATAATTTAAAGTGTTCTTTGGAAGCATCTGGAAATATATTTAAAAGCATTGTAAGGAGGGTACTAAATGTCATGTCAGATTTTATTCAGGGGAAGACATGCAACCTGCAATCAGTGTAACTCGCTTTCTTGAGCTCAGAGTGACTGCACTGTCTTCCAAACACCCAGCCTGCCTCCCTGGGCTCTGTCACAGCTCAGGACACTGAGGATCAAGGTCTGCTTTATTTATTCCCTTCCTTTCCAGAAGAAAAAAAGGAATAAAAAGCCCTTGTTGCTCACAAACAAATCCCACGCAGAAGTTAGTATTTTAGCAGTTCTTTTGAGAGAAGACACCTTAGGAGCTGCGTGGAAGTCAGCAAACACCATTTTTCATGGCCAACGTTCCTGCATCCAGAGATGTTTGGGCCATTGGAGCATCTGGGCCAGCCCCTTGATAAGAGGTTAGTTAGTGCAGTCCAGGCTCTCCACTACTGCACCTCATCCAGCACACATTATTAAAAGACAGCTTCCAGGAAGGCATTTCATCTTGGTCTGAAGTCTTTCGGGACATGAAGAATGCCCTGGTTCCCCAAGTCATTTGTTCCACTTCCTCTCCTTTAATTTAATAGCCAGCCAGTCCTGGTGACCACCAGCCTCGCAGGAGGATTGCGCTGGGGCCAGCCGGGGAGCGGAGGCAGACCTGGGAGCAGGAGCAGGCGCTGTTGGAAGGGGAGCCTCTGCGTTTAGCTCGTGCTCTGCTGTCGTGGCCACTTTGCTCACACTATGAGCTGGCTGGTTTTGAGGCAAAGCAGGCATGTTTGCATGGGTGACCGTGGCTGAGAAGCAGGGCAAGGGCACGTGGAGTCGTTCATTTGATGCAAAACTTTGAACCACAGTCAGATGCAATTCTGGCTTGCTTGCTAGCCAGAGATCACTTCTTGCTGTCCCAGTTCCCTGGGCTGCATGCTGTTTTTCTCCTTCCTCTTCTGCAGTTTTTCTTGCTGTTGTTAGATTGTGTGTCGAGTAGTTTTTAATCCACATAAAACAACGAGCAAATGTAAAATATTATGATATGATGAATATGATTTTATATTGTAGTTACCTCTAGGCATTCACTTTCTTATTTCATTGTGATTGTTATAGTTCTTTTATTCGTTTCATAAAGAAAAACATTTAATGTAAAAATAAAAGGAGTCATGATGATTTGGGTGAATTGCAGTGCTCAAGGCTTTCCTCCACATGTGCTTGAAGATACGCATGAACTTTAATGCAAGAGCCTGTGGAAGAAACACCTCATCTAAATCCTATCAAAGGCAGTAGGAGTTTGATCACAGAGCAGAAGAGAGCAGAGTGGCTTCGGGTGGGAAAAGGGGGGGACCTCCTTACCCTCACATTGTGGGCCAAGCTGGAAATGTCTGCCCAGCCTGGGACATCCAGAAGGTCCAAACTAGTTTGCAGATGGGTGCGTCTCCTCCAAAATTCACTGTTGCTACAAACCAGCCAGTGATGCTGGTGTGACCAGCACTGTCGAAGAGGCTGCTGCAGTCTGTACCCATTGCTTCAGCCTTTGTATCCTGTGGTATAAAATCAAACAGATGTGATTAAATCTGGTGCAGAGGGCTGAGGCGGGCCCTGAGGTTTCAGTGGAAGAGTGGCATTAATCGGTCAGGAGCAGGCTGAGCTCATCCACTCTTACACTGTCACAAGAGGCTCCATCAGGCCTCTTCCACAGATTTCACTCTGTTGGTTGAAAAACCCATTAGACTTTAGAGGTGTGATTGCTGATGTATTTTAAGCCTTTCAGATACTGTCTGTGGATAAGTGAAGGGCTCGGGCCATTTAAAGGGTCCTTTAGAACCAACTTGCAATATGGAGGGTGAACACACAGGGGATGATCAATGGAGTCTGGAACTGGCTGAAAACTTCCCAGCGGGATTTCTCCCCAAGTGTGCTGTTTTGAGATCCTTCCTGAAGGTCTTCCTGCCCCTCCTCACACTGTTTCTCTGCACCAAAAGATTACAAGGTCCCTTTTACCTCTGTACATCCTTCTGAATAAGATGACAATGAATCCGAGAAAGAAGAAAAGCAGCTTTCCTGTGAAAGCTTAGAGTAGGAGTTGGTCTTTGTGTGGGGCTATAAAAATATCGGAGTGTGACTGCCTAGCAGCATCCTCGCAGCAGCCCCGCTCGGGCCGTGAAGGAGTGATTGCTATCTGCAGCCTGCAGCTTGCAAATCTCGCCGAGCCTTGTCCGCCGAGGGGTCTGCACTGAGCAGCACTCGCCCATGGAGCGGGGGGGGACAACTGAAACCTGCCCAGGGAACATCAACTCTGTCAGTGCCTTCATCCTGCGAGGGGTTGTCAACAAGATGATACCAGGAACCAGATGAGAACAGACGGTTAACCCCGGTGCAGCTGGAAGCACATAAGCTCATTTGCACCACAGCACAGAGCTGAACAGAGATACAGCAGGGAGTAGGGTGGCCGTGGCGGTGGAAAGGGATGTTGTCCCCTCTTCCCTCCACTGCATCAGTAAATAGGCATCACAGAGCAGATTTGGCCAGCCAGACGGCCTTGGAGATTCAATAATAATGCTTTATATTCTAGCTAGTGGCCTCTTCAGGACATGTTCTTGAAAGGACCATGTAGCACTAGTAGCTGCCCAGCACCTCTAAGGTGTGTGAGGACCAGCCCCTCTCCAGGAGGTGCAAGAGGCAGAGAACCTGCCCTGGCAGGAATGGGACAGTGCCGCTCCTTTAGCAAAAGCCTTTCTGCATACAAGAGATCAGATTCGTTTCTTGGCACGAACACTTCAGCCAGAAAACATGATTTTTTTCCAAACCAAAGCTGCTTAGCAGGAAAAGTTCTGGAGTTGAGGAGTTCGTGGTGGGAACCAGTGCAGCCAACTCATGGTGATCAGTAACAGGGTCAGTAAATCCTCCTGGGATTTATGTTCCTGGTCTGGACCCTTCAGAGCTGTCCCCAACCAAACAAGTGCCCCAAACACCAGGGGACAGCGCTTTACAGAGAAGTATTTAAGGAGTTTTTGTTTTCATCCCACGTGGAGCAGGGCATTGCCCAATGCTAAAGATAATCCTCTGCTGGACATTTACACCTGGGAGAGGCAGTGCCGGTGCCTCGAGAGCACGGCTCTGGAGCACAGGGATGCACCCGAGGAGGAAGCTGTGGTTTCAAAACTTCTAAGAGACTGTCACAGGCAATAATATGCCTAATACAAAGCCAATTACCAACTATTTTTAGAAAGCCTTTGACAGCATCCCCTCTTCAAACCCGAGGATATTTATTCATTACATTCTAAATCAGCTCACTTACCCTGAGGTTGATTCACATGTCACAGGCGCATAATGTTATCAGCCTAGCATCAGCAATGGCACTTACCATACCAGCCTTCATCACAGTGTTATTGACTGGTGCAGGTTGCAGACAGGTCACAGACCATCAATATTAGTAGTGCCTTTACTGACAATTAAGCACTAAGTGTGCATTGGGCAGGATGACACAAGTTTTGGAAATATTCAGGTCACTGCAAAGTATTGATAGCAATAAATCCACATGTTCCTGGTACAGTGGGAGCCACCTGGTTGGAAAACAACTTGTCCTGTGCATAAAGGGAGCATCAAAGTGAGAAAAAGACAGTCAGCCGGGATGTGCTTAACAACTGAGACGCGAAGGGTCTGTTGCTTCATCGCTCGGCGTGTGCATTCATGTACACCGGTTACCGAGTGGAATGGCCTTGTTTTATCTCTGCTTTGCAGAGGTGTAAATAGGTGGGGGAGGAACTGGCAGTGGAAAATCAGGCTGTTCAGCATCGGCACCAAGCGCTGCCTCCCAGTCAGCTTTGGTCCTGAGCTTGCTCGTACTTGCCTTGCTTGGGCCAGGACTTACTAACAAAGTCCTGGAGAGGTGCACAGAGCCATGTATGACCTCCTCCAAACTAAGTTTACTCTTTACTTTTAAAAGCTTTGAGGCCCAGGGCCAAATTCAGAGATGATGCTCTATGTGGCATAAAGTTAAGACTCCCCTTTCTCTCTCTCCCCACTTAGAGGCTATTTTAGGCTGGGAGTTATTTTAACTTGCACCTTTTCTTCGGTGCATAAATTACACTTATTTAGATTGCTTTATGCATCAGTAGACAGGGTGTAAGAAGTGCCCAGGGAGCCTTAGCAAACCTGAGAGGCTCTAAATCATGCTGCCTTAGACAGCACCTCTGAATTTGCCCCATGGCATCCCACGTTGCTGCAAGCATCGTGACTGAAAGGGCCAAAACGTGATCTGGATGTGGTTATCACCTCTCTCCTGCTTTTCTGACCCATATGAGTAGTCTATGATGTCCTGGCCAGACTCACAAAGTCTCTGAGAGTTTCTCCCTGGATTTGGTAGGGGTAGAGCAGAGCCCACCGAGGCCACCGTCTGTTGGGTTGTTGCAGGGTTCCTGCCAAGGGAAGCATGGAGGTGTCACCAAGGCTGTACCATCACACAGCTACCATCGGCTTCACAAATATCCTTACTGAAAAGGGGAGAACGAGAGCTGATGGGTGGGTGAACCAGTCTGGGACATCTTTCTGCTGGAGGAGAAAGTCTCTAGATAGAGCAGATGGTATGAGCACTGCCAAGCGGGCATTACTAGCTCAGGAGAGCACGGCTGCCTTAGCACGGGCCTCTGCTCAACAAAAACTGCTAGTTTTCTGAGCTTTCCACTCCCTACTTGCACCAGCAAAGCACAAACCAGACCAGCAGCTCCAGTGACTGGGGATGCAAAGCAGCCCTGCTGTGGCCCGTGGATGCCTGTCCTCTGGTGACAAGCAATGTAATGCTCAGAAGCTGGTTACAGCGAGCAGGGAAATCTGATGCAAGGCTGGGAAACGAGACGAGATCTCTGCATAAATGCATGTAAGTGCCAGCAACATTATGGTGGGAATCGGAACAGGGAAGTGCGTTGAATGCGCTGCTTTAAGCACTGCGGGCGGCCGCAGGAAAGAGAAGGCAGCATTTGTAACACGTTGCTGCGATCCTTTGCGGTGCAGACACACCACACACTGAACTCTGTGTTGTACCTGGCTCGCAGTATATCAGGGTGGAAATGCTTGTTAATTAAGGATACACCACTGTGTCATGCTTCTGCTGTAGTTCAGCAAGCGATGTTACAGATCTGGCTTCCCAGCGCAGCTGTGTTTTCTGCTATGCTCTTCTCTAGCAGTGTAACAGCTCAGATCCTGCCCTTGCGAAAGCTCCAGTGAGTTTCTCAATCCTGGAAAATACCTTTGGTTTTAAGCATACAGGATTGTTGCCAGAAGAGACATCATTTTATTGTTATAGATAGGCCCAAGCTATGCAGCACATATATCAGGGATGAGCCTTGTTTGAGGCTTTAGCTCCTGCAGGCTCTTCTCCTGCTGGGCAGCAGATGAGATGGGCTGAGGTGGGCCACCCTGGGCTGGAGCATTCTCCCAGGCTTTTCAGTGCTTTGCCCTTGCCAACAATGCTCGTCATGACCTTGGGCAAGCTAATTAACCTTTCCACCCCTGCCTGAAAAAAAAAAAGGAACAGATGACATGTGAAACCCTTTAGTTTAAGGATCTGTAACCCTGTTTTCCCAGCTGGGTGCCCAAGTTACACGCTCCATCTCTCCATCCCAGTTAATACTTAACCTCTCCTTTAGAGAGGGCACTATCCAAAAGATCTAGAAACCGACAGCCCTAAGTGTCAGTGAGCGGGAAGCCCTGGACACAACCAGCTCAGGCAATGACCCAGCAGGAGCCTAACCGCCCTCTCATGCTGCCATTTGCAGCCTATGGAGGGATTTATGTGCAAATTCTGATTTCATGGCAGGTTGTAGGGCACTCCTGGGGTGTCGTAAGGCAGCAGTGCTGTGTGCCTGTGCCCACAGCTGGTGGCAATCTCAGTGAGGTTTGGGGGATTCCCATACAGCTTCTCCATCACCTAACCCAAAACAGGGTGAGAATGTTCCCATTCCCTCCTGCCCACGCTGGAGGTACCTGCTCTGTGGGCTGACTGACATGGGAACAAATCGGGATAAAGTAGATCTCAAGGTACATTTGCAGAAGAGAGGTGCATTAAGCTTAGATCAAAATTGCAGTGAAAGCAAAACCAATATGGCTTTTAATGCAGGATACATGTCTGCAAGGAAGCTTGGAGTTGATTCCAAGCTAAAACCTCCTTTAAAACCCAGTTGCTTTGTCTTCACTTCTATTTTGCAGTAGCTAGTTAAATTGTAGTTAGCTGAGCCAAACTAATTAATTTCCCCCCCTCAGTGTGCATCTTACCTTAAGCTGAAAATAAAGGCCCACTCTAAAGGTCTAACTCGGTCTTTCCAAGGCTAGACCCCTATTAATCTCCCTGGTTAAAGCTCCGAGGGTTTGACCCCAGGATCAGGATTTGCAGCCTACCCTGTGCCTGGGCTTGTTTAATTCAGTGTGACAATTCCCAGGCACTCCAACAGACTTTGGATCGAGCCACATTACTACTGAAAGTGCTGCATCAATTCTAACTGTAACCAAGTTTTAACATTTAATATTTAAACATGAAAGTTCCTTTTGAGACATTTGAAGCGGAATTATTAACAGCCCCATGTAGAACTGACAGGTTAACAGTGCGACAATTAAAAAGAAAGGTTAAATACATTTTCTTTTCAGACCAACTGCTGTTGCTTAAGACTAATAAATCCACCAGGAGATGGTTTTTACAGAGTGTGAGGGGCTGTGTGTCAGCTTTTATAGGCTTGAGTTTTTCAGAAATCACCACACTTCTCTTTCCAGGCAGCTACAGGTTTCAGTCTATATTTAGCAAATGGGGCTTCTTCCAAAGAGTTGTGTGAATCAAGTCAGAAAGAAAAAAAAGTTGGAATATGAAAACAGCAAAACCTACTGGTTGTGGGATTTTAAACATCTAGGCTCATGGTTTGTTCCGCTTTTTTAATTTATCAATATTCTCTGTTGTCATGACGGCTTTGAAAACAGAGGTGCTGGAAAACAGCAGAAATTCTGACCTAGGTTCTCTAAGGGATCAATTCAAGTGCTAAACTCCTGTTTCTCCTTTGGAAAATAGCTGTCCTCACCAGCCAGCAGGACACAGCCCCAGGCACAGCAGGGGTGTCATTCTGGGGGGCAGCTGGATGCCAGCTGGGACATCCAGGCTGCTAAATGGCACCCAAACCACTCCTGGGTGTTTGTAGCCAAAGTCTGGATTTTTCAGAAAGACATTTGCCATGTATTTGTATGTGTCTAATCATATAAATGTTAACTTAATTGTGTTTTTTATGTGCTCTGTGATTACACGGTGGAATGCATTGCTGCAGGGTCAGAGGAAAAATAGATTAAAGGGTGACCTGTTAATCACCTAAAGCGAGGTAGCCCTGCATGAGCAGGGGCTGGGACCAGATGACCTCTGGAGCTCCCTTCCAGCCTCAACTGCTCTACGAAAGGAGGGGCAAGAGATGTTCATCAGGACAAATCCACCCATGGCTATTGAACATGAGACCAAGAACAACCTTCGGCTCTCTGCAAACCCTCGGCACTGCCAGGTGGATAGACAGACCAGCGAGGAGAGGGATCTGGCTGCCCTCTTTCCTATACCCTTCCTCCCAGGCATTCTCTTCTGACCTCTCTCAGACGACACAGGACTCAAGTCCAACTCAGTATTAACTTTCTTATAGTTATATCACTCTTCCAGCTTCTTTTTCAAGCCACGGGAGTCCTTCCTTGCCTTTGATGGACATTGATTTGGGCCCAAATTTGCAACCATGAAAAGTCACGTGACTTACAGGTATAAAGGAATATTTACTCACCCTGTGCTTTTAGCAGGTTAAAAAAAAATACTAACTGGTGTTTTAAATGAGTTACCGACAGCAGTAGCGGATGTTACAGATTATTATAAGCACATCAGTGGAAGGTATTATAAGATGGCTATAAGCCATGGTTATAATCAACCTGGTTTTGATTTATCGGACTCTATAGCAACCCATAGAAATTGATTAGCCATTTATTAAAATGGCTATTAATCATGGATTATCTCTTTCTACAAATTTAGAAAACTACCTTGGTTACAACCAGACTTGTAGACGGAGAAGGAGAATTCCAGCGTTAAAACTTTGGGGAGACAACCAGGCTCCTTTTCAGGCTGCATCTTCTTAGATTTCCCTCTTCTTACCCCCTCTCGGGCCATGCTGTACTAGGCGTGAAGCAAGCACAGCTCCAGGTGCCAGACTGCCAGCTCTGCCCATGAGGTCCCAGCACCTGCCTGGAGCTTTCTCTCACACAGGGACACCCCACAGCATGGACACAAACCAACGTCCCTGGTTAGCCTGGGACAGCCGAGGTATATGATAGCTCAGCTGCAGCTCTGGCAGGCTCCTAACGATCGCTGGCCATTAAACCAACTTCAGAGCTGCTGATGCTTCAGAAGCCAAGAACAGAGGGTCCCCTTTTTATTGTTCGTATATATTTTTTTTAAAGGTCAGTTTGACGGCGTTATAATGGACTTGGGGATACTCTGCTCTCTGCCTCGCCTCTCTCCTATCTGTCAGCCACACACTCTGCTGTCATCTTTTCCACATGCAATATATCTTAATGCACCAGTCTGTACTGATCTCCTCCCTTCCCCGCATCCCCCATGAATATATAACCACCAAATGTGATAGGAAGAAATTACTATTGTAATAAAACTGGTTCATTACATCCTTCTAGTCAGAGGCATTTAATGAGCACCAGGGCTGCCTAATGCTGTTATGTTCCCTTTGAGCCAGCTGCAAATGTAATATGTTTCATCGTATCGTTTAATTTACTCTTTGGAGCTGTGGAAGGAAGCAGGCAGGTCCTTCATGCAGTGGGCAACAGTGGATTAGCTGAGCCATTAAGAAAAGCCCTGACCCACTGCAGCGTGGCAGTGTATTGGGTGTACTGCAATGGCAATTGGATTTCCAGTGTGGAGCTGCTGCATATCCAGCTGTTTCAGGGCATCTGAAAAGCCAGGTTAGTCTGCAATATAGACAGCTACTGGGATGCTCTGGCTCAACACAGATCAGCACCTTCAGAGTGAGGATTTCTCCCATCCTAAAATAGGTGATTGACTTGGGGCGTAGGAAGGGACGATGTAGGTGGACCTAAATCACCAGTGGGAATTACATGTCTGACTTAACAGACACCATAAAAGCTGACCGAGACCTTCATTTGTTGTGGTTTGACTAAGAAGATCTTTCCCAATTTCAGGAGCTTTTGCATTGTGTTTGTAAGCAGGGCATGGTACATGCAGCAGACAGCAATTTGCAATTTACTTACAAAAAGCCTCTCCCAAAACCAGGCCTTAGGGATGGAAACTCTTCATTGAATTCAGATCAGGATGGATTCAACTGCTTTGGCAGATGAAAATGCTGGACAAGCTCCAAAAATTACATTTGTTTTGTATTTTCAAAATGAATTTTTCACATTACATTTCACAATGGCATTTGTCATTTAGAGTCTGACCATCTTGAAGAAAACAAAGAAAACATTTCAAAACCAATTAATAACCCCAATAGTGGCAAAACTCTTCACCTGGAGGGGCAAATAACTATGTGTTGGATACGATGACAAAATCTGGGACTTCCTCTCCCTTTTTTTTTTACTATCTTTTCCAGTTTGATTCAAAGCAACTTAACCTCTGAGCACCTTGGTGCTATCCCAACATCTCCAAGAACCCAATAGGCTGAAATGCACTCGCAACTTCACCTTGGGAAGCAATGCTGCTAATGGATATCATGGATATCACATCCACAGTGTCCTGTGCCTCCCTCTGAGCATCCAGTAGCTCTGGCAGGTCCTACGAGACAGCCACCACCCCTGGCCGCCTGCATCTACTCTCATGCTTCTTGGTTGGTGTGGGACAACTACTATTACCTAATTATGAGCACCAGCTAATTCAGGATGCCGTGGTGTTTCCAGAGTCCCATGCACCTGGAGAAGCTTTTTTTTTCCAAAAGCCACTGGCAGTCACAGGTGTTCAGCCCATCTCTGCACACTGCAGCCCCAAGTCCCAAGCCCAGGCTGTGTTAGTTTAAAAGCCCTGTAGAGGGTGAACACAACCATCTGCCCGAATTCCCTACGGCACATTTTAGCAGAGCAGGGTTTTCTTCACAAGGATATTATTCCTCAATATTTCCTGTTGTTTTCACCCAGCTTGTTTATGGCAAATAGACCCTTGAGATACAGTCCTTTTGTCCGGGAAAGCTTTAATGATCTCAGAGTCATTGTGTTGGCATCAGTTTAATTCCAGCTGCTATAAGCTGGCAAGCTGATGAGAAGAGATGTGTTTATGGGATCTCCGGCTATTTTGCTATGGTGTGCAGCGCTGTGCTAACACAGACTTACAGGGCCTTGCAGGGCCATTAATTGAAGGCACTCTGTAAAGGTATCACTGATCATCTTGCAGACATGAGAAAGGTGAGCCTTGGGAAAAGTAACCCTGCCCTGCACTGGGGCTTGCTTCTTTGGAGATACCCTTGTTTCCAGGCTGGGATCTGGAGCATCTCCCTGTGAAATCCCATCTGGCACTGGATATTATGGCAGCTTTTTCACCTCTGAGCCCTGGTGGCTTTGCCTGGCAGATTAGTCTGCCTCGCTGAGAGTGCAGCATCATTTCCCATACCCCAGCTGCTTTGGGGGTTTGGGGCAGCTGTATAACCCAGTTGTCTCAAGCAATGGCTGGTGCTTTAATCAGGGCTGGATGTGAGGATGGGGAGGCTGCAAGGGATTTCATGCAGCTGTATGGTCACTTGCCCATCATTTAGCTGGGAGTGTGTACCATGGCATGAAAGAGGGTAAACAAAACACATCTTGGCCAATTCCAACCAGTTTGTCCCTGTGAGTCACACGTGCCAGACCTTGGCTGCTGCCAGGCTTCTCAGAAGGCTTGTCCACGCAGGGACTCTGGAAAATTAATCTGAATTAAGCAAAAGCCTGGCTTTCCAGTGGATTTTCTAAACTGCATTAAACCCCAATGTGAATTATGCTAAATGGAATTAAGACTACATTAGTTTTAAGAATGCTCCCATGCATGTTTGAAGAACACATTAATCATCATGGATATCTCCCTGCAGACAAACGTGTGGGGTGAAGCCAGGAGGCTGGGGAGATGCAGGCGCCCGCTGCTCATTGCAAAATATGGGAGTCCTCTGGGCAAAAAGAATGTGCTTTTCCCACCCTGAAAAGCTGTAAGAGAAGAAAGCACTGTAGCGCTGAACAGTGGGTCATGCCCGGGGTTTAGGTCTGGACTAATGAGGTCTCTCTCCAAAGCTCCAGGGAGCTGAGCACCCGCGGTCTGTTCTCCACGCTGCAAAAAGCAGCATAGCCCTATCGCAGTCTCCGAGGAAGAGAAACACAGGGGATTTGCCATGAGAACTCCCTTCCCTAGTCCTAATCTGTGTCACTTTAAGTACAGCAGAGAACCAAATCTGACAGCTGTTTTGGTTTACCCCAGCACAGAAATCTCCATGTGAAATACTCAGGGCTTTTAAGCCCTGTTTATGCCCCAAAGTGAAAGTAGCAGCATTAACTCCCTGAGTGCAGAAAACAGCCTTACTGACATAAATGCACTTATGTGGGGAAGAGGAACAAGCTGTGTTACTGGAAACAACTTTACACCTTCCAACTAAATCCACACTTGCGTTTGTGTGGATACAACTAATAAGCAGTTAATATGCAGTCCCATCAGCACCAGGAATAACAAAGCCCTGTTTCCTTAAGACCTGCATTTCATGCTTGATTGCGAGCTCTGATCAAATCCTTTCCTGCTATTCGAATGGGTTTTTCTAAATTCTCTCCCCTGGTGTGGAGTCTTTGATGTCTGATAAGGTAGAAGCCCACACTATGGCCTGTCGTTGCGACAAGAAATGCTGATTGGGACCATTAAAGACTTTCTTTCCTCTACCTGACCACTGTTTTCACAGTATGTATAAAAACTTAATTGTATGTGAGACTGCTTTCCTCCCTCATCAAATCTGCTTGAAACTGCCAATGGGTTCAAAAATTATTAAGGTCAGAATAAACATGCAGAAACGCACACGCATTCATTACATGATCATATGAGCTTAATTTCCTCAGGCAAGCAGGCTAAAAATATCCCACATGCCCAGAAGAGGTAATTATACCGGTACAAAAACTCTGTAGGGCCGTGCTGGTTTCCTCCACTCTCTCTGCAGTTTGAAGTGGTGTCCTGACACATCCAGTGTGCCTCTGCCCGCCCCATCACCCCACGCACCTCCCACAGCCAACAAGCATCTTCCACCCAGAAAGGGGAAAATGCTGAATTATTAACTTCCATTTGCATAGAGCAGAATCCTACCGTACTGTGCCAGGAATGGGCAAGGGTGCGCCGAGCCCCTGAGGTGGCCCGGGGAGATGTCCTCTTAGATCATCTCCTCACCCCCCCAGAACAAAACAGTTCTGTCAGGCTGGTTTTTGAAAGCAAAGTGCTTTAATGATGATAGACAGTTCCAGATCATCATCTGCAAAGCCGCATCCCAGAGAGCTGGCACTTCTCACCGGGCCACCAAGAGGCTTTCCGAGCAATTGGCACAAAGCAAACATAACACTGACTCATGGGCAGCTGGACCTTGGTTGCTCCCTTTATCCTCCAGCCCTCCCTGCTACACTTACACCTCAGTGGGGTAGGGAGTCTCTGTTCAAATGAAGACAAGTTGCACTGAAGCACTTCTAAATTCAACTGGCCTTTCTTTTCAGGGAGAGAAAAATCATGCAATAGTTAGACCTAGACTCATGTGACTACTTAAAAGTATGTATGACGATTGTGGAGGAAAGCCCACAAGCATGGTCTAAGTGTCCCCCTTCCCAAAATGTCATAAAGAAGCAAGCAATTATAATTAGTCCTAAAATTATTTTTAACCAAACTAAGATGCCTCACTTACGATTTTGGAGCATTCAGGCTTTCCTGTCCCTTTTGCCATGCAATCAGGGGTGAGAACAGGAGCTAACAAGAGGAGCGACACCTTCATTTCACACACCTCATTTCCAGACAGAAGACTTACCGTTGCCCATTGACCCCGATGAAGTGTTTGAAGCACACCTCCTGATTGAATGGAGTTACTTCTTTCACTGGAGGGCTTTGTGCTCCAGCTGAAGGATCTCTTGAGACACAGTCTTCTTACCAAGTACAACGGACCCTTTTCTAGGTCCTAAACTGATAAGTTCTCCATCAGGGGACAAATCAAACTTACAATTTGGAGCACTGCAACATAGGTAATTAGCCTGGCTGTTTAATGCCATTTCCTCTTAGGTAGTCCAACAAAGAGTAATTAACCCTTCCTGATGAACCACTTTCCCCTAACATCTGTCTCTTGGGCACCAACATTTAAACACATCAATTGCTGGCTGGCTGCATGAGGAACTTTTCCAGTTGCCTGGAGGAAACAGGTTAAGGAGCCTTTTCTTTTAGCAGGGCACATTCACAATTCAAATAAAGCAAATGATAAAAAAATTAAAAATCTGCAGCATAGGTATGGACAAGATTAAAATTGGACAGGTTGATTGTAAACTGTCACAGTTGCAAGCTAATGAAATTCCTTCGACAGGGTATGAAGGGCCCTGAACCTCCCTGAGACAAGTTTTAAGGCCTTTCATCTGAACTCTAAACTTTGATCATCTGCTGTTGAGTTTCTGCTGAGCTCCCGTCACCTGAAGACAGGCTCATTTCCATCCGCCAGCACGGCACCAGCCGGGAGAACTGAGCTGTTGACAAGTGAACTGGTAGGCGAAGGTCAGTACGACAGATGCGGTGGGTCGGTGCTGGGCAAGCTATTTTGGTTGCGGTGCATCCATGTTAGTGATGCTATTTGGAGTTCAGTTTTAGTCACCCTTTGCATTTTACTGAGCTGTGCAAGTTCAGTGCCTTGGAGGGAGCCTATCCCATGGCTCTGAAAACCCAGCGTGTCGGAAAAACTTTCTTAAGCCTCACGGGGAACTATTTAAGGAAGATAAAGCTCAAAGTCTGATCTTTTTCTAGGGAATTTCCATAAATCATGTTATTTCTGAATCTTTTCCTCTAAGAATGAAGGCTAGAAGGGGGCCTCTGGTTTAATCTTTTGCTTGACAAGGGATTTTTTGCAAGTCAGCTTTTCAGATAGCTGGATCAGTTGATGTGATCATACAGTTTAATGCAAAAGAAGATCCTGGTATATGTATGTGTAGTGGGGGCAGTATGTTAAGTTTTGAAAAAGCTGAAAGTTGTGTCTCTCTCAAGGAACCCTAAGACCAGCCAAGCCCTGTACGCTTCAGATCCTCTTTAGTCAAGGAGATTTTTTCATCCCGAAGTGAATTTAATCCCATTCACCCTATGGCCACCACATCTTGCAGTAGTGACCTCAACAAGCAGGGAAGCACTCAGAGGCCAAGAGACTTCCTCCTGGCAATCATTACAGACGCTAAAGCATCAGTCCTTCAATTTATCATTGTATGCAAACCCACTGTGGATACAAGACCGTTCCCTTAGTGCCTTTCCCAGCATCCCTTACTTTCTCCTTTAAATGTTTGGGAGCAATAATTTATGTGCAGAATGCACGAACTAATTAGTGTGTCTGTTGCTTTCTGAGAGGGAGCAAAAACCATAGCAAATGACATTCCAGCAAAAATGGGGTCAGCTCGGATTAAACTCTCTTCCCATTTATCTTTGGTCTTTAGCATTAAATTTACCATACATATTAGAAACAAATTTTAATTTTCCACAGCATTGGGCAATATCTTTTCCTTAAAGCCTAGAAGAACATTCATTACCATCCTCTCCCTCCAGTTCAGTATGACTGTCTCCTCATTTGCACATAAATGTGAAGTTTGCTGCCTGGGCAAGCTTGCCTGAATGACATCAAAGTTCCTGTATCAATACGCAACACAGACATACACACAAATGAAACTCCCACCCACACTCACATACCTGTCCTTTGCTATTCTTGTTTTGAAATAGTGCTCAAATGCACTTGCAAGAAGATACTACTGGGAACACCAGAGCATGAGGAGGGACTCTAGAAATAGAAGTGTATGCATCAGCTGAACTTCCTATCTAATTAAACTAGACTTCCCACCTTAAAGTTAGGCCTTAAAGTTAAGCCACGCCTTAATAGGCAATAGCATGAAAAGATATTTCCAAAGGGCAATTCATCCCATCTGAGCAGATGCTGTGATCATGAAGGGCAGCCCAGTGGCTAGGGATCTACTGTCTGCAAGGAGTCACCAGTGTTCAATAACTGCTCAGTCCCAAACTGTCCAAAGGTCACTTCAAGTAAGTCACCTAGACCTCAAATATGAGCAGAATACCCCTAAATCTTATTCCAATGAATGTCAAAGGCATTCATCTTACCCAGCTTTAGATATTTTTAAGGTAGATGACAGTCCTACCTTGATAGTCAGTGGGCACACATAAATATACCTAGCACATGACTCATGTGGGCTGTTTTAGGTAACCACAACTGGTTGAGATGTCCACTCCTTGGAATTATTGCTTTCTCTCCAAGTACAAAAGGACTCTGACAGCCATCTCCTATACGGTGGACTTCGGACCAAGTGAGATGAATTTTATGCCCATCCCACTACAAACTGCTACATTTTTAATAAATAAATATTGCCTTCTGTATCACTGCACCTTGAAGTGGGGATCTGGGCCGTAGTGAAGTGTTCCCCATCTGTACAAGGAAGATAATAGCACTTACCTACCCCCACGCTTGCTATGAGGATGAATACATCACAGAGAGCTAGATGCTCCTATACTATGATAATCAGGTGCTATCTCAGCACACCAGAGAGATAAGAGCCTACAAAGTACAGATGGCATTTCAGCTACAAATCCCTGGCCCAGTGGGCAGAGGCAAACTGTGTAAAATGAAAGCTGCCTGCTAGTTCATGTAACCCTCCAGGTCTGAGTCAGTTTTCAGACATTTTTTTTCTGCTGTAATATCACTATAGGTAGCAGCACCCCACCGTAGCAAAGGGACAGCAGCTAGGACACCAAGGGTGATCTTTCCAAAAGGCTAAAACAGTTGTAGCTGTTCCAGCCAATGCTGACATTTAGCAATGTATTGACCCTCTCAATAGCATCCAAATGTTTCTTCTCCTCACTTCAGCAATACTAAAGCAAACAGCAAAATGACAGCAGTTTCTTACCTGGAGCTACCAGAGTGCCAAGTCTTTCCCAGTGGATTGCAATAAACTCCACCAGCAGCGACCTGCCTGTGCAGGATAAAACACGGTGTCAGCATCTCTTATCCTAATTTCATTCCCAAGCCTTCTGTACATAAGTAAATAGTGAAAAGAGGTCTCAATACTGGGTGCTAAATGCCCTGATTCTTCCCTTGTAGAAGTGAGACTATGGAACACAGAAAAATGATTAGAGGGTTAGATGGTGCTGCAGATTTGGAAAGAGAGAAGCCTGGGAGGAGATAGCAGATAGATGAGATAAGGAGCCACCTGCAGAGTGGATGGATAGAGAGGGAGTGAGGTTTTCCTTTGCTAGCTCACTCTTTTAAATATTGATCTGGAAGCTTTCTTGGATCCGTATCAGTGAGTTCTGATTTACGTTCCCATCTCTGACTGCCTGTGTTCTTTTCCCAGTGGAAAATCAAAGGACTTGTACCTACAAATACCCATTTTCCACTTGGCCAGCTAGCTGGCAAATGCAAGCACCACTGCATGCCAGCTGTGCGCAGATGTCCATAGGCTTTGCCATCTGCAAAGCATGGGATGATGCTTTCTCCTCACGTGGCACAGCAGTTGGAGTGGGTGGAGGACAGGCAGAGAGTAGTTCTGATACCCTTGAAGGAAGATTTTGTAAAATTTTCTTCACCCACTGTCCTTTGATCTTTCTCTGGCTTGTGGTTCAATCCAAGGAATGTTGTTTAACTTCCTTTATGTGCCATTTCTGCAGGCCTATTTGAACTTGAGGAATTGGGTTTTTCTTATGACTTCAAAGCCAGGTTTAATGACTATAAAGCGCAGCACAGCTGTGGCACTCCAGGTACAAGACGTCCTGTCTCAGAGATTGTCAGGAAATAAAAAAAGCATACATGGTAGAGACATGTTGCAAGTCACCTGCGCTGTAAATAAATGTGCCTGCTGTTCTCAGAATTGACTTCTCTTCATTGTACTCAGAATGATTCTCTGAATTGAAATGCTTTCATATCTGAAGGGAGGGGATGGGGAGAAAAAAAATGTTCCCTGAAGATAAAAAGTGTAATAGTCTATTTTATTTTCCACTTTCCACATCAATAATGAAAAGTTATCCTCCAGGGACAGCTAGCAACATGCTCAACTCTACCTCTTACACATCAGCAGCACAAAGTATCCCTTCAACGTTAAGGCTGTGATACAAAGCACCGGGCAGATCAGAGCTGGGGCAAGGAGAGGAAACAGGGGCAAGCAGAGCTTGCTTCCAGCCTCAGGCTATCCGAGTTCCCAATTGACAAGTGTTACCACTGAGGTCATGCCCTGAAGTCACATCTACAAAAGCAAATGGAGGCAGAGTGGCTCTGTTAAGATACTCCCCTACCTCCTCCCCTCACCCCCCTCCCCAAATTAAATAAATACAGGGAAAAGAAAAGAAAATGCCATAAAAATCCAGGCAGGAGCTGGCAAACAAGGGAACATTTCTCTTTAAGCCAAAAATAAATAATATATAAATAAAGGTTCCTGCTGCTTGCTGATCCTAGAGTTGACTGGGAGCTCAAATACCTCAAGGAAATGGGCTTTGTTCACTTGATTTCTTCCTCTGACTACTCCTTTTATCTCTCTGTTTTTCCCTTTTACACCAGCTTCTCCCTGAGCTCTCCGTCTGCAGTGACATTATACCCTTCTGAAAAAAAAAAGACCACCTCCAGTTGGACCAGTGCTGACTTGGCTATTGCTCAAGTATCTTCAATTTGTCTTCTAGACTGGAAACATTAAATGTCAGGGAGCAGGACAAAGATGTCATAGGCTATGCCAAGGTCATGCAGGGACTCTGTTACCTCTAAGGACCAAGGTCCTTCTCTACAGGTGAAGGTCAATTCATAGGGCCATTAAGTCCACCCTGACAGCAGACGACCCTTCCAGCCATCTTCAAGCCTTATTTCCTCTAGTTGTTTGGTGATCGTCTCCAAAATGGTTTCCTCCAGAAAGGGCGATGCTCACCTGATCAGTGTCAGTGTCCAGACCAGGGAACAACAGCAGCACTGCACTCCTGGCCTCAGCAAAACTGGGACGTGCCTCTTTTTTTTGCAAGAGTCCAACTTTGGGATTCACACTCTTCACCACAGCCTGCCCTGTGGTCTCCTTTTTGTCCCCCAGTTGATATTTTTCAGCCCAATGGGTCTCAGAAGTGAGGTGACACACCGTTAGCAGCCTTGTGCTACTTGCTAAATGCCAGTAAATTCACCAGCAAAAGCAGGCAATCATTCTGGGCAGCTTAATCTTTGACTGCTTAAATTAAGATCTTTTACAAGGGCTTTATTTTCAAGGAAAGAGTGATCAGCTTGTCCTGAAAATGAAATTCTTTTAAAGTGTTTCATCTGCATTACCCGCTTTTGACAAGTTTGACGTGTAGGAAGTCCTGTTTGAGTACATACTTACAGGGTTTGGTGTAAATCCTGGGCAGGCTTCTCAGGGAATGGATCTTCAAGTTGCTCCACAGTCAATTACTGGTAGTGATCCACCTCTTCTGTTTTCTGCAAGAAAAAAACACCTGAATTTGTTTTGACATTCCCATCCCTGTGTTTTTCTCTGCAATTAAGTGCTGCTTTTTTTTATGGCTGCATCTAATGCCTCAGTGTAAAATATATTATTCTAAAGCAGAAGTGATGGTTTCACACGTATCCCTCAGAGTCACCAACTAGCCAAGAAGCTGTCACACGGGCTGAGCCAATATGGCACTTGGTTGGGACTTGTTAACCATAAAAGCAATTGCATCCTATTTTATCAAGGTGAGAGGGAAGGTTGATACCTTCATGTTCAATAAGGAAGTAACAAAAATAATAATAGCTATCTTGGTGAATAACAATAATGGACACCCCACAAACAGCCTATCAGGAAATGTCAGCCAGGTGGAAAATGCAAGTAACAAGCATTTTACATATTGCAATTTGTACTTCCATTTTCCTCTGTTTAATAAGGGAGAGAAAGCGCTCTGTGTGTGGAATGGAAAAAAGAAATCAGGCAGCAATGGTGCCTTTCCCAGTGTGCACCACTAACAGGTCTGTGATAGATGGAGCTCCTCTTGTGTCCCAGCAGGCATGACAGCAACCGTCACCAATCACAAGTAAAACTGAAGTAATTAATAGTGGGGGTACCCCCATCTTTCACTCTGATGCAGTTGGCTCCCCTTTAAATAATGAGAATCTTAATTTCTTGCTTGACTTGGGCTGGGCTTGATTGTACTTAAGATAATTCTATCGCAGAGCTGGAGGACCTCCTTGGGCAAAGCTTAACCACAAGGACACTGATTCCTCAAGCGGAAAGCTGGGGACCACTCCTAAGCCATCACTGTTGCCACAGCCAGGACCCTCACTGCATCCTGGATCCATAAATTATCTGTGTCCTTTTTCTTTCTTTTTCTTTTTTTTTTTCTCCTGAATTAAATAAAAGCTGCAGCAACAAGTTCAAAATGTTGGTATTATTTATTATACCTAGGTGGGGGGTAAAGCATCTTTTATTGCAGTATAAAAAATACACGGCAGATTTGACGCAAATCCCTGGCACTCCAAAAGCTGCATCGAGACCACTATCCTCCAGAAAGCCCAGTCCAGGGGAGGATATGCTGCAAGAAAATGGATGGCAGATCTGGAGGCAGAGGGAGAAGGGGAAGAAGGAATGAATCAAGAAGCCCAACTGCTGTGCCCCTGCCAGTCCCGTGGCTGAGATACTCCCATGCTACAACCCACAGTGGGGCTTGCCCAATGTGTTTCTTGCCTTCAGGGAGCCCAGCCAGGGTGCTGAGTGTCCAGCCCTGAGCCCCGTGCAGTGTGACGGGGCATAAAGAGCCTTCCCCTGTGCAGAAGTGGGAAAGCAATAGATCAGCCTAGAGTGAAGAGAATTGCAGGAGAGTAGAGAAAGCAAGAGCATAGCACTGCCTGCTCCAGCACTGAATCCCTCTCCCCACCAATTGTGTCGAGAACTAGAAGTCTATCACTTCAGCCTAATGGAGCATCATCAACTTACCTCAATGAGGCACTTAATCGAAAGAGCATTTATACCACTTGGATTGCCAGCCGCACTTTATGACAGCTCTTTGCGCAAGAGATGTCATTGTGCATTTACTTCTTTGTTAGACTAGATTGGAGTTATCAGCGGTTGAGTAAACCCTGCCATTCGCAGGAACACCCTGCATACGTTTTCAGAACAGAAAGAAACAGAACAGGAAAAAAGACAGAGCTGGTGGAGACAGGCATGACTTTGGCGATAAGGGCAGATTCAACAAAGCCATTCTCCAGCAAGACAAGATGATTTGGGCCATATCCTTAACTGGTGTAATGCCCACGATGGGCTGCATTCACACCACCATTGGTAGTATCTCTGTCTAAGCAAAAAATAACTAATTCAGTAGTTACCATGCAGGACTGAACATGATTCTTAATGCAGCGGAGAGATACCTACAACCTCTGATTTTCCATATAATTTTCTGAATTTGGCCCTTGTTCCTTGCTATGGGCTATACAACTGTGGTTGACAGCTCTTAATAGTAGGTTTCTAATGTCTCCATCAGTCTCTTGGTCTGCACCAGTAGTAAGTGTCCCATCCACCTGCAGTGCTGCAGTAGATGATTTGAATACAGCACCATGCTACACTCACATCAGCCTAAGAAACATCCCACATACAACACAGGCTGCCATTCAAAATGAGGTATGAATACCTTATTTACAAATACAAAGGAGAAAAAGAAAAAAACTTACTGCTGGAGAGAGCTAGCTACAGGATAAGAGAAGGTATGAGTCCATTCTGCCAATTCCTGTAAGGAAACAATTTTTAAAAAAGAAAAAAAAAAAAAAAAAGAAGTAATAATTGGTCTTCCTTCCTGAAAGCAGACTGAGACGTGTCCTGAGTTAGAGGAAGAAAATTCAGAGTGAGCCATTCTGAAGAGAAAGAAGTTAGATTCAGAAAAAGTGGTGGAAATCCTGCTGAGTTTAGAAGAGAAGGCAGTTACTTTATTTATCTAAAATTTATACCTGTTGTAGCTACTGGATTATACCTACGTAAACTCAGAGTGAGTGCTGAAAAGACATTGCATTTGTATACAGAGCTGAATAAGCATTGCTTAATCCCTTGGCAAACCCAATTTACACAGCAGAGTTGGACTTACCCTGTGGACTTACCTCACTTGGTGCTGCAGCATCAGATCAGATGTGTCTCCAGACCACTCGGCACCCAAACACCACCCGAAGCAGTGACAGCAGATTCCATCCCGCCAGCATCAACAAAAAAAGAGGCAAAGAGCAAATCATCCAATGATTTAGGATGGGGTGAAATAACCTTCTAGAGAGGCCTCTCTCTCTGTTTACCATGGCACGAGTCCAGATGGCACTTTTAGTCAAGCACATGCAATTTAGGTGTCAAAAATGAAATGCAATGGCCAATCTGCATGAATGTGTGGTTCAGGTCTTACAGCCTCCAGGACCTGGGCTAAGACAATGAGCAAAGTCAACCGAGGAGGCTTCACCTTGGGGCAAGACCTCTGTTGAGCATCTGCAGCCAGCTCTCATGAAAGCCTTTTCGCTATCTGAGCTCCTGCTTCTCCCTAGAGCTCTTTGCAGAGCCATGGAGCCTCCTTTCCAACAAAACCAACAGGTTTTCTCTTCTGCTTGCAAGTCTCTTCCTGCAGGTAACACTTGAAACATCTTCCATCTCTTCAGTGTCAGCAACCTGCTGTGAGGCACCTCTTTTAGCCTGGGGAAAGGTCTAAAACCAGGCAGAAAATGTGGATCCTATTTCCTTAGCGTGGTGGAGAGAGGGATGGATGAGGGAAGCGTGCCTGGTGGCCCAGGGAAAAGCTGGTGGGAAGACAGCAGTTTTCACACTAACCCGCAGGGGGTTTATTTGCTTCTGTTGAAATCCAGTGTGTAATTAACTGATCTCTGATAACATTTGCCTTGTCAGGATAGAATTCAGATCTTATCTTGTCTGACAGCAGCGTTTATGGTGTTAATGCTGGGAAAGAAAGGAGGAAGCTGTAATTGTGGAAACCCTATTTAATTTGAGGATTCTGTTATCTTGTCACATGGGCTGAGATTTCACTAATAGATTCTGACTCTGGGAAAATTATATGCTCAAATAGATGGGATTTTAACAGACAAGATCCCATTGATATTTATGTGAAAATACAGTAAGCTGCATTGAACGTTTAGAAATGTGGCTTTGCTTAGGAAAACTGCTAAAGCTAAGGGTGGCCAAAAGATCCTAACAAGAGCCGCATCCTCCCAGGGTGGCCCAGGACATGAACAGAGGGTCATCAAAGCAGACAGAGAGCTGCCCAGGAAGTTTTGGTGGGTCAGAGGGAGCCTTTGCCCCCACAAATCAGTGAGCACAGGACTTACTGCCACAGACTAGAGAGTAAGGAACTTTAAATGGAGGTCACATAAGTCCTCGTGTAAAGTTTCCAAGACATCAGCTGTGACTTGGTCATCCTGGCCAAGGTCTCACCATAATTTTGGTTTAATCTTGGATTCTTTTTTCAGTTTTAAAAAATTCTTTGCCATTGTCATGTGTTCTCATAGAAACCCCCTCTTCTGATGTGCAAAGGAAATTTTTCCACCCTAAAATGAGGATAAAATTGTGAAAACATGCCCTGCCAGAGGAGAATTAGAGAAAACAAACAAAGCTCACTGTCAGCCCTGTCCCATCAGTGGACAGCAGTGTCTACTCCCATCATAGGATGGCAGGGGTGATGGTGGGTGCAGACCAGAGCCACCACTGCCACCCACGCAGGGCTGGAGAGATGTCACTCAGAGGAGACGGCCCATGGGGAAGCACTTGCAACCACCACAAATGTGTGAATCCCATCTATCATCTGCATCTCCACCCCCAAGCTCAGCTGTTTCCACATCCCCATGGCACATTAGGAGAGCATGAGGTGGTTGCATGAAGGGACAACGGTCACCACCAGACGACTCAGCATCACCTCCTTCTTTGACCAGAGCAGGTATGATGGATCCCTGATGTGGATCTAGCCTGGGTTTATAGGCAAAGTTATTGCCTAGAAGAACAAATGCCCACAGAGTATCTACAATACCCTTTACAACCACGTTAACTAATGGACGATCAATTATTTCTGACAAAATCATAAACTCTAGACTACAGAAACCCACTGTGTCTTCATCAAGACTATTGATTATCTTGCAGCTTGCTAACAACTATTCTGAGGAGACCCCCCCCCCTTCAGTCCAGCCTGACTCCAGCACAAATCTTGCAGAAACAGATTATTTGTGCATGTTGTATGTGCGTGTGCATGTGCAAGGCTTTGAAAGACCCTGCTTGCACTTGAAAAATATTTGCCTGGAAACTGAACTAGTGATAAAGCTGCCTGTGCTTGCTATCAGCCAGGAGCATGAAGCAGATGTCTGCTCCATAGCACTGAAATACTCAGGTCCAATAGCATAATCCAGCCATGCTGGATTTACCCAACATTTTTTATCTTCCTCGCTGTTTTTTTCCCCCTCCTCTGTGTAAGATAAGAGGAACACTAAAAAAAAAAAAATAAAAAAAAAATGCACAAATAGCCTTGTTAGTAGATATTGGAGGGGTTTTATCATTATTATTTATTTATTTATAGCTGATTAATTCTTATCGGTGAAGCCAGCTGTCAGCAAGACGAATGTGACACCCCATTAACACCTGATTCCCCGGGAATGCTGCACAGATGAATTATGCTGTTTTGGTGAGGCACCCGTTTGGTTTGGCTCCGGTCCCTGAGGCCCTGGCTATCTTGCTTCCCCAGGAGCACACCAAAGCCGGGATGCTGAGGGACCAGCCCTGACTCCCCTTCCCTCTCTCCCTGCCTTCCCTATTTTCCCTCGAGAAGGGAGAAGGTTTGAAATCTCCCTGCCCTTGGACAGCAAGCAGGGATGTGAGAGCATGTTCTGGTTGGTTTTGTGCTGTGGTATCTCTGAGTAAGGGCTTTGCAGAAGCGACAAAGGACGTGAGGGACTGAGCTCTGAAAAAGCCTGACCGAGACTGGCTGGAGTCCAGCCCAAAAGCAGCACTCGGCTGAATTTCAGCCAGAGCTTCCCACCAAAGCTGTGTGCTCGTGATTGAGTTTTGGGTGTTTTTCCAGCCCAAAGGGCTTCTGAGGACCAGGAGTGCTAGAGAAAAGGGGAGGACAGATGCTGCCACAGCACTCAATGCTTCCCATAAGTCCTGTTCCACCTTTCTGAGCCCTGTGCTAAGCCATTTGTAAGTCATTTCTCCCCTGGGGAGAGGGAAGGGTGGTCTTAAGCACCTGTGCAGAGACGGAGAGGATATTCTGCATATAGTATGGATGGTTTTTTTCAGACCAGCCCCTCGCCAAGGCTGTCTGCTCCTGTCTCACAGAGGGGCATAATAGTGGCTGCTGGTAAGGTCAGCCTAGTGTCCAAGGTCAGGTCATGAAGGAAACAAGCTGTGTGGTGCGGTTGACGTGCTGGAGGAAAGGGCTACCATCCAGAGGGACCTTGACAGGCTTGAGAGGTGGTCCTGCGTGAACGTCATGAAGTTCAGCCAGGCCAAGTACAAGGTCCTGCACATGGGTCAGGGCAATCCGAAGCACAAATACAGGCTGGGCAGAGAACGGATTGAGAGCAGCCTTGAGGAGAAGGACTTGGGGAGTATTAGTGGATGAAGAACCGAATATGACCCAGCAATATGCACTCACAGCCCAGAAAGCCAACCATATTCTGGGCTGCATCAAAAGAAGTGTGGCCAGCAGGTCGAGGGAGGTGATTCTCCCTCTCTGTTCTTCTCTCGTGAGACCCCACCTGCAGTACTGCGTCCAGCTCTGGGCCCCCCAACATAAGGTCGACGTGGACCTGTTGGACCAAGTCCAGAGGAGGGCTGTGAAGATGATCGGAGGGCTGGAGCACCTCTCCTATGAAGACAGGCTGAGAGTTGGGGTTGTTCAACCTGGAGAAGAGAAGGCTCCGGGGAGCCCTTATAGCAGCCTGCCAGTACCTAAAGGGGGCCGACAAGAAAGCCTGAGAGGGATTTTTTACAAGGGCATCTAGTGACAGGACAAGGGGTAATGGCTTTAAACTGAAAGAGGGTGGGTTTAGATTAGATGTGAGGAAGAAGTTCTTAACGGTGAGGGTGGTGAGACACTGGAACAGGTTGCCCAGAGAGGCTGTGGATGCCCCATCCCTGGAAGTGTTCAAGGCCAGGTTGGATGGGGCTTTGAGCGACCTGGTCTAGTGGAAGGTGTCCCTACCCATGGCAGGGGGGTTGGAACTAGATAATCTTTAAGGTCCCTTCCAACCCAAACCATTCTGTGATTCTATGATTCTATGAAAAGGACATTTTTTTATTAACTACCTGTGTTTCTGAAACATTTACACCCAGCCAGATTGAGCTGTTTTTCCATTGCCATCACAAAAGTGCTGTAAAGCCCCAGGTCCATACAAGCATCATGTCACACGTTCCTGTCTCAGCAGAAACCTGACTGTCTGCTCACAGCCCAGGTCAAACGTCACAGCTGCTCCCAATCGGGCTGACACTGTAGAAGTCTGGGATCAAGGAACATGATGCTATACAGTAACAAGGCTGGAATGGGCAAGGGTTCGTACCCCAAATACTGGGATCAGCACCACGGAATCTTCAATGAGGGGGGAGATGGGGCTCTGACTGTGAGGGACAGCCTCCAATTCTTCCCTATGCTTTGTCCAGGGGCGACATTGAGCTCCGTGAGTCACACCATCAGTCCACAGTCCCCGTTTGTCACTGCATCTGATCTCCTTGTCCCCTATTCTAGCAAAGAGATAACTGTCCCTCTCTTGCCTGAGCAACCACAGAGGTGAAGCAGCTGCCCAGGTCTTATCGGTCCACTGAGGTGCTCCTCTGGCCATCCCAGAGGTGACATGTGTGACACTGCCTTTAGCAATGGGGAAATCAGCACTGCTGGAAAGCACTGCAGGGTAACTGCTGCTTTTACCTCCTTGTGACTGTGGAGAGGGTGACACGGATAGGGTGATACACAAATGTGGATGGCAGAGAGCGATTTCATTATGCAGAACAAGTCCCACGGGCTGTGTTGCTCCCACAAGTAATAACTTTCCCCTCCTGCCACCATCCCTTTTGGAGGTGACAGGGAATGCATCTCTGTGAGTTACAGCAGGAGGAGCCAGGATAGAGGGATGATGCTGTCCGCGCTAGAGAGTGGGAAGCTGTCAGGACAGGCTCTGCAGCGGTTACAGACCTTGTTTTCATTTTTTTTCCCTCTCTGAGTCTGTTTAGAAATGACAGCTAATGGAAAACAGCTCTGAGGCCTTTCTTTAATAAGCAGTTTGGACTGATTTTTCCTTTGTAGCGTAGCCCAATTTCTCCTACAAGAAGAAAGGAGTGGAGCTCAGGTCTGGGCCATGGAGTGGGTCCTGCAAAGGGCAGCTCATTCAGAGCACCCATGCTATGCCTCACATTGACTACTCCTGTTAGGAATTGCTCTCCGCTATCTCCCCACCCTTTTGGAGGGTGCTAGGAGGGCACCGGTGGATGATGCCAGGCTGTCCTGCTAGACAGACAGCCTTTATGAAAACTGCGGCAGAGATACCTCAAGGACTTTGTGCCACAGGAGCACATTTGATCCAGGCAGCCGTCTAATTTCAGACAGCTGCTTTTGGGCACAGGCTTGTGCAAGCACGGGCAAACATAACCAGAGCATGGAGGGGCTCCAGGCTTCACTGACAATGTAGCAAGAACATCTGAGCTTCCAGAGCACCTGATCCTGGCTGGGGGGTCCCACTTTGGGGCCATGCTACAGGACTTCACTTCTCACAGTCGTCCCATGAGGAACCTGACAGCCCTGGAGAAAACAGTTAGCAATGGGCTATTATGGTTTGCTGGCCTTTAGGAACCTGGGCATAAAGTATCATCTCAAAACCACATGCATCCTGTCCTATGCATGAGGTTGGCAGGCTGAAATGGACCTCAAATTTCTCTATAAGTATTATTTTTCTAATTCCCTATATGTCAAAGTGTGCCTAATTCCCTTAACCAGCTCTGCAAATCCCAAAGTCCAAAATTCAGCATGTTTATGCATGTTCCTATCCCCCATCAAATCCACCTGACTCCAAAAATTAGGTTTTGGTTTAAACATTCACTTTATGCCATGCTGAATCAGTCCTATTTCTTATGCTTCCACTTCTACGAATCTCTAATTAGAAGACAAACATTCATCTTCTTCACCTAGCTGCTGTGAAGCTTAACACCTTCATGTTTGTTTGCAAAGTGCTTTCAGATGCTTGCTTGAAATGTGTTTTAAAAGTTCAACTTAATCTGTGTTATGATTCTTACATCCAGAGCCTTAAAGATGGTGGTTAGAAATGACATTTCTCTCAGTACAACATAAGCATTGTCATAGAGCAGAGCCCTTCTCCTGCTGCACTATGCTGAGATACCACTAATGCTGCTGGTAAACTCTGTCTTGAGACAATTTGGGGGCCAAATTTTCATACTGTCCCCCAAAAGCAATGGGCAGCCTCCCATCTTTTCCACAGTCTGCTGTGAAAGTGGGCTGCTTTGCTTCAATGCCCCCTCCTACCTCCACACTACTGGGGCTGTGCCCATCCTCACCATCTTGCCAAGAGTGCTGGTGGATGGAAGTGCTGTTGCCTCTTGAGTGAAGGCTTGAACCGATGCTGCTTTTGAAGGAGGCAGGTAGTCCTCGTGGGTAGGGCACCTCCAAACTCAGCTCCTTTCTTCCTGCTTTCCTTCTCACTTTGGCCTTTCTGTGGCTCAAGGAAAGAAGTTATGATGCTTCCCTTCATTGGGGTAACACTTTGGAAACTCTAAAAAAAAAAGAAAAGGAAAAAAAAAAGAAGTATTGCTGCAAACCCTTGTTGACACACTGTTCATGGGAGGCATGCATTTAAGCGCTTTGCAAGTCAATAGGACTTGGGCTCCCGGGCTATCCAGCTGCTCTGACAAGGCAGTGCAGCAGCCCAAGTGGGACTCAGTGGGACACATGTCTGGGAAGCTGATCCAGAGAAGGGGAAGCAATGGAGAGACCTCCTAGATCCTGCCCTCAGCAGGGCGAGGAGAGCCGGGCGGCTAAATTGTGTGTGCTGTCTGCAGATTCTGTGAGCAGCTTGTGCATCATGGAGTGAGTTTTAAATAGCCTTGGGCACAGCAGTTATCTCCTTTATGGGTCTGAGGGAATCAGGTTCAGGATGGAGGTAGCCTGAAGTGGTAAAAGGAAGGGAACAGTGATTTGCAGACAACTTAAGCAAGAGGAGCTTTCATTTTCATTGGAAACATGTCAACATTTTGGCACAGCATCCTGCTTGAAAACAAATAAAATGTCAACCAAAAGCCAAGGATTTTTTGTTTTCCCAATGAAATATTGAAATTTGCAGCAGGAAGCAGGCAGATCTCATGGGGAAAGAAAAAAACACAAAAACACAAAACAAAAACCAAACCACTCTGTCAAAAGCTTAACAAATTCCAGCCTCGGTAGGGAAACCTTCTGACCACAATCCACTCTCCAAATACCAGTCCCATAAACCATGTCTCCCCCTCACTGCGGTGCTGACCTGCGCCCAGCAGCAGAGGTGCAGCTCTCCGGAGGAGGATGCAGAGAGCGGGATCCCATGGGCATGAGCTCACTCAGCAGAAAAGCATCACAGCAGCCTAAATGGATGTGTTGCAGCAGGCAGGCAAGGGGTTATGGGCAAACCTTGTAAGAGGTTGTAAGTCGTATGTCTTCCAGCTGACTGTTTATGCCTTTTTTCCCTTGGGGAAGAAAAGCCTGTTCATTAAGAGAGCTCCTTCTAATTCCATTGCGACAAAAATTATGTTAAACTCCCAGGAAAATCTATTTTGCTCCATCTTCAGCTGCTTGCTTTTTACCCGTTCTCTCTCTAATGGAATTACTGAGATACTTTTGAACAGCACAGAGCCTTATCTTAACCTTTGCTCTCTTTTTGGAAATGATTTAGTGCAGTTCTCTTATCTGGACAGAATTAAAGGCCTTACAATGTGTTTTTCCACCGCTATCCACTCCTCCCCACCCCCTCCAAAAACACTACAGACTTTAAATCATTAGGAAAAAAACCCCCTTTGATTTTGAAAGCAGAAGTTATTCCCAAGAAAAGCTGATTGGTAAAATATTGTCCTTTTGTGAAGGGGGGGTGGAAAGTTAACGAGCCTTCCACGGGAGGCTGGCAAAGAAACGTGGAAGGAAACAAAAGCTGCTCATGGGGCAGGGCTGCTGGAAAGTCTTTGAAAAATGGCCTGAACTGCAGATTAACTCTGTTTGTTTTGTGTTCAGTATTGTCTCGCCTGCTTGCCGTGGGGGCTGATGAGGCCTTTGCTAAATGCATGGAGCTATTTGCTTAGCTGTGCTGTTGTTTCTCTAAGTCCTTCCACTTAAATGCCTCTGTTTTGTAACTTTTCATTGAGTGGTTTTTTTTGCTGCGTGGCTTTAGCGCAGTCGGCATTGCTGTGGAGGCAGTGTTGTCTCATGAATAAAGCACTACATTCAAGCAGAATTTAAGATATGTACTTCTTCCCTTTCCTGTTTGTCACCCTTATCTGATGGATCAGCTCTGTTATTGTACGGGACTTCAATTCTGAAATGCAACCCTCTCTGTTGCTGGAGAGAGCGGCAGAGATTTCTGCAGGCGTTGCTCACCTATTCTCACTGCGGGGCTCATAAACACTGCCTGAAAGCATTTGATCTGCAGTGGTTAAAGGACTTCTCTGCTTCTCACTCCAGCCCTAACCTGCAGTGTGATCTCGGACAAATCAGTTCACCTTTCTCCGTTTCTTTTCCTGCACCATCTTTTGACTCACTAGTTGGGAAATCTAGTTGGGAAATATGCCTGGGGACTCAGGCAGTGCCAGCAAGGTGCTGCAGAGCATCCCTCTGACCAGGGCTCAAAGCCCATACCTGCAATGGCACGGTGGGGACCGTGTTGGGGATGCTGGGTGTCAGAGCCCCCCTGTGCAGCTCCCAGACAGCTCCTTTCATGCCAGGCTGTGATGTCCTCCCAGATCAAGGGTGGGCTGCGTTCATGGATCGCTGGGCACCCCTTTGAAGCTTTGGGAGCAGGCTTGGTCTCAGCTTGCAGCAAAACAGATTTAGCATGAATTGAGGCTTTGTTTCCCACGCCAGGAATGCCCTCAGCAGCTCTACTGAGCACCCCCACAGCCTGCCCTCCACTTCTCTTAGAAAAAACCTTCTGGCTGGCAGCAGAGCCTGGCACCATCATGACAAGAAGTAGAGGTTTTGCTCTTCCAGCTGAAAAAAAACCAACCAAGAGTTAATCCGAATATGAGTATTCTGCATGCACAGCCCATCAGGTACCCATTGCTTCACCCTAAGTTCTTGTCCTCCCCATTTGCTCTCCCTGTCCTCACAGTTCCTTGCAGGGAGCATCATTTCTGGGCAGTTTCATACAATACTTAGCACAGACGGGAATTGTTGTCAGTGTTGGAGGAGTCAACACAATTTATTTAATAAATACTAATGCAAGGAGGGTGACTGCTGCAGTGTGATTTCACCTTGAGAGCTGACCCAGGCAGCACTGCTGTGGTCGGGTCAGTAACACTCACATGCAAAATGCATGTGAAAACAGTCAGGAGACTTAAATACCAGATGTCAGTAGATGCTTGATGGAGTCGTTAGTGAAAGCCGTGAAGTGGGCAGCGCTTGGGGGAATTAATGAAATCATTCAGCCCTAACGCCAGGAAGAGGGGAAGAGGGACAGCGCCCGGGAAGGGATGATGTGAGATTTGGAAAGAAACGAGGAGTCAATGAGGTGGAGACATGCCGAGAGGCCACGGCGGAGGTTTCTACTCTAATAGCAAGAACGTGGGGTGGGAGAGGGGGGCCAAGACCCAGCCACGGCCCATGGGGTACAAGGGGTGATTGGAAATGCGATGGCCTGAAGCAGAGAACTGAAATGCAGCCTCACTTCAGGGGCGGTGGGGCAGCAAGGAGATGCCCCTGGGGCACTGCACAGAAGTAGAACTTCAGAGAAGTAGAAGAAAAGAAAAAAAGGCCATATTCAGAGCAAGCAGGACCCATAGCATTCAGTTATTAAATCTGCTTCAACTAGGGAAGACTGACCAAGGCTTCTGTGCAAGTTGTGTGTTACTGGGATTTTTAAAAGAACGCACCTTCAAACGCATACAAAACCAGCAAGAAAAGTTTGAAGCTTTTTCCTAGAACAACCCCAGCAATTTGAATGATGACAGAAAGACAAAGGGCACAAATTCAGATGGTAAATCAGCCCAGAAAGTGCAGCAGAGTGCCACAGACCTGTTCTCCTCTTCCCCCATTAAGCACTTTTATAGCCCAGGCTGGGGGCAGATGAATTTGCATTTAAGCTTTCCTTCCCCCTTCAAGGTGGCACTTTCTACCTTATGCTTCTTTGAATCAGGAAATACAGAATTGCCAAAGGAAAATAAAATAAAATGTCATCTTTTTTATTTAATATTTAACTGCTGCTTAGACTCCTTCAAGAAAAGACCCTGATATTACTGTTTGGATTGAATTATGATGGCTCCGCCTGAAAGTTATATATTGCTGGTGCTCCATTATTCATTAATCGTAGCTTTTCCTGTCAAGATCAACATGTACTTCTCAGCTGGTGCCTTGACTGCGTAATGCCTCAGATAGGGAGGGAATGTAAAAAAGATGCCTCTTAATTGTTTGGGGATTTCAGACATGGCTTTTAAAATGTCAGTGACGGTTCCTGAAAGATGGCATCCTTTTCCCTATGAGCTCTAGATTGCCAACAGATGTTAACAGCCCCTGGCTCCACCCGATACTTTATGAACTATAGAGAAAGTAAACAATATCAGGGTACAGGCAGTGAGGTCTGCTTGTAAATTCATTCCTGGGGAGCAGAGAAAAAAAACCAAACCCAGGGATTCGGTGCAGCCTGCAACACGTCTCATTGTGCCAAGGGTGAAAAAGATGTTGGGCTTTCAAAGAGTGATGAAACTGCCATCAGATAAGGAAGTTTAGGAGGAAGGAAATAAATTTAAGGCATTTTCTGGGATGCTTTGTTCTGCTGCAGCTTGGCAGTGAGCACTCCTGGTCAAATCCTCCCTCTCAGACAGACCTTGCCCAGGTGAGCCACTTGGCATCTCTGCAGTTCAGCTCCTGCACTAGGGGATGAAGGTGTTGGAGATCAGACAGCATGCATGCTCTGCAGGAAGGGATGCTCCATCCTGTAAATTTTGGGCTTGTTCTTTTGCATTTCTCCACCAAAATTACTGCTATTTCATTCCTTAATCAGCTCTGCAGGATACAGATTTCTCAACAAATCTTATCCTCCCAGATTTGGAGAAGCCTGGTTTGCAGTGTGAAACTACCAGCACAACTCACACCAGTGTTCAGCAGTGAATAGGACTGAGGAGAGCAGGGTAGATGTCCCCGTGGTCAGAGCAGCTCATGGTTTCACCTGTGCAGCTGGATTTGGAGGCTGGTGCGGGATCCCCGCACTTCCCACACAGGCTGTCCTTGGGCAGCACGCCAATGTCTGTGTGTCTGTCAAGACATGCCATGAGCCGAGAGCTGCTCAGAGAAGCTATGCAACCCACCAGCCCTTCTGTAAGCTGCTGACCCCCATGTCAGCATGTTGAGAAATGTTGTTTTCCTCTGCTTTCTGCAAGCAGGACACCCGTCAGGACATAAGGTGGTGCAGCGAAGAAGGAAAAATTACGGGTTTCAGCAGAGCCAGAGCGACTTATAACTTGCACTGAGGAGGAACATGCCCCCGTGATAGTCCCCAAAAGCCACAACTGTGTCTGGGTCTGCAGCATGCAGCATCCTCAGTGTGTGTACACACCAGTGCCCGGGGTGTTGTATCTGTACGTGAGCGGTGCCTGCCTTGGAAATAGCTGCGGCTGGGAGCTCGTTTGCATGGCCATGGTGCTACAAGGCATGCGACCTGCTCTGCTCCATCCTCTGCCCTTCTGCGGGCTTTGCTGTCCCTGCAGGCAGCTATAGGAGGGCAGAGCTTAGCTGTGTCCCCTCCCCAAAGGAAAACATAATGTCCCCAAATGTCCCTCAGACATTAAGGCTATTTCCGCAGTCATTGAACATGTTTATTATAGGGCAGACAGGAATCTAGTATTCAGTGGCAGCCCCGTGCTCCCCTCACTTGTCCTTCAGTTTAATGGGATACAGGCATAAATCATAGATCTGATACTGCACATGGGCTCTGGCTATATTTATTTTATAAAGAACATTTGCTCTGATTTATAGAGCACTGGGTTTTGAATTAGTCTAGCTTGAAAACTGAATCAAATCTTTCCATCAAGTCTGTTTTTTTGCATTATGAATGGCTTAGCTCTTTAGTAATGGAATGCCAGTCAGCCATTGCTTCTCTCCATAGGCAATGCTGAGAAGATCATTTCGGAACATAGACTCTGTGATTAACTGAAATGAACTGTAAAATTGTATTTTGTTTAAAGCTTTTTCTTTTGCTGGGAGATTCCTGAGCGGATTGTGGAGTCACCTCGCTGGTGGCGTGAAGGGGGTTAGAGGAGGAGGGGGGCACAGAGGGAAGATGCATGCCTGAACTGGACACCTTATCTCTGCCAGAGTTTTCTCATGTGTAAAACAAGGATGATCATTTCCTAAGTTGCAGGGATGTCTTAGCAATTAGGACCAGATCTGAGATTTGGCCTACAAACTTGCACAGAAGGGTAATAGCTTTTTCCTTACTTTAAGGGCAGACTGTTCTCCCTGCTTGGGGAAGGTGAACCGTATAGGCATGGCACTCCTCGTACACAGATTCCTGGAGCCAGCCATCATCTCCATGAGGCTGTATCCCCTCGTAAACCTCAGCTGCACTTGGAGCTGCTTTCTGGCTTCTCAAGGAGTAAAAGATGCAACACAGACCCGTACTTTCCATGCAAACCATGGTGTGCACACAGCCTCATGTGGGGCTGGTGGAGCTCCTCATCACAGCTATAGATGCCTGGGGACAGGCACAAGTTAGAGGGCAAGCAAGAAAATGAGATGCATGGTTACAACTCCCCCCACCACACTCAAAGCCTGGCTTGACCCAGATATGAGCAGTGGGTCTGAGCTGAGCCAAGACCCTCAGCCAACCCTTTCTGCACCAGCCTCAGAGCTTCACTGGAGCTCCAGCAGCCCCTGTGAAAGACACGTCCCACCCTTGCGTGAAAGATGACAAATGCTCAAAAATCCCCCGTGTCCCCAGGTCAGCCGGGCTGCTGTTAATTACCCTCCCCAACAAAAGTGCGTGCCTTCTTTCTAGTCAGAATTTGTCAAACTTCAGTTTTAATGAACCTTTCTCTGTGGAAGGTCCTTGACACCAAGGTGACAGAGCTCTCCACCTTCAACTCATATTTTTGCTTTGTCACATACACAGGAGCATAAAAATAAGCTGTTTTCAATCAAACAACCCAAGGTTCTCCAAATCTTTCATATTCAACTGGAGTGAATTATTCAGTGAATTATTTTGCTGTATTTAATGAGTTCCCGTTTGATTTGACTACGTATAACTTTACAAACACGTTCTGTCTGCTCCCATCCATCTCAATAGCAGCTTTGAGATATTCCTTTAAAGTCATGTTTAGTGGCTTTAGGTTAGTTCTTATTAATACAGTAATGATTTTACTAAAGAGCTCACATGCTAAACCCACTCTGCAGAATACATTAGTAAAATCACTTTAAGTGGGCTGAAATAAATAACTTTCTGGAGCTTTTGTATGCAGCTCCAGAACATCTAAGCAGATATATACTTGAATGGTTAAATGAAATCCATGTTTCTTTATAGAAAACTGATGTAATTCCACGTGAGATAATGTCAGGACAGACACAGGGGCATAGTTACAGGCTGACAATGGGGAGGAAAGGGTTCCTGTCTCACCTCAGCTACTCTTGTGTAAATTTGGGCATTTTGCTTGATGTTCTTGGTGCAGTGGCTCTCTCTCCCACGCTCTCTTCAGCCTCCTTGCTTGGGTTTCGCACAGTGCATTGGAGGCTAACCTCCACATCCCTACATCCATACATAAAAATAGTAATTCAGAAAAATCAGGAGGAAAAAAAATAGTTATGTGAATATCAGACTCCAAGTTGGCTGGTTTCCTGCAGATTTATGTCTCCTGGGTGACTGTGAGTTCTGGTTGAGACTTTTCATGTCATTAAGTCTCCTCGGTCTTCATCCCCACTAGCCTGTGCTGTGGCTCTGACGTCTAATCGAGTACATGATGATGCTGCGAGTTTCACTCAGGTCATTTGTGGGGACTTTATCTGCTGCTTAGCTGCTGTTGACAGGAGATGGCAGAAGCATCACGAACCTCTATTCCTCTGTCAAATTTGCTTGAAAATAGCTAACACATTCAAAAGTTACAGAGGTGGTAGAAAACACAGACACGCATCCACACACACAGAGCGTGTAGTTGCTTTTGAGCTTAATTTCCTTAAGAAAATGGACTAAACATCTGCAGAAAGTTTTCCTATTTACAAGGTCATATCTGTGTGTAGGGTCTCACCAGGAAGACCGTGTCGGTGGTCAACTGACAGGCACAGCAGCAACGAGTGGGACTGCCCCCGCCTCCATTTCACTCCTGGCAGGGTAGGGATGATGATACTAACCCCTTTTTTTAAATTCATTTTGAGACTGACATGTGGAAGAGCTACCTAAGAGCAAGGCACTCAGTATTAATTCACAGGTGGCCAATTTTGTACCTGGGAACAATATGTGTTTGATTGTGCCGGTGCCAGTAGATTGCATTTCATAAGGGTGTCCCTGGAAGGTGCCAGAGCTGGGATCTTTCTCAGTGGGAACAACCATGAGCTGTGATGTATTGCTTCACTCTGGAAACATTTATAGCATGCTCCTCGCAATGGGCATCTGCAAAGCAGCTTCTTAAGCTTTTATCACAGCAGGGTAATATCGACAACCAATGAACTTTCCCTTTCTGTAGCAGTTACAGAGGGATAGGTATTAAAATCCTCCACCCGCTTGGCTCCCTGTTGACTTTCATCCGTGCTAAGCAACTGGCTTATCACAGGGTTATGTCTCGCCAGGAGAGAGGTTTTCGGCAAGGCACTGTCCCGGAGGAAAGTGGACGTGAGACACGCAGCAAACCAGCCCCAGCCACCCCAGCCTCTGCACATCAGGAGACAGTGCCCTTGGGGTGGGGGTAATACCCACAGATTTCCTTAAAGCTGGAAAAATCACCTGCAGCTGCAGGATGACACCCAAAACCCCTATTGCAGCACCCACCCACCCACCTTACACCCAAGAATCCTATTGCAGCACCCATCTTAGACCCTGCCCGAACTCGTGACTGTCAGGGTGGGTCCACGGGGCTGCGTGGGGCTGTGCTGATTTACACACCCCAGGACACAAAATCGCCAGTGGGAGATGAGTAAGGGGCCACAGAGGCATCCTTATTCCTAGGGACTGACAAGCTTGGCACTGGAACATGGCAAGGAAGAGGCTAAAAAGGTGGAATAAGATAAATTTGGACAAACCCGGTATGTCCCTTTGATACTTTGCCTCCACTCTGTCTGCCTCTTCCTGCCTGTCTCCTTTCTTTGCTCATGACTTCAGCCCAAGGTCATTAAATCAATAAGTAGATTTCCTGGTATCCAACCATTTGGGGTCAGGATCTTTTAATACACAGGAGGGACTGTGCCCCTGCATATGAGCGCGGCATCCAGCACATTGCTGTATTTATTATCATGATCGTTATTATTGAAATATCACTCACGATTCCTTTATCGATTTTGGCACACAAAGCAGGGATTCAAATCTGTGTTAAAATAACAGCTCCACTGCAGCGCTCAGTATTGATGGACGGGGAGCAATAGCACTTACTGGAATGAAAGGCTCGGGGTGCTGTGGAGTGGCACGGCAGCACTGTGGTAGTAAAGTGTCATAATTTTGGACTAGGCTTCATTGCATGGTTTTGGGAAGGGACTAGGAAGAGGAAAGGACCAAGAGTTGGAGGGATGTCCCAAGTGGGATGCCGTCCTGGTTTTGGCTGGGATGGAGTTAATTTTCTTCCTAGTAGCTGGTACAGTGCTATGTTTTGGGTTCAGTATGAGAAGAATGTTGATAACACTGATGTTTTCAGTTGTTGCTAAGTAGTGTTTATACCAAGTGAAGGATTTTTCAACTTCTCATGCCCAGCCAGCAAGAAGGCTGGAGGGGCACAAGAAGTTGGCACAGGACACAGCCAGGGCAGCTGACATAAACTGGCCAATGGGGTATTCCATACTATGTGATGTCATGCCCAGTATATAAACTGGGGGGAGTTGGCTGGGGAGGCAGATCACTGCTCAGAAACTGACTGGGCATTGGTTGGCGAGTGGTGAGCAATTGCATTGTTCATCACTTGTATATTCCAATTCTTTTATTATTATTATTATTGTCATTTTTTTATTATTATTGTCATCATTATTATTTTTTTCCTTTCTGTCCTATTAAACTGCCTTTATCTCAACACACAAGTTTTACTTTTTTTCCCAATTCTCTCCCCCATCTCACTGGGTGGGGGCAAAGTGAGTGAGCGGTTGCGTGGTGCTCAGTTGCTGGCTGGGGTTAAACCACAACAGATGCCTGCTGGAGATGCACAGCGCAGCACTCAGCTCCTGAACCTCCCTACATTTGTATCCTTCTCCCTAAAAAATTGGGGAACCTATTGTTGAAAAGCTCCTGGATCACTACTCCCAAGACAGAGCGAGGCTGCCTACTTTCCAAGAGTTGGTCAGCAAGCTGTTGTTCTCACAGATGAGCACACATCTTTGGGGTCAGCTCCTGGAGCTGTCACCTCTGGGTGGCCGCAGATATCTCGGGGGCAGAGCAGGGCATACACACAGAAGGACCAGGATGCACAGACTCCAGCTGTCCAGTTTGATTCATGTTGCAATTTCAGAGGCTCTGAAATGTAGTGTTATTTGGATAGAAAAAGCCAATGCAGTGACTTTCCCAATAACTTTCTATTGAATGATCCTGCATTCAGGCCTGAGGAAAGGGGACATTAGCAGCTGGCAAGGCAAAAAAAGATATTTTTAATTTTACTTTTTTTTTTTTTTCCCCTCCTCTGAAATGTATTACCTCTGAAGGCAGAGCCTGAGCGAGCGTGGAAGAACAGCAAGGTTATTAGCAGCCCTCAGCATGGCCAGGGCAGAGCTGTAGCCTTGCAGGGAACAAGGGCAGGACAGGCATGGCTGCTCCAAAAACACTGTGTCGTCTCTCCTTTGCATTCTCCGTGTGCATCTTTGGGGGGTGAATATAACCCCTCTCTCTTCACTATCCTAAATTCTTTCTCTGTCTATCTCTCTACTTAGGTTTCCAGCTATTTATCTGCTTGCATCGACTAGATTAGATAAAGATTTAGGTGTAAGGATGGATGGAGATGGATTGGTAAAAAGCTACCCAGCCATCCATCTGTTCCTCCACCTATCCATCTCGCTTCTTAAATTCTGATACATCTCCCATCATAGAGAGCAAGCTCTCCTCCTAGATGAAGACTGAGGACAGATAGATGGATGGCTAAGTAGATCTTTATTTAATCTATCCATCTATCTATCCTCCTAGACTGACCTATCAGCCCGTCTTGCCTCCTAATTTTTTCTCTGCCTGTCTATGCTCAGAAACCCTGATCCATCCAGCTCCCAGTTGAGGATTTACTACAGCTTCTCTCATCAAAGAGCAAATGTGTTTGACCCTTTTCATTACCCATAAAATTACTTGCATTGTTCCTTGTTTTTGCTACAGTTTTAATGGAGAGAAACAGAGCCTGAAAGCTAGCATATACCCAGGCGCTCTCCCCAATTAAATACCACGTTAATCATCACCAGGAAGACAAGAGCAGCATGCCTGCAGCCAGGCAGGGTGCGGCTCAGGGTGCATGAGGGACCTCAGCCCAAAAGATCATATAAAAAAACCTCATAGCTCCCCTAACATCAGTGGATCACATACATTTGGATGGCACCAGCTTATGAATTGCTAGTTAAAAGCAGCCCTCCACTGGGCAATTTTCCCATGAAGGACTGAAGATTTGGTTCTGCAACTTCTTGATGTGGGTCTGATTAAACACCCTGCTTCCATCCTCTCTCCCTCACGCCGTGCCGGGTAATTTATGACGGCTCACAACACACTGTTGTAAGTGTTCCCTACTGCTCTGGAAGCACTCTTCCCTCCCTGGTACACTATTCCCCCACTGAAGAGAAATGAGCTCAGCTAGTGACGATTGCTGCTGCCCTGGAAAAGGTTTCAGCAAGACTATATCACACCTTAAAACCCAAGAAAATTAAAGGAGGAGGAGAAAAATATTGACCTGGAAGCCAATTAAGTTGTCAGCACAAGGAGGAAGCTGGGACTTTAGAAAATGTCTATTTGGTAAAACTGAACCTTTGCACAGAGGAGGCTATATCAAGCTCCCTCCTTTCTGCCTGCCTCCGGGACATTTTCATCTTTGTTCATATTTCAGCCTTGATATTTGCAAAATAAAAGAAATTTCTGGTTTGAAATGATTCTGCATTTCACAATGTTGAGCTGATTATCGTGAAATTAATTATTACAAACATAAAGTTAACACGGCAGAAATGAATACAAAAACCTCCCCAAAATTGCCAAGGGAATTATTTGCACAGATCAAAAGCAATTTACTCTGCCAAGCTTTCATATTGCAAATGGTATTTGAGAGCTCCTCTTTCCATCCCAGCGTGGTTGGCAGAGGAGTTTTGCTGAACTCAAAACATTTGGCAGGGCAGGAAAGTTTTTCCTCCTCCAGTTTGTCAGGCTCGTTACTTTGAGGCCAAGGGGGTCTCAGCAAGTCAGGGAGCAAGACCCAGGGGCAGCCCCCAGAAAGTGCCAGGGAGGAGGCATCAGTGTGTTCCCGTGTACACATCTAATATCAATATTGCAAACTAAAGACCAGGAGCTGAGGGTGGGACTGCCAGGCTGGATGAGGCAGGAGCATTGCGCAGCAAGGATGAGGTGCCTTGCGTGCAATATATTTAGGGAACTGCCAGTAAAAATGCCCAGGCAGGCTGGACGGGCTGGCAGGCATGGCAGGGCAGGGAGAGGGCAGCTGCCTGTCTGCAGATCTCCCGTCCCAGGCAGTTTGTCCTTCATTTCCTGAGTTACAAATTCACTTGGACACATGTTCTGAATTTAGAAACAAGCACATTCAGTGGAATTCATATTTTATGAGGCTCCTTTTAGGGGCACATTGTAAAAGAAATGACTAAATCTGATTCTTCCGTTCTTTCCATTCTCTTAAAACTAGCTAACGAGCACCAGGAAACATAAAAGGACCTGCTTAGGCTGCGCCATGAACCAGGAGGTTCAAGAGCCTGCGAACATACCAGAATTTACTATGTACAATGAGACATTAGGGGTTAGAGAATGGCTTTTCCTCCCACAGCAGTCCAGGAGAGCTTTGCTATTAACACCCAGAGCCAGGTTTGGGGAGGAATCAAGTTAAATATTCTAGACCTGGGGATCCAGAAGTGTGTTCCACCCCTGCTGTGTGGTCCTGGAGATAGGTTTTCCATCTTCTACTTTATTTTTCATTTAATCTTACAAATGGCACACACAGAATTACATCCAAAAAGGTTGAGGCTGTAAAGTCCAGCACTCAGACCTTTGACAGCTCAAATCTGCCATTTTAATATTTGTAGATATAGAGATATATGTGCATATATACACTTAAGCTGTCCACTTAGTGCTGACAAAATGTCAGGGCCTTACCTTTTCAGAAGTGACTCATAGTGTTTCGGCTGCCCAAGCGGATAAACCGGAGACACGACACAGATGTGCTGTGGGTGCAGAAAGCAGCAAGCCCCGCTGGCTTTCCCCAAAGGCTTCTCCCTAGAAATGGAGAGTCCTCAAAACCACAGCTCCCCTTCAAAAATAAAGGTAATATTTGTGTGCTTGGCGATGCCTACATTAACGACTATGTTACATGAGTTGGTGGGGGGGATGCTTTGGACCAGCCCCAGCCCTATCCCATGCTCCAGACATGTCCAGGAAGCTCCCAGAGCACACCTTCCCATCCAGGTATTGAACAGGAGCCAGGAGGATCCCTTCACGGGCACGTCTTGATCCTAACTAAGATACTAATAGAGATGTCCCATGAGGGCCAAGTCGCCATCCCTCACCCCCAGCCAAAGCTCAGAGGTTTGGAAATTCAAGTGTGCAAAGTTTCTCTCCACCTTCTCTAATCTATAAATCATCCCCTAGCCATTTGTTTTGGGGAAATATATAGTTCCTGCCACAACCACTGAGAGATAAAGCATTGTAAGTGTTACAACATGCGGCTAATCCCTTTAATAGATCTCTTGCTATTAATTTCAGTACTTGGTTTGGCTTTGCCAGGCCCTGTCATTATTCCTGTGGATTATGTCTTCAAGGTGGCCTATCTGCTTTATCCAAATACTTTTCATATTTCAAACTCCAGAGCGCACTTAGCATTCAGCACAAACCAGCCAAACACCTTGCAGAGCCGCTGAACTAGCGAGGCATAAATCTGCCACCCGTCTCGCGGCGAAACAAATGGCTGCAAGTGAAAAGGAAGAGGGCTCCGTACTGTATCATTTAGCAGCAACGATCTCCAACGCAGCTGCAGATAGGTACAATTTGCTCGTTGATTGAATAGCGGGAAGGCACATTTTCTCAGCATCCTTGTAGGACAGTTCAGAAAAGAGTAGCGTTGACCTGAGAGTCACCAGAACAAATCTAGTCCCGTTTGCGCCCTTATAATTGACCTGCTTGGTCATATTGAAGGTCAAGTGGCAAAGTTTCCTTTCTGATCTAATCACAGATGGATTTTTAAGAGACAACAGAGAGCAATTGAGGAGCCTCCGTGTCCTTCCCAGAAGTTAACGGGCCCTGACGCCTCTCATCCTGGTGCTGAAAGACATCAGGAGCTTCAAGGATGAATTTCCAGCTGGCATCTCCCCATAGCCCTCGTGGGTCCCTGGCCACCAGCAGGCTGCATTTGCAGCCCAGCATCTTTCATCCATGCAGAGCGTGCAGCAGGGAAGAACCACACTGCTCAATGACTGTGCCTCCCGGGGAAGGATGAATGTACAGTGATGAATTCTCCCACCTTGGCTTGAACTTGTGCCCAGCGAAGGTGAGCGCTGCCTGAGGAAAGGGCAAATGAAAGAATCCAGAGAGGACATCAGGAATGCAACCTCCTAATAGCACATTGCAGCCTGTTTTGAAACAACCATGCGCGCTACCAACCAGATGCATCCAGCAAAAAAGCTGCGTGGCATCAATTCACAGGCAGCTCAGCTCAGTAATATTGGGCCAGGCAGAGGAATTGAGCCCTGGGCCCCTTTTTGAGCCCCTCATCCCTCACTCACTGCTTCTGTTGGGATGGCAAAGCCAATTGGGAGATGCTGAACCTCCTTGGCTTGTGTTCATTTCTTGTAAGTAATGACTATTAGTATTCAGGCCAAAGACCTCGCAGAATTATACAGTTCAATATTTTCTGCCCCTGTAACAAAGGCAATCCATTTCACATGCAGAACGCGGGAGTGCAACCTTTTGTTACTCGAGTTTCTTAAATTTTTATCTCAAAAATCAATGAAGGAATTGGAATTCCACAACTCATTTTATGGACAGGAGAAAAAGAGGGAGAGCACAAGGGAAAATTATGAAAGAGGGGAAAAGAGAAAAAAAAACCCCTAGCTCACCCAGATATGCTCATAAATTCTTTAACAATTTAATTACTGTGCATTTTGTGCTTTGGTTTTAAAGCTTTGAATGAGAGTTGGGGGTTTTTTGTTTTATTTTTTTTTCCCTGCAGTCTATAGAATTGCTTGTCTTTTGTAGTTGATCTTCTTGGAGAAAGAAATTATTCTCCATCCAATTAATCTAATTAGAATGTAATCAAGTTGTAGAGATCTGTGCAGCAGTGTGAGTGATTAGGAAAAATTACCTTTCCAAAAAGAGTTTAAATTTAATTTTAGTTCCATAATCTAAAGCCCAAATAAAGGAAAGTGTAATTTGCAGTGCAATACTTTGTGCCATGTTGCCTGTTTCCTGGGTGGAAGAGCAAATTTCAGCTGTATTCACAACAAACCACCCTCGTGTTTCACAGCTCAGTCATGTAAAAAGAACGGTTTCCATTTTCCAGAAATATGGGACGACACACTCTGCTCAAGATCACACGACGGGTGGTTGAGAGGGTTTGCATGGCCAGGTTTTGGTAGCCGGGGGGGCTACAGGGGTGGCTTCTGTGAGAAGCTGCTGGAAGCTTCCCCCATGTCCGACAGAGCCAATGCCAGCCAGCTCCAAGATGGACCCGCTACTGGCCAAGCCCAAGCCCATCAGTGATGGTGGTAGCGCCTCTGGGAGAACATAAAGAAGCAGGGGGGGGGAAACCAGAAATTGCAGCCAGAGAGAGGAGTGAGAACATGTAAGAGAAACAACCCTGCAGAACCCCAGGTCAGTGAAGAAGGAGGGGGAGGAGGTGCTCCAGGCGCCGGAGCAGAGATTCC